>NC_143385.1:38150491-38475430 GCF_980474605.1 Leiobunum rupestre | reverse complement strand
GCGGAATTATAAAAAATGCTGATTTCAAGGCGGCGTCCGTTCGAAGACAATGTTATTACTAATAAACAGTTCGGGATTACGTAACGAGAGCGGGATTACGTAACGAGAGCGGAATTATAAAAAATGCTGATTTCAAGGCGGCGTCCGTTCGAAGACCATGTTATTACTAATAAACAGTTCGGGATTACGTAATGAGAGAGCGGGATTACGTAATGAGAAAGCGGGATTACGTAACGAGAGAGCGGAAATATGTAACGAGAGCGGAATTATAAAAAATGCTGATTTCAAGGCGGCGTCCGTTCGAAGACAATGTTATTACTAATAAACAGTTCGGGATTACGTAACGAGAGCGGGATTACGTAACAAGAGCGGAATTATAAAAAATGCTGCATTCAAGGCGGCGTCCGTTCGAAGACCATGTTATTACTAATAAACAGTTCGGGGTTACGTAATGAGAGAGCGGGATTACGTAACGAGAGAGCGGAATTATAAAAAAATGCTGATTTCAAGGCGGCGTCCGTTCGAAGACAATGTTATTACTAATAAACAGTTCGGGATAACGTAACGAGAGAGCGGGATTACGTAATGAGAGAGCGGGATTACGTAATGAGAGAGCGGGATTACGTAACGAGAGAGCGGGATAACGTAACGAGAGCGGAATTATAAAAAATGCTGATTTCAAGGCGGCGTCCGTTCGAAGACAATGTTATTACTAATAAACAGTTCGGGATTACGTAACGAGAGCGGGATTACGTAACGAGAGCGGAATTATAAAAAATGCTGATTTCAAGGCGGCGTCCGTTCGAAGACCATGTTATTACTAATAAACAGTTCGGGGTTACGTAATGAGAGAGCGGGATTACGTAACGAGAGAGCGGAATTATAAAAAATGCTGGTTTCAAGGCGGCGTCCGTTCGAAGATAATGTTATTACTAATAAACAGTTCGGGATTACGTAACGAGAGCGGGATTACGTAACGAGAGCGGAATTATAAAAAATGCTCATTTCAAGGCGGCGTCCGTTCGAAGACCATGTTATTACTAATAAACAGTTCGGGATTACGTAATGAGAGAGCGGGATTACGTAATGAGAGAGCGGGATTACGTAACGAGAGAGCGGGATAACGTAACGAGAGCGGAATTATAAAAAATGCTGATTTCAAGGCGGCGTCCGTTCGAAGACCATGTTATTACTAATAAACAGTTCGGGGTTACGTAATGAGAGAGCGGGATTACGTAACGAGAGAGCGGAATTATAAAAAATGCTGGTTTCAAGGCGGCGTCCGTTCGAAGACAATGTTATTACTAATAAACAGTTCGGGATTACGTAACGAGAGCGGGATTACGTAACGAGAGCGGAATTATAAAAAATGCTCATTTCAAGGCGGCGTCCGTTCGAAGACCATGTTATTACTAATAAACAGTTCGGGATTACGTAATGAGAGAGCGGGATTACGTAATTAGAGAGCGAGATTACGTAATGAGAGAGCGGGATTACGTAACGAGAGAGCGGAAATACGTAACGAGAGCGGAATTGTAAAAAATGCTGATTTCAAGGCGGCGTCCGTTCGAAGACAATGTTATTACTAATAAACAGTTCGGGATAACGTAACGAGAGAGCGGGATTACGTAAAGAGAGCGGGATTACGTAAAGAGAGCGGAATTATAAAAAATGTTGATTTCAAGGCGGCGTCCGTTCGAAGACCATGTTATTACTAATAAACAGTTCGGGATTACGTAATGAGAGACCGGGATTACGTAATGAGAGAGCGGGATTACGTAACGAGAGAGCGGAAATACGTAACGAGAGCGGAATTAAAAAAATGCTGATTTCAAGGCGGCGTCCGTTCGAAGACAATGTTATTACTAATAAACAGTTCGGGATTACGTAACGAGAGCGGGATTACGTAACGAGAGCGGAATTATAAAAAATGCTGATTTCAAGGCGGCGTCCGTTCGAAGACCATGTTATTACTAATAAACAGTTCGGGATTACGTAATGAGAGAGCGGGATTACGTAATGAGAGAGCGGGATTACGTAACGAGAGAGCGGAAATACGTAACGAGAGCGGAATTGTAAAAAATGCTGATTTCAAGGCGGCGTCCGTTCGAAGACAATGTTATTACTAATAAACAGTTCGGGATAACGTAACGAGAGAGCGGGATTACGTAAAGAGAGCGGGATTACGTAAAGAGAGCGGAATTATAAAAAATGTTGATTTCAAGGCGGCGTCCGTTCGAAGACAATGTTATTACTAATAAACAGTTCGGGATTACGTAACGAGAGCGGGATTACGTAACGAGAGCGGAATTATAAAAAATGCTGATTTCAAGGCGGCGTCCGTTCGAAGACCATGTTATTACTAATAAACAGTTCGGGATTACGTAATGAGAGACCGGGATTACGTAATGAGAGAGCGGGATTACGTAACGAGAGAGCGGAAATACGTAACGAGAGCGGAATTAAAAAAATGCTGATTTCAAGGCGGCGTCCGTTCGAAGACAATGTTATTACTAATAAACAGTTCGGGATTACGTAACGAGAGCGGGATTACGTAACGAGAGCGGAATTATAAAAAATGCTGATTTCAAGGCGGCGTCCGTTCGAAGACCATGTTATTACTAATAAACAGTTCGGGATTACGTAATGAGAGAGCGGGATTACGTAATGAGAGAGCGGGATTACGTAATGAGAGAGCGGGATTACGTAACGAGAGAGCGGAAATACGTAACGAGAGCGGAATTGTAAAAAATGCTGATTTCAAGGCGGCGTCCGTTCGAAGACAATGTTATTACTAATAAACAGTTCGGGATTACGTAATGAGAGAGCGGGATTACGTAATGAGAGAGCGGGATTACGTAACGAGAGAGCGGAAATACGTAACGAGAGCGGAATTATAAAAAATGCTGATTTCAAGGCGGCGTCCGTTCGAAGACAATGTTATTACTAATAAACAGTTCGGGATAACGTAACGAGAGAGCGGGATTACGTAACGAGAGCGGAATTATAAAAAATGCTGATTTCAAGGCGGCGTCCGTTCGAAGACAATGTTATTACTAATAAACAGTTCGGGATTACGTAACGAGAGCGGGATTACGTAACGAGAGCGGAATTATAAAAAATGCTGATTTCAAGGCGGCGTCCGTTCGAAGACAATGTTATTACTAATAAACAGTTCGGGATAACGTAACGAGAGAGCGGGATTACGTAATGAGAGAGCGGGATTACGTAACGAGAGCGGGATTACGTAACGAGAGAGCGGGATTACGTAACGAGAGCGGAATTATAAAAAAATGCTGATTTCAAGGCGGCGTCCGTTCGAAGACCATGTTATTACTTATAAACAGTTCGGGATTACGTAATGAGAGAGCGGGATTACGTAATGAGAGAGCGGGATTACGTAACGAGAGCGGGATTACGTAACGAGAGAGCGGGATTACGTAACGAGAGCGGAATTATAAAAAATGCTGATTTAAAGGCGGCGTCCGTTCGAAGACAATGTTATTACTAATAAACAGTTCGGGATAACGTAACGAGAGAGCGGGATTACGTAACGAGAGCGGAATTATAAAAAATGCTGATTTCAAGGCGGCGTCCGTTCGAAGACCATGTTATTACTAATAAACAGTTCGGGATTACGTAATGAGAGAGCGGGATTA
Source organism: Leiobunum rupestre (assembly GCF_980474605.1). Lineage (NCBI taxonomy): Eukaryota > Metazoa > Arthropoda > Arachnida > Opiliones > Sclerosomatidae > Leiobunum > Leiobunum rupestre. The sequence continues at coordinate 38,471,771 of NC_143385.1, read as the reverse complement.
CGTAACGAGAGCGGAATTATAAAAAATGCTGATTTCAAGGCGGCGTCCGTTCGAAGACAATGTTATTACTAATAAACAGTTCGGGATTACGTAACGAGAGCGGGATTACGTAACGAGAGCGGAATTATAAAAAATGCTGATTTCAAGGCGGCGTCCGTTCGAAGACCATGTTATTACTAATAAACAGTTCGGGATTACGTAATGAGAGAGCGGGATTACGTAATGAGAAAGCGGGATTACGTAACGAGAGAGCGGAAATATGTAACGAGAGCGGAATTTTAAAAAATGCTGATTTCAAGGCGGCGTCCGTTCGAAGACAATGTTATTACTAATAAACAGTTCGGGATTACGTAACGAGAGCGGGATTACGTAACAAGAGCGGAATTATAAAAAATGCTGATTTCAAGGCGGCGTCCGTTCGAAGACCATGTTATTACTAATAAACAGTTCGGGGTTACGTTATGAGAGAGCGGGATTACGTAACGAGAGAGCGGAATTATAAAAAATGCTGATTTCAAGGCAGCGTCCGTTCGAAGACAATGTTATTACTAATAAACAGTTCGGGATAACGTAACGAGAGAGCAGGATTACGTAATGAGAGAGCGGGATTACGTAACGAGAGCGGGATTACGTAACGAGAGAGCGGGATAACGTAACGAGAGCGGAATTATAAAAAATGCTGATTTCAAGGCGGCGTCCGTTCGAAGACAATGTTATTACTAATAAACAGTTCGGGATTACGTAACGAGAGCGGAATTATAAAAAATGCTGATTTCAAGGCGGCGTCCGTTCGAAGACCATGTTATTACTAATAAACAGTTCGGGGTTACGTAATGAGAGAGCGGGATTACGTAACGAGAGAGCGGAATTATAAAAAATGCTGATTTCAAGGCGGCGTCCGTTCGAAGACAATGTTATTACTAATAAACAGTTCGGGATAACGTAACGAGAGAGCGGGATTACGTAACGAGAGCGGAATTATAAAAAATGCTGATTTCAAGGCGGCGTCCGTTCGAAGACAATGTTATTACTAATAAACAGTTCGGGATTACGTAACGAGAGCGGGATTACGTAACGAGAGCGGAATTATAAAAAATGCTGATTTCAAGGCGGCGTCCGTTCGAAGACAATGTTATTACTAATAAACAGTTCGGGATTACGTAACGAGAGCGGGATTACGTAACGAGAGCGGAATTATAAAAAATGCTGATTTCAAGGCGGCGTCCGTTCGAAGACCATGTTATTACTAATAAACAGTTCGGGATTACGTAATGAGAGAGCGGGATTACGTAATGAGAGAGCGGGATTACGTAATGAGAGAGCGGGATTACGTAACGAGAGAGCGGAAATACGTAACGAGAGCGGAATTGTAAAAAATGCTGATTTCAAGGCGGCGTCCGTTCGAAGACAATGTTATTACTAATAAACAGTTCGGGATTACGTAATGAGAGAGCGGGATTACGTAATGAGAGAGCGGGATTACGTAACGAGAGAGCGGAAATACGTAACGAGAGCGGAATTATAAAAAATGCTGATTTCAAGGCGGCGTCCGTTCGAAGACAATGTTATTACTAATAAACAGTTCGGGATAACGTAACGAGAGAGCGGGATTACGTAACGAGAGCGGAATTATAAAAAATGCTGATTTCAAGGCGGCGTCCGTTCGAAGACAATGTTATTACTAATAAACAGTTCGGGATTACGTAACGAGAGCGGGATTACGTAACGAGAGCGGAATTATAAAAAATGCTGATTTCAAGGCGGCGTCCGTTCGAAGACAATGTTATTACTAATAAACAGTTCGGGATAACGTAACGAGAGAGCGGGATTACGTAATGAGAGAGCGGGATTACGTAACGAGAGCGGGATTACGTAACGAGAGAGCGGGATTACGTAACGAGAGCGGAATTATAAAAAAATGCTGATTTCAAGGCGGCGTCCGTTCGAAGACCATGTTATTACTTATAAACAGTTCGGGATTACGTAATGAGAGAGCGGGATTACGTAATGAGAGAGCGGGATTACGTAACGAGAGCGGGATTACGTAACGAGAGAGCGGGATTACGTAACGAGAGCGGAATTATAAAAAATGCTGATTTAAAGGCGGCGTCCGTTCGAAGACAATGTTATTACTAATAAACAGTTCGGGATAACGTAACGAGAGAGCGGGATTACGTAACGAGAGCGGAATTATAAAAAATGCTGATTTCAAGGCGGCGTCCGTTCGAAGACCATGTTATTACTAATAAACAGTTCGGGATTACGTAATGAGAGAGCGGGATTACGTAACGAGAGCGGAATTATAAAAAATGCTGATTTCAAGGCGGCGTCCGTTCGAAGACAATGTTATTACTAATAAACAGTTCGGGATTACGTAACGAGAGCGGGATTACGTAACGAGAGCGGAATTATAAAAAATGCTGATTTCAAGGCGGCGTCCGTTCGAAGACCATGTTATTACTAATAAACAGTTCGGGATTACGTAATGAGAGAGCGGGATTACGTAATGAGAAAGCGGGATTACGTAACGAGAGAGCGGAAATATGTAACGAGAGCGGAATTATAAAAAATGCTGATTTCAAGGCGGCGTCCGTTCGAAGACAATGTTATTACTAATAAACAGTTCGGGATTACGTAACGAGAGCGGGATTACGTAACAAGAGCGGAATTATAAAAAATGCTGATTTCAAGGCGGCGTCCGTTCGAAGACCATGTTATTACTAATAAACAGTTCGGGGTTACGTAATGAGAGAGCGGGATTACGTAACGAGAGAGCGGAATTATAAAAAATGCTGATTTCAAGGCAGCGTCCGTTCGAAGACAATGTTATTACTAATAAACAGTTCGGGATAACGTAACGAGAGAGCGGGATTACGTAATGAGAGAGCGGGATTACGTAACGAGAGCGGGATTACGTAACGAGAGAGCGGGATAACGTAACGAGAGCGGAATTATAAAAAATGCTGATTTCAAGGCGGCGTCCGTTCGAAGACAATGTTATTACTAATAAACAGTTTGGGATTACGTAACGAGAGCGGAATTATAAAAAATGCTGATTTCAAGGCGGCGTCCGTTCGAAGACCATGTTATTACTAATAAACAGTTCGGGGTTACGTAATGAGAGAGCGGGATTACGTAACGAGAGAGCGGAATTATAAAAAATGCTGATTTCAAGGCGGCGTCCGTTCGAAGACAATGTTATTACTAATAAACAGTTCGGGATAACGTAACGAGAGAGCGGGATTACGTAACGAGAGCGGAATTATAAAAAATGCTGATTTCAAGGCGGCGTCCGTTCGAAGACAATGTTATTACTAATAAACAGTTCGGGATTACGTAACGAGAGCGGGATTACGTAACGAGAGCGGAATTATAAAAAATGCTGATTTCAAGGCGGCGTCCGTTCGAAGACAATGTTATTACTAATAAACAGTTCGGGATAACGTAACGAGAGAGCGGGATTACGTAATGAGAGAGCGGGATTACGTAACGAGAGCGGGATTACGTAACGAGAGCGGAATTATAAAAAATGCTGATTTCAAGGCGGCGTCCGTTCGAAGACCATGTTATTACTAATAAACAGTTCGGGATTACGTAATGAGAGAGCGGGATTACGTAATGAGAGAGCGGGATTACGTAACGAGAGCGGGATTACGTAACGAGAGAGCGGGATTACGTAACGAGAGCGGAATTATAAAAAATGCTGATTTCAAGGCGGCGTCCGTTCGAAGACAATGTTATTACTAATAAACAGTTCGGGATAACGTAACGAGAGAGCGGGATTACGTAACGAGAGCGGAATTATAAAAAATGCTGATTTCAAGGCGGCGTCCGTTCGAAGACCATGTTATTACTAATAAACAGTTCGGGATTACGTAATGAGAGAGCGGGATTACGTAACGAGAGCGGAATTATAAAAAATGCTGATTTCAAGGCGGCGTCCGTTCGAAGACAATGTTATTACTAATAAACAGTTCGGGATTACGTAACGAGAGCGGGATTACGTAACGAGAGCGGAATTATAAAAAATGCTGATTTCAAGGCGGCGTCCGTTCGAAGACCATGTTATTACTAATAAATAGTTCGGGATTACGTAATGAGAGAGCGGGATTACGTAATGAGAGAGCGGGATTACGTAACGAGAGAGCGGAAATACGTAACGAGAGCGGAATTATAAAAAATGCTGATTTCAAGGCGGCGTCCGTTCGAAGACAATGTTATTACTAATAAACAGTTCGGGATTACGTAACGAGAGCGGGATTACGTAACAAGAGCGGAATTATAAAAAATGCTGATTTCAAGGCGGCGTCCGTTCGAAGACCATGTTATTACTAATAAACAGTTCGCGATTACGTAATGAGAGACCGGGATTACGTAATGAGAGAGCGGGGTTACGTAACGAGAGAGCGGAAATACGTAACGAGAGCGGAATTATAAAAAATGCTGATTTCAAGGCGGCGTCCGTTCGAAGACAATGTTATTACTAATAAACAGTTCGGGATTACGTAACGAGAGCGGAATTATAAAAAATGCTCATTTCAAGGCGGCGTCCGTTCGAAGACCATGTTATTACTAATAAACAGTTCGGGATTACGTAATGAGAGAGCGGGATTACGTAATGAGAGAGCGGGATTACGTAATGAGAGAGCGGGATTACGTAACGAGAGAGCGGAAATACGTAACGAGAGCGGAATTGTAAAAAATGCTGATTTCAAGGCGGCGTCCGTTCGAAGACAATGTTATTACTAATAAACAGTTCGGGATAACGTAACGAGAGAGCGGGATTACGTAAAGAGAGCGGGATTACGTAAAGAGAGCGGAATTATAAAAAATGTTGATTTCAAGGCGGCGTCCGTTCGAAGACAATGTTATTACTAATAAACAGTTCGGGATTACGTAACGAGAGCGGGATTACGTAACGAGAGCGGGATTACGTAACGAGAGCGGAATTATAAAAAATGCTGATTTTAAGGCGGCGTCCGTTCGAAGACCATGTTATTACTAATAAACAGTTCGGGATTACGTAATGAGAGACCGGGATTTCGTAATGAGAGAGCGGGATTACGTAACGAGAGAGCGGAAATACGTAACGAGAGCGGAATTATAAAAAATGCTGATTTCAAGGCGGCGTCCGTTCGAAGACAATGTTATTACTAATAAACAGTTCGGGATTACGTAACGAGAGCGGGATTACGTAACGAGAGCGGAATTATAAAAAATGCTGATTTCAAGGCGGCGTCCGTTCGAAGACCATGTTATTACTAATAAACAGTTCGGGATTACGTAATGAGAGAGCGGGATTACGTAATGAGAGAGCGGGATTACGTAACGAGAGAGCGGAAATACGTAACGAGAGCGGAATTGTAAAAAATGCTGATTTCAAGGCGGCGTCCGTTCGAAGACAATGTTATTACTAATAAACAGTTCGGGATTACGTAATGAGAGAGCGGGATTACGTAATGAGAGAGCGGGATTACGTAATGAGAGAGCGGGATTACGTAACGAGAGAGCGGAAATACGTAACGAGAGCGGAATTATAAAAAATGCTGATTTCAAGGCGGCGTCCGTTCGAAGACAATGTTATTACTAATAAACAGTTCGGGATTACGTAATGAGAGAGCGGGATTACGTAATGAGAGAGCGGGATTACGTAATGAGAGAGCGGGATTACGTAACGAGAGAGCGGAAATACGTAACGAGAGCGGAATTATAAAAAATGCTGATTTCAAGGCGGCGTCCGTTCGAAGACAATGTTATTACTAATAAACAGTTCGGGATTACGTAATGAGAGAGCGGGATTACGTAATGAGAGAGCGGGATTACGTAACGAGAGCGGAATTATAAAAAATGCTGATTTCAAGGCGGCGTCCGTTCGAAGACAATGTTATTACTAATAAACAGTTCGGGATTACGTAACGAGAGCGGGATTACGTAACGAGAGCGGGATTACGTAACGAGAGCGGAATTATAAAAAATGCTGATTTCAAGGCGGCGTCCGTTCGAAGACAATGTTATTACTAATAAACAGTTCGGGATAACGTAACGAGAGAGCGGGATTACGTAATGAGAGAGCGGGATTACGTAACGAGAGCGGGATTACGTAACGACAGAGCGGGATTACGTAACGAGAGCGGAATTATAAAAAATGCTGATTTCAAGGCGGCGTCCGTTCGAAGACAATGTTATTACTAATAAACAGTTCGGGATAACGTAACGAGAGAGCGGGATTACGAAACGAGAGCGGAATTATAAAAAATGCTGATTTCTAGGCGGCGTCCGTTCGAAGACCATGTTATTACTAATAAACAGTTCGGGATTACGTAATGAGAGAGCGGGATTACGTAATGAGAGAGCGGGATTACGTAACGAGAGCGGGATTAGGTAACGAGAGAGCGGGATTACGTAACGAGAGCTGAATTATAAAAAATGCTGATTTCAAGGCGGCGTCCGTTCGAAGACAATGTTATTACTAATAAACAGTTCGGGATAACGTAACGAGAGAGCGGGATTACGTAACGAGAGCGGAATTATAAAAAATGCTGATTTCAAGGCGGCGTCCGTTCGAAGACCATGTTATTACTAATAAACAGTTCGGGATTACGTAATGAGAGAGCGGGATTACGTAATGAGAGAGCGGGATTACGTAACGAGAGCGGAATTATAAAAAATGCTGATTTCAAGGCGGCGTCCGTTCGAAGACAATGTTATTACTAATAAACAGTTCGGGATTACGTAATGAGAGAGCGGGATTACGTAATGAGAGAGCGGGATTACGTAACGAGAGCGGAATTATAAAAAATGCTGATTTCAAGGCGGCGTCCGTTCGAAGACAATGTTATTACTAATAAACAGTTCGGGATTACGTAATGAGAGAGCGGGATTACGTAATGAGAGAGCGGGATTACGTAATGAGAGAGCGGGATTACGTAATGAGAGAGCGGGATTACGTAACGAGAGCGGAATTATAAAAAATGCTGATTTCAAGGCGGCGTCCGTTCGAAGACAATGTTATTACTAATAAACAGTTCGGGATTACGTAACGAGAGCGGGATTACGTAACGAGAGCGGGATTACGTAACGAGAGCGGAATTATAAAAAATGCTGATTTCAAGGCGGCGTCCGTTCGAAGACAATGTTATTACTAATAAACAGTTCGGGATTACGTAATGAGAGAGCGGGATTACGTAATGAGAGAGCGGGATTACGTAATGAGAGAGCGGGATTACGTAATGAGAGAGCGGGATTACGTAACGAGAGCGGAATTATAAAAAATGCTGATTTCAAGGCGGCGTCCGTTCGAAGACAATGTTATTACTAATAAACAGTTCGGGATTACGTAACGAGAGCGGGATTACGTAACGAGAGCGGGATTACGTAACGAGAGCGGAATTATAAAAAATGCTGATTTCAAGGCGGCGTCCGTTCGAAGACAATGTTATTACTAATAAACAGTTCGGGATAACGTAACGAGAGAGCGGGATTACGTAATGAGAGAGCGGGATTACGTAACGAGAGCGGGATTACGTAACGACAGAGCGGGATTACGTAACGAGAGCGGAATTATAAAAAATGCTGATTTCAAGGCGGCGTCCGTTCGAAGACAATGTTATTACTAATAAACAGTTCGGGATAACGTAACGAGAGAGCGGGATTACGAAACGAGAGCGGAATTATAAAAAATGCTGATTTCTAGGCGGCGTCCGTTCGAAGACCATGTTATTACTAATAAACAGTTCGGGATTACGTAATGAGAGAGCGGGATTACGTAATGAGAGAGCGGGATTACGTAACGAGAGCGGGATTAGGTAACGAGAGAGCGGGATTACGTAACGAGAGCTGAATTATAAAAAATGCTGATTTCAAGGCGGCGTCCGTTCGAAGACAATGTTATTACTAATAAACAGTTCGGGATAACGTAACGAGAGAGCGGGATTACGTAACGAGAGCAAAATTATAAAAAATGCTGATTTCAAGGCGGCGTCCGTTCGAAGACCATGTTATTACTAATAAACAGTTCGGGATTACGTAATGAGAGAGCGGGATTACGTAATGAGAGAGCGGGATTACGTAACGAGAGCGGAATTATAAAAAATGCTGATTTCAAGGCGGCGTCCGTTCGAAGACAATGTTATTACTAATAAACAGTTCGGGATTACGTAACGAGAGCGGGATTACGTAACGAGAGCGGAATTATAAATAATGCTGATTTCAAGGCGGCGTCCGTTCGAAGACCATGTTATTACTTATAAACAGTTCGGGATTACGTAATGAGAGAGCGGGATTACGTAATGAGAGAGCGGAATTACGTAACGAGAGAGCGGAAATACGTAACGAGAGCGGAATTATAAAAAATGCTGATTTCAAGGCGGCGTCCGTTCGAAGACAATGTTATTACTAATAAACAGTTCGTGATAACGTAACGAGAGCGGAATTATAAAAAATGCTGATTTCAAGGCGGCGTCCGTTCGAAGACAATGTTATTACTAATAAACAGTTCGGGATTACGTAACGAGAGCGGGATTACGTAACGAGAGCGGAATTATAAAAAATGCTGATTTCAAGGCGGCGTCCGTTCGAAGACCATGTTATTACTAATAAACAGTTCGGGATTACGTAATGAGAGAGCGGGATTACGTAATGAGAGAGCGGAAATACGTAACGAGAGCGGAATTATAAAAAATGCTGATTTCAAGGCGGCGTCCGTTCGAAGACAATGTTATTACTAATAAACAGTTCGGGATAACGTAACGAGAGAGCGGGATTACGTAACGAGAGCGGAATTATAAAAAATGCTGATTTCAAGGCGGCGTCCGTTCGAAGACAATGTTATTACTAATAAACAGTTCGGGATTACGTAACGAGAGCGGGATTACGTAACGAGAGCGGAATTATAAAAAATGCTGATTTCAAGGCGGCTTCCGTTCGAAGACAATGTTATTACTAATAAACAGTTCGGGATTACGTAAAGAGAGCGGGATTACGTAACGAGAGCGGGATTACGTAACAAGAGCGGAATTATAAAAAATGCTGATTTCAAGGCGGCGTCCGTTCGAAGACCATGTTATTACTAATAAACAGTTCGGGATTACGTAATGAGAGAGCGGGATTACGTAATGAGAGAGCGGAAATACGTAACGAGAGCGGAATTATAAAAAATGCTGATTTCAAGGCGGCGTCCGTTCGAAGACAATGTTATTACTAATAAACAGTTCGTGATAACGTAACGAGAGCGGAATTATAAAAAATGCTGATTTCAAGGCGGCGTCCGTTCGAAGACAATGTTATTACTAATAAACAGTTCGGGATTACGTAACGAGAGCGGGATTACGTAACGAGAGCGGAATTATAAACAATGCTGATTTCAAGGCGGCGTCCGTTCCAAGACCATGTTATTACTAATAAACAGTTTGGGATTACGTAATGAGAGAGCGGGATTACGTAATGAGAGAGCGGGATTACGTAACGAGAGAGCGGGATTACGTAACGAGAGCGGAATTATAAAAAATGCGGATTTCAAGGCGGCGTCCGTTCTAAGACAATGTTATTACTAATAAACAGTTCGGGATAACGTAACGAGAGAGCGGGATTACGTAACGAGAGCGGAATTATAAAAAATGCTGATTTCAAGGCGGCGTCCGTTCGAAGACAATGTTATTACTAATAAACAGTTCGGGATTACGTAACGAGAGCGGGATTACGTAACGAGAGCGGGATTACGTAACGAGAGCGGGATTACGTAACGAGAGCGGAATTATAAAAAATGCTGATTTCCAGGCGGCGTCCGTTCGAAGACAATGTTATTACTAATAAACAGTTCGGGATAACGTAACGAGAGAGCGGGATTACGTAATGAGAGAGCGGGATTACGTAACGAGAGCGGGATTACGTAACGACAGAGCGGGATTACGTAACGAGAGCGGAATTATAAAAAATGCTGATTTCAAGGCGGCGTCCGTTCGAAGACAATGTTATTACTAATAAACAGTTCGGGATAACGTAACGAGAGAGCGGGATTACGAAACGAGAGCGGAATTATAAAAAATGCTGATTTCTAGGCGGCGTCCGTTCGAAGACCATGTTATTACTAATAAACAGTTCGGGATTACGTAATGAGAGAGCGGGATTACGTAATGACAGAGCGGGATTACGTAACGAGAGCGGGATTAGGTAACGAGAGAGCGGGATTACGTAACGAGAGCTGAATTATAAAAAATGCTGATTTCAAGGCGGCGTCCGTTCGAAGACAATGTTATTACTAATAAACAGTTCGGGATAACGTAACGAGAGAGCGGGATTACGTAACGAGAGCGGAATTATAAAAAATGCTGATTTCAAGGCGGCGTCCGTTCGAAGACCATGTTATTACTAATAAACAGTTCGGGATTACGTAATGAGAGAGCGGGATTTCGTAATGAGAGAGCGGGATTACGTAACGAGAGCGGAATTATAAAAAATGCTGATTTCAAGGCGGCGTCCGTTCGAAGACAATGTTATTACTAATAAACAGTTCGGGATTACGTAACGAGAGCGGGATTACGTAACGAGAGCGGAATTATAAAAAATGCTGATTTCAAGGCGGCGTCCGTTCGAAGACCATGTTATTACTAATAAACAGTTCGGGATTACGTAATGAGAGAGCGGGATTACGTAATGAGAGAGCGGAATTACGTAACGAGAGAGCGGAAATACGTAACGAGAGCGGAATTATAAAAAATGCTGATTTCAAGGCGGCGTCCGTTCGAAGACAATGTTATTACTAATAAACAGTTCGGGATTACGTAATGAGAGAGCGGGATTACGTAATGAGAGAGCGGGATTACGTAACGAGAGAGCGGAAATACGTAACGAGAGCGGAATTATAAAAAATGCTGATTTCAAGGCGGCGTCCGTTCGAAGACAATGTTATTACTAATAAACAGTTCGTGATAACGTAACGAGAGCGGAATTATAAAAAATGCTGATTACAAGGCGGCGTCCGTTCGAAGACAATGTTATTACTAATAAACAGTTCGGGATTACGTAACGAGAGCGGGATTACGTAACGAGAGCGGAATTATAAAAAATGCTGATTTCAAGGCGGCGTCCGTTCGAAGACCATGTTATTACTAATAAACAGTTCGGGATTACGTAATGAGAGAGCGGGATTACGTAATGAGAGAGCGGAAATACGTAACGAGAGCGGAATTATAAAAAATGCTGATTTCAAGGCGGCGTCCGTTCGAAGACAATGTTATTACTAATAAACAGTTCGGGATAACGTAACGAGAGAGCGGGATTACGTAACGAGAGCGGAATTATAAAAAATGCTGATTTCAAGGCGGCGTCCGTTCGAAGACAATGTTATTACTAATAAACAGTTCGGGATTACGTAACGAGAGCGGGATTACGTAACGAGAGCGGAATTATAAAAAATGCTGATTTCAAGGCGGCGTCCGTTCGAAGACAATGTTATTACTAATAAACAGTTCGGGATTACGTAAAGAGAGCGGGATTACGTAACGAGAGCGGGATTACGTAACAAGAGCGGAATTATAAAAAATGCTGATTTCAAGGCGGCGTCCGTTCGAAGACCATGTTATTACTAATAAACAGTTCGGGATTACGTAATGAGAGAGCGGGATTACGTAATGAGAGAGCGGGATTACGTAATGAGAGAGCGGAAATACGTAACGAGAGCGGAATTATAAAAAATGCTGATTTCAAGGCGGCGTCCGTTCGAAGACAATGTTATTACTAATAAACAGTTCGTGATAACGTAACGAGAGCGGAATTATAAAAAATGCTGATTTCAAGGCGGCGTCCGTTCGAAGACAATGTTATTACTAATAAACAGTTCGGGATTACGTAACGAGAGCGGGATTACGTAACGAGAGCGGAATTATAAAAAATGCTGATTTCAAGGCGGCGTCCGTTCCAAGACCATGTTATTACTAATAAACAGTTCGGGATTACGTAATGAGAGAGCGGGATTACGTAATGAGAGAGCGGGATTACGTAACGAGAGAGCGGAAATACGTAACGAGAGCGGAATTATAAAAAATGCTGATTTCAAGGCGGCGTCCGTTCGAAGACAATGTTATTACTAATAAACAGTTCGGGATTACGTAACGAGAGCGGGATTACGTAACGAGAGCGGAATTATAAAAAATGCTGATTTCAAGGCGGCGTCCGTTCGAAGACCATGTTATTACTAATAAACAGTTCGGGATTACGTAATGAGAGAGCGGGATTACGTAATGAGAGAGCGGGATTACGTAATGAGAGAGCGGGATTACGTAACGAGAGAGCGGAAATACGTAACGAGAGCGGAATTATAAAAAATGCTGATTTCAAGGCGGCGTCCGTTCGAAGACAATGTTATTACTAGTAAACAGTTCGGGATTACGTAATGAGAGAGCGGCATTACGTAATGAGAGAGCGGGATTACGTAATGAGAGAGCGGGATTACGTAACGAGAGCGGAATTATAAAAAATGCTGATTTCAAGGCGGCGTCCGTTCGAAGACAATGTTATTACTAATAAACAGTTCGTGATAACGTATAGAGAGCGGAATTATAAAAAATGCTGGTTTCAAGGCGGCGTCCGTTCGAAGACAATGTTATTACTAATAAACAGTTCGTGACAACGTAACGAGAGAGCGGGATTACGTAACGAGAGCGGAATTATAAAAAATGCTGATTTCAAGGCGGCGTCCGTTCGAAGACCATGTTATTACTAATAAACAGTTCGGGATTACGTAATGAGAGAGCGGGATTACGTAATGAGAGAGCGGGATTACGTAACGAGAGCGGAATTATAAAAAATGCTGATTTCAAGGCGGCGTCCGTTCGAAGACAATGTTATTACTAATAAACAGTTCGGGATTACGTAACGAGAGCGGGATTACGTAACGAGAGCGGAATTATAAAAAATGCTGATTTTAAGGCGGCGTCCGTTCGAAGACCATGTTATTACTAATAAACAGTTCGGGATTACGTAATGAGAGAGCGGGATTACGTAATGAGAGAGCGGGATTACGTAACGAGAGCGGAATTATAAAAAATGCTGATTTCAAGGCGGCGTCCGTTCGAAGACAATGTTATTACTAATAAACAGTTCGGGATTACGTAACGAGAGCGGGATTACGTAACGAGAGCGGAATTATAAAAAATGCTGATTTCAAGGCGGCGTCCGTTCGAAGACCATGTTATTACTAATAAACAGTTCGGGATTACGTAATGAGAGAGCGGGATTACGTAATGAGAGAGCGGAATTACGTAACGAGAGAGCGGAAATACGTAACGAGAGCGGAATTATAAAAAATGCTGATTTCAAGGCGGCGTCCGTTCGAAGACAATGTTATTACTAATAAACAGTTCGGGATTACGTAATGAGAGAGCGGGATTACGTAATGAGAGAGCGGGATTACGTAACGAGAGAGCGGAAATACGTAACGAGAGCGGAATTATAAAAAATGCTGATTTCAAGGCGGCGTCCGTTCGAAGACAATGTTATTACTAATAAACAGTTCGTGATAACGTAACGAGAGCGGAATTATAAAAAATGCTGATTACAAGGCGGCGTCCGTTCGAAGACAATGTTATTACTAATAAACAGTTCGGGATTACGTAACGAGAGCGGGATTACGTAACGAGAGCGGAATTATAAAAAATGCTGATTTCAAGGCGGCGTCCGTTCGAAGACCATGTTATTACTAATAAACAGTTCGGGATTACGTAATGAGAGAGCGGGATTACGTAATGAGAGAGCGGAAATACGTAACGAGAGCGGAATTATAAAAAATGCTGATTTCAAGGCGGCGTCCGTTCGAAGACAATGTTATTACTAATAAACAGTTCGGGATAACGTAACGAGAGAGCGGGATTACGTAACGAGAGCGGAATTATAAAAAATGCTGATTTCAAGGCGGCGTCCGTTCGAAGACAATGTTATTACTAATAAACAGTTCGGGATTACGTAACGAGAGCGGGATTACGTAACGAGAGCGGAATTATAAAAAATGCTGATTTCAAGGCGGCGTCCGTTCGAAGACAATGTTATTACTAATAAACAGTTCGGGATTACGTAAAGAGAGCGGGATTACGTAACGAGAGCGGGATTACGTAACAAGAGCGGAATTATAAAAAATGCTGATTTCAAGGCGGCGTCCGTTCGAAGACCATGTTATTACTAATAAACAGTTCGGGATTACGTAATGAGAGAGCGGGATTACGTAATGAGAGAGCGGGATTACGTAATGAGAGAGCGGAAATACGTAACGAGAGCGGAATTATAAAAAATGCTGATTTCAAGGCGGCGTCCGTTCGAAGACAATGTTATTACTAATAAACAGTTCGTGATAACGTAACGAGAGCGGAATTATAAAAAATGCTGATTTCAAGGCGGCGTCCGTTCGAAGACAATGTTATTACTAATAAACAGTTCGGGATTACGTAACGAGAGCGGGATTACGTAACGAGAGCGGAATTATAAAAAATGCTGATTTCAAGGCGGCGTCCGTTCCAAGACCATGTTATTACTAATAAACAGTTCGGGATTACGTAATGAGAGAGCGGGATTACGTAATGAGAGAGCGGGATTACGTAACGAGAGAGCGGAAATACGTAACGAGAGCGGAATTATAAAAAATGCTGATTTCAAGGCGGCGTCCGTTCGAAGACAATGTTATTACTAATAAACAGTTCGGGATTACGTAACGAGAGCGGGATTACGTAACGAGAGCGGAATTATAAAAAATGCTGATTTCAAGGCGGCGTCCGTTCGAAGACCATGTTATTACTAATAAACAGTTCGGGATTACGTAATGAGAGAGCGGGATTACGTAATGAGAGAGCGGGATTACGTAATGAGAGAGCGGGATTACGTAACGAGAGAGCGGAAATACGTAACGAGAGCGGAATTATAAAAAATGCTGATTTCAAGGCGGCGTCCGTTCGAAGACAATGTTATTACTAGTAAACAGTTCGGGATTACGTAATGAGAGAGCGGCATTACGTAATGAGAGAGCGGGATTACGTAATGAGAGAGCGGGATTACGTAACGAGAGCGGAATTATAAAAAATGCTGATTTCAAGGCGGCGTCCGTTCGAAGACAATGTTATTACTAATAAACAGTTCGTGATAACGTATAGAGAGCGGAATTATAAAAAATGCTGGTTTCAAGGCGGCGTCCGTTCGAAGACAATGTTATTACTAATAAACAGTTCGTGACAACGTAACGAGAGAGCGGGATTACGTAACGAGAGCGGAATTATAAAAAATGCTGATTTCAAGGCGGCGTCCGTTCGAAGACCATGTTATTACTAATAAACAGTTCGGGATTACGTAATGAGAGAGCGGGATTACGTAATGAGAGAGCGGGATTACGTAACGAGAGCGGAATTATAAAAAATGCTGATTTCAAGGCGGCGTCCGTTCGAAGACAATGTTATTACTAATAAACAGTTCGGGATTACGTAACGAGAGCGGGATTACGTAACGAGAGCGGAATTATAAAAAATGCTGATTTTAAGGCGGCGTCCGTTCGAAGACCATGTTATTACTAATAAACAGTTCGGGATTACGTAATGAGAGAGCGGGATTACGTAATGAGAGAGCGGGATTACGTAATGAGAGAGCGGGATTACGTAACGAGAGAGCGGAAATACGTAACGAGAGCGGAATTATAAAAAATGCTGATTTCAAGGCGGCGTCCGTTCGAAGACAATGTTATTACTAGTAAACAGTTCGGGATTACGTAATGAGAGAGCGGGATTACGTAATGAGAGAGCGGGATTACGTAATGAGAGAGCGGGATTACGTAACGAGAGCGGAATTATAAAAAATGCTGATTTCAAGGCTGCGTCCGTTCGAAGACAATGTTATTACTAATCAACAGTTCGTGATAACGTAACGAGAGAGCGGGATTACGTAACGAGAGCGGAATTATAAAAAATGCTGATTTCAAGGCGGCGTCCGTTCGAAGACAATGTTATTACTAATAAACAGTTCGGGATTACGTAACAAGAGAGCGGGATTACGTAACGAGAGCGGAATTATAAAAAATGCGGATTTCAAGGCGGCGTCCGTTCGAAGACCATGTTATTACTAATAAACAGTTCGGGATTACGTAACGAGAGAGCGGAAATACGTAACGAGAGCGGAATTATAAAAAATGCTGATTTCAAGGCGGCTTCCGTTCGAAGACAATGTTATTACTAATAAACAGTTCGTGATAACGTAACGAGAGCGGAATTATAAAAAATGCTGATTTCAAGGCGGCGTCCGTTCGAAGACAATGTTATTACTAATAAACAGTTCGGGATTACGTAATAAGAGAGAGGGATTACGTAATGAGAGAGCGGGATTACGTAATGAGAGAGCGGGATTACGTAACGAGAGAGCGGGATTACGTAACGAGAGAGCGGAAATACGTAACGAGAGCGGAATTATAAAAAATGCTGATTTCAAGGCGCCGTCCGTTCGAAGACAATGTTATTACTAATAAACAGTTCGGGATTACGTAACTAGAGCGGGATTACGTAACGAGAGCGGAATTATAAAAAATGCTGATTTCAAGGCGGCTTCCGTTCGAAGACAATGTTATTACTAATAAACAGTTCGTGATAACGTAACGAGAGCGGAATTATAAAAAATGCTGATTTCAAGGCGGCGTCCGTTCGAAGACAATGTTATTACTAATAAACAGTTCGGGATTACGTAATGAGAGAGCGGGATTACGTAATGAGAGAGCGGGATTACGTAATGAGAGAGCGGGATTACGTAATGAGAGAGCGGGATTACGTAACGAGAGAGCGGAAATACGTAACGAGAGCGGAATTATAAAAAATGCTGATTTCAAGGCGCCGTCCGTTCGAAGACAATGTTATTACTAATAAACAGTTCGGGATTACGTAACGAGAGCGGGATTACGTAACGAGATCGGAATTATAAAAAATGCGGATTTCAAGGCGGCGTCCGTTCGAAGACCATGTTATTACTAATAAACAGTTCGGGATTACGTAATGAGTGAGCGGGATTACGTAATGAGAGAGCGGGATTACGTAACGAGAGAGCGGAAATATGTAACGAGAGCGGAATTATAAAAAATGCTGATTTCAAGGCGGCGTCCGTTCGAAGACAATGTTATTACTAATAAACAGTTCGTGATAACGTAACGAGAGCGGAATTATAAAAAATGCTGATTTCAAGGCGGCGTCCGTTCGCAGACAAAGTTATTACTAATAAACAGTTCGGGATTACGTAACGAGAGCGGGATTACGTAACGAGAGCGGAATTATAAAAAATGCTGATTTCAAGGCGGCGTCCGTTCGAAGACCATGTTATTACTAATAAACAGTTCGGGATTACGTAACGAGAGAGCGGAAATACGTAACGAGAGCGGAATTATAAAAAATGCTGATTTCAAGGCGGCATCCGTTCGAAGACAATGTTATTACTAATAAACAGTTCGGGATAACGTAACGAGAGAGAGGGATTACGTAACGAGAGCGGAATTATAAAAAATGCTGATTTCAAGGCGGCGTCCGTTCGAAGACAATGTTATTACTAATAAACAGTTCGGGATTACGTAACGAGAGCGGGATTACGTAACGAGAGCGGAATAATAAAAAATGCTGATTTCAAGGCGGCGTCCATTCGAAGACCATGTTATTTCTAATAAACAGTTCGGGATTACGTAATGAGAGAGCGGGATTACGTAATGAGAGAGCGGGATTACCTAATGAGAGAGCGGGATTACGTAACGAGAGAGCGGAAATACGTAACGAGAGTGGAATTATAAAAAATGCTGATTTCAAGGCGGCGTCCGTTCGAAGACAATGTTATTACTAATAAACAGTTCGTGATAACGTAACGAGAGCGGAATTATAAAAAATGCTGGTTTCAAGGCGGCGTCCGTTCGAAGACAATGTTATTACTAATAAACAGTTCGTGATAACGTAACGAGAGAGCGGGATTACGTAACGAGAGCGGAATTATAAAAAATGCTGATTTCAAGGCGGCGTCCGTTCGAAGACAATGTTATTACTAATAAACAGTTCGGGATTACGTAACGAGAGAGCGGGATTACGTAACGAGAGCGGAATTATAAAAAATGCGGATTTCAAGGCGGCGTCCGTTCGAAGACCATGTTATTACTAATAAACAGTTCGGGATTACGTAACGAGAGAGCGGAAATACGTAACGAGAGCGGTATTATAAAAAATGCTGATTTCAAGGCGGCTTTCGTTCGAAGACAATGTTATTACTAATAAACAGTTCGTGATAACGTAACGAGAGCGGAATTATAAAAAATGCTGATTTCAAGGCGGCGTCCGTTCGAAGACCATGTTATTACTAATAAACAGTTCGGGATTACGTAATGAGAGAGCGGGATTACGTAATGAGAGAGCGGGATTACGTAACGAGAGAGCGGAAATACGTAACGAGAGCGGAATTATAAAAAATGCTGATTTCAAGGCGGCGTCCGTTCGAAGACAATGTTATTACTAATAAACAGTTCGTGATAACGTAACGAGAGCGGAATTATAAAAAATGCTGATTTCAAGGCGGCGTCCGTTCGAAGACAATGTTATTACTAATAAACAGTTCGGGATAACGTAACGAGAGAGAGGGATTACGTAACGAGAGCGGAATTATAAAAAATGCTGATTTCAAGGCGGCGTCCGTTCGAAGACAATGTTATTACTAATAAACAGTTCGGGATTACGTAACGAGAGCGGGATTACGTAACGAGAGCGGAATAATAAAAAATGCTGATTTCAAGGCGGCGTCCATTCGAAGACCATGTTATTTCTAATAAACAGTTCGGGATTACGTAATGAGAGAGCGGGATTACGTAATGAGAGAGCGGGATTACCTAATGAGAGAGCGGGATTACGTAACGAGAGAGCGGAAATACGTAACGAGAGTGGAATTATAAAAAATGCTGATTTCAAGGCGGCGTCCGTTCGAAGACAATGTTATTACTAATAAACAGTTCGTGATAACGTAACGAGAGCGGAATTATAAAAAATGCTGGTTTCAAGGCGGCGTCCGTTCGAAGACAATGTTATTACTAATAAACAGTTCGTGATAACGTAACGAGAGAGCGGGATTACGTAACGAGAGCGGAATTATAAAAAATGCTGATTTCAAGGCGGCGTCCGTTCGAAGACAATGTTATTACTAATAAACAGTTCGGGATTACGTAACGAGAGAGCGGGATTACGTAACGAGAGCGGAATTATAAAAAATGCGGATTTCAAGGCGGCGTCCGTTCGAAGACCATGTTATTACTAATAAACAGTTCGGGATTACGTAACGAGAGAGCGGAAATACGTAACGAGAGCGGTATTATAAAAAATGCTGATTTCAAGGCGGCTTTCGTTCGAAGACAATGTTATTACTAATAAACAGTTCGTGATAACGTAACGAGAGCGGAATTATAAAAAATGCTGATTTCAAGGCGGCGTCCGTTCGAAGACCATGTTATTACTAATAAACAGTTCGGGATTACGTAATGAGAGAGCGGGATTACGTAATGAGAGAGCGGGATTACGTAACGAGAGAGCGGAAATACGTAACGAGAGCGGAATTATAAAAAATGCTGATTTCAAGGCGGCGTCCGTTCGAAGACAATGTTATTACTAATAAACAGTTCGTGATAACGTAACGAGAGCGGAATTATAAAAAATGCTGATTTCAAGGCGGCGTCCGTTCGAAGACCATGTTATTACTAATAAACAGTTCGGGATTACGTAATGAGAGAGCGGGATTACGTAACGAGAGCGGAATTTTAAAAAATGCTGATTTCAAGGCGGCGTCCGTTCGAAGACCATGTTATTACTAATAAACAGTTCGGGATTACGTAACGAGAGAGCGGAAATACGTAACGAGAGCGGAATTATAAAAAATGCTGATTTCAAGGCGGCGTCCATTCGAAGACCATGTTATTTCTAATAAACAGTTCGGGATTACGTAATGAGAGAGCGGGATTACGTAATGAGAGAGCGGGATTACCTAATGAGAGAGCGGGATTACGTAACGAGAGAGCGGAAATACGTAACGAGAGTGGAATTATAAAAAATGCTGATTTCAAGGCGGCGTCCGTTCGAAGACAATGTTATTACTAATAAACAGTTCGTGATAACGTAACGAGAGAGCGGGATTACGTAACGAGAGCGGAATTATAAAAAATGCTGATTTCAAGGCGGCGTCCGTTCGAAGACAATGTTATTACTAATAAACAGTTCGGGATTACGTAACGAGAGCGGAATAATAAAAAATGCTGATTTCAAGGCGGCGTCCGTTCGAAGACCATGTTATTACTAATAAACAGTTCGGGATTACGTAATGAGAGAGCGGGATTACGTAATGAGAGAGCGGGATTACGTAATGAGAGAGCGGGATTACGTAACGAGAGAGCGGAAATACGTAACGAGAGTGGAATTATAAAAAATGCTGATTTCAAGGCGGCGTCCGTTCGAAGACAATGTTATTACTAATAAACAGTTCGTGATAACGTAACGAGAGCGGAATTATAAAAAATGCTGGTTTCAAGGCGGCGTCCGTTCGAAGACAATGTTATTACTAATAAACAGTTCGGGATTACGTAACGAGAGAGCGGGATTACGTAACGAGAGCGGAATTATAAAAAATGCGGATTTCAAAGCGGCGTCCGTTCGAAGACAATGTTATTACTAATAAACAGTTCGTGATAACGTAACGAGAGAGAGGGATTACGTAACGAGAGCGGAATTTTAAAAAATGCTGGTTTCAAGGCGGCGTCCGTTCGAAGACAATGTTATTACTAATAAACAGTTCGGGATTACGTAACGAGAGAGCGGATATAACGAGAGCGGAATTATAAAAAATGCTGATTTCAAGGCGGCGTCCGTTCGAAGACAATGTTATTACTAATAAACAGTTCGTGATAACGTAACGAGAGCGGAATTATAAAAAATGTTGATTACAAGGCGGCGTCCGTTCGAAGACAATGTTATTACTAATAAACAGTTCGGGATAACGTAACGAGAGCGGAATTATAAAAAATGCTGATTTCAAGGCGGCGTCCGTTCGAAGACAATGTTATTTCTTATAAACAGTTCGTGATAACGTAACGAGAGCGGAATTATAAAAAATGCTGATTTCAAGGCGGCGTCCGTTCGAAGACAATGTTATTCCTAATAAACAGTTCGGGATTACGTAACGAGAGCGGAATTATAAAAAATGCTGATTTCAAGGCGGCGTCCGTTCGAAGACCATGTTATTACTAATAAACAGTTCGGGATTACGTAATGAGAGAGCGGGATTACGTAATGAGAGAGCGGGATTACGTAACGAGAGAGCGGAAATACGTAACGAGAGCGGAATTATAAAAAATGCTGATTTCAAGGCGGCGTCCGTTCGAAGACAATGTTATTACTAATAAACAGTTCGGGATAACGTAACGAGAGAGCGGGATTACGTAACGAGAGCGGAATTATAAAAAATGCTGATTTCAAGGCGGCGTCCGTTCGAAGACAATGTTATTACTAATAAACAGTTCGGGATTACGTAACGAGAGCGGAATTATAAAAAATGCTGATTTCAAGGCGGCGTCCGTTCGAAGACCATGTTATTACTAATAAACAGTTCGGGATTACGTTATGAGAGAGCGGGATTACGTAACGAGAGAGCGGAAATACGTAACGAGAGCGTAATTATAAAAAATGCTGATTTCAAGGCGGCGTCCGTTCGAAGACAATGTTATTACTAATAAACAGTTCGGGATAACGTAACGAGAGAGCGGGATTACGTAACGAGAGCGGAATTATAAAAAATGCTGATTTCAAGGCGGCGTCCGTTCGAAGACAATGTTATTACTAATAAACAGTTCGTGATAACGTAACGAGAGCGGAATTATAAAAAATGCTGATTTCAAGGCGGCGTCCGTTCGAAGACAATGTTATTACTAATAAACAGTTCGGGATTACGTAACGAGAGCGGGATTACGTAACGAGAGCGGAATTATAAAAAATGCTGATTTCAAGGCGGCGTCCGTTCGAAGACCATGTTATTACTAATAAACAGTTCGGGATTACGTAATGAGAGAGCGGGATTACGTAATGAGAGAGCGGGATTACGTAACGAGAGAGCGGAAATACGTAACGAGAGCGGAATTATAAAAAATGCTGATTTCAAGGCGGCGTCCGTTCGAAGACAATGTTATTACTAATAAACAGTTCGAGATAACGTAACGAGAGAGCGGGATTACGTAACGAGAGCGGAATTCTAAAAAATGCTGATTTCAAGGCGGCGTCCGTTCGAAGACAATGTTATTACTAATAAACAGTTCGGGATTACGTAACGAGAGCGGGATTACGTAACGAGAGCGGAATTATAAAAAATGCTGATTTCAAGGCGGCGTCCGTTCGAAGACCATGTTATTACTAATAAACAGTTCGGGATTACGTAATGAGAGAGCGGGATTATGTAATGAGAGAGCGGGATTACGTAACGAGAGAGCGGAAATACGTAACGAGAGCGGAATTATAAAAAATGCTGATTTCAAGGCGGCGTCCGTTCGAAGACAATGTTATTACTAATAAACAGTTCGGGATAACGTAACGAGAGAGCGGGATTACGTAACGAGAGCGGAATTATAAAAAATGCGGATTTCAAAGCGGCGTCCGTTCGAAGACAATGTTATTACTAATAAACAGTTCGTGATAACGTAACGAGAGAGAGGGATTACGTAACGAGAGCGGAATTTTAAAAAATGCTGGTTTCAAGGCGGCGTCCGTTCGAAGACAATGTTATTACTAATAAACAGTTCGGGATTACGTAACGAGAGAGCGGATATAACGAGAGCGGAATTATAAAAAATGCTGATTTCAAGGCGGCGTCCGTTCGAAGACAATGTTATTACTAATAAACAGTTCGTGATAACGTAACGAGAGCGGAATTATAAAAAATGTTGATTACAAGGCGGCGTCCGTTCGAAGACAATGTTATTACTAATAAACAGTTCGGGATAACGTAACGAGAGCGGAATTATAAAAAATGCTGATTTCAAGGCGGCGTCCGTTCGAAGACAATGTTATTTCTTATAAACAGTTCGTGATAACGTAACGAGAGCGGAATTATAAAAAATGCTGATTTCAAGGCGGCGTCCGTTCGAAGACAATGTTATTCCTAATAAACAGTTCGGGATTACGTAACGAGAGCGGAATTATAAAAAATGCTGATTTCAAGGCGGCGTCCGTTCGAAGACCATGTTATTACTAATAAACAGTTCGGGATTACGTAATGAGAGAGCGGGATTACGTAATGAGAGAGCGGGATTACGTAACGAGAGAGCGGAAATACGTAACGAGAGCGGAATTATAAAAAATGCTGATTTCAAGGCGGCGTCCGTTCGAAGACAATGTTATTACTAATAAACAGTTCGGGATAACGTAACGAGAGAGCGGGATTACGTAACGAGAGCATAATTATAAAAAATGCTGATTTCAAGGCGGCGTCCGTTCGAAGACAATGTTATTACTAATAAACAGTTCGGGATTACGTAACGAGAGCGGAATTATAAAAAATGCTGATTTCAAGGCGGCGTCCGTTCGAAGACCATGTTATTACTAATAAACAGTTCGGGATTACGTTATGAGAGAGCGGGATTACGTAACGAGAGAGCGGAAATACGTAACGAGAGCGTAATTATAAAAAATGCTGATTTCAAGGCGGCGTCCGTTCGAAGACAATGTTATTACTAATAAACAGTTCGGGATAACGTAACGAGAGAGCGGGATTACGTAACGAGAGCGGAATTATAAAAAATGCTGATTTCAAGGCGGCGTCCGTTCGAAGACAATGTTATTACTAATAAACAGTTCGTGATAACGTAACGAGAGCGGAATTATAAAAAATGCTGATTTCAAGGCGGCGTCCGTTCGAAGACAATGTTATTACTAATAAACAGTTCGGGATTACGTAACGAGAGCGGGATTACGTAACGAGAGCGGAATTATAAAAAATGCTGATTTCAAGGCGGCGTCCGTTCGAAGACCATGTTATTACTAATAAACAGTTCGGGATTACGTAATGAGAGAGCGGGATTACGTAATGAGAGAGCGGGATTACGTAACGAGAGAGCGGAAATACGTAACGAGAGCGGAATTATAAAAAATGCTGATTTCAAGGCGGCGTCCGTTCGAAGACAATGTTATTACTAATAAACAGTTCGAGATAACGTAACGAGAGAGCGGGATTACGTAACGAGAGCGGAATTCTAAAAAATGCTGATTTCAAGGCGGCGTCCGTTCGAAGACAATGTTATTACTAATAAACAGTTCGGGATTACGTAACGAGAGCGGGATTACGTAACGAGAGCGGAATTATAAAAAATGCTGATTTCAAGGCGGCGTCCGTTCGAAGACCATGTTATTACTAATAAACAGTTCGGGATTACGTAATGAGAGAGCGGGATTATGTAATGAGAGAGCGGGATTACGTAACGAGAGAGCGGAAATACGTAACGAGAGCGGAATTATAAAAAATGCTGATTTCAAGGCGGCGTCCGTTCGAAGACAATGTTATTACTAATAAACAGTTCGGGATAACGTAACGAGAGAGCGGGATTACGTAACGAGAGCGGAATTATAAAAAATGCTGATTTCAAGGCGGCGTCCGTTCGAAGACAATGTTATTACTAATAAACAGTTCGTGATAACGTAACGAGAGCGGAATTATAAAAAATGCTGATTTCAAGGCGGCGTCCGTTCGAAGACAATGTTATTACTAATAAACAGTTCGGGATTACGTAACGAGAGCGGGATTACGTAACGAGAGCGGAATTATAAAAAATGCTGATTTCAAGGCGGCGTCCGTTCGAAGACCATGTTATTTCTAATAAACAGTTCGGGATTACGTAATGAGAGAGCGGGATTACGTAATGAGAGAGCGGGATTACGTAACGAGAGAGCGGAAATACGTAACGAGAGCGGAATTATAAAAAATGCTGATTTCAAGGCGGCGTCCGTTCGAAGACAATGTTATTACTAATAAACAGTTCGGGATAACGTAACGAGAGAGCGGGATTACGTAACGAGAGCGGAATTATAAAAAATGCTGATTTCAAGGCGGCGTCCGTTCGAAGACAATGTTATTACTAATAAACAGTTCGTGATAACGTAACGAGAGCGGAATTATAAAAAATGCTGATTTCAAGGCGGCGTCCGTTCGAAGACAATGTTATTACTAATAAACAGTTCGGGATTACGTAACGAGAGCGGGATTACGTAACGAGAGCGGAATTATAAAAAATGCTGATTTCAAGGCGGCGTCCGTTCGAAGACCATGTTATTACTAATAAACAGTTCGGGATTACGTAATGAGAGAGCGGGATTACGTAATGAGAGAGCGGGATTACGTAATGAGAGAGCGGGATTACGTAACGAGAGAGCGGAAATACGTAACGAGAGCGGAATTATAAAAAAATGCTAATTTCAAGGCGGCGTCCGTTCGAAGACAATGTTATTACTAGTAAACAGTTCGGGATAACGTAACGACAGAGCGGGATTACGTAAGGAGAGCGGAATTATAAAAAATGCTGATTTCAAGGCGGCGTCCGTTCGAAGACAATGTTATTACTAATAAACAGTTCGTGATAACGTAACGAGAGCGGAATTATAAAAAATGCTAATTTCAAGGCGGCGTCCGTTCGAAGACAATGTTATTACTAATAAACAGTTCGTGATAACGTAACGAGAGCGGAATTACAAAAAATGCTGATTTCAAGGCGGCGTCCGTTCGAAGACAATGTTATTATTAATAAACAGTTCGGGATTACGTAACGAGAGCGGGATTACGTAACGAGAGCGGAATTATAATAAATGCGGATTTCAAGGCGGCGTCCGTTCGAAGACCATGTTATTACTAATAAACAGTTCGGGATTACGTAATGAGAGAGCGGGATTACGTTATGAGAGAGCGGGATTACGTAACGAGAGAGCGGAAATACGTAACGAGAGCGGAATTATAAAAAATGCTGATTTCAAGGCGGCGTCCGTTCGAAGACCATGTTATTACTAATAAACAGTTCGGGATTACGTAATGAGAGAGCGGGATTACGTAATGAGAGAGCGGGATAACGTAACGAGAGAGCGGAAATACGTAACGAGAGCGGAATTATAAAAAATGCTGATTTCAAGGCGGCGTCCGTTCGAAGACAATGTTATTACTAATAAACAGTTCGTGATAACGTAACGAGAGCGGAATTATAAAAAATGCTGATTTCAAGGCGGCGTCCGTTCGAAGACAATGTTATTACTAATAAACAGTTCGTGATAACGTAACGAGAGCGGAATTATAAAAAATGCTGATTTCAAGGCGGCGTCCGTTCGAAGACAATGTTATTACTAATAAACAGTTCGGGATTACGTAACGATAGCGGGATTACGTAACGAGAGCGGAATTATAAAAAATGCTGATTTCAAGGCGGCGTCCGTTCGAAGACCATGTTATTACTAATAAACAGTTCGGGATTACGTAATGAGAGCGGGATTACGTAATGAGAGCGGGATTACGTAATGAGAGAGCGGGATTACGTAACGAGAGAGCGGAAATACGTAACGAGAGCGGAATTATAAAAAATGCTGATTTCAAGGCGGCGTCCGTTCAAAGACCATGTTATTTCTAATAAACAGTTCGGGATTACGTAATGAGAGAGCGGGATTACGTAACGAGAGAGCGGAAATACGTAACAAGAGCGGAATTATAAAAAATGCTGATTTCAAGGCGGCGTCCGTTCGAAGACAATGTTATTACTAATAAACAGTTCGGGATAACGTAACGAGAGAGCGGGATTACGTAACGAGAGCAGAATTATAAAAAATGCTGATTTCAAGGCGGCGTCCGTTCGAAGATAATGTTATTACTAATAAACAGTTCGGGATTACGTAACGAGAGCGGGATTACGTAACGAGAGCGGGATTACGTAACGAGAGCGGAATTATAAAAAATGCTGATTTCAAGGCAGCGTCCGTTCGAAGACCATGTTATTACTAATAAACAGTTCGGGATTACGTAATGAGAGAGCGGGATTACGTTATGAGAGAGCGGGATTACGTAACGAGAGCGGGATTACGTAACGAGAGAGCGGGATTACGTAACGAGAGCGGAATTATAAAAAATGCTGATTTCAAGGCGGCGTCCGTTCGAAGACAATGTTATTACTAATAAACAGTTCGGGATAACGTAACGAGAGAGCGGGATTACGTAACGAGAGCGGAATTATAAAAAATGCTGATTTCAAGGCGGCGTCCGTTCGAAGACCATGTTATTACTAATAAACAGTTCGGGATTACGTAATGAGAGAGCGGGAATACGTAATGAGAGAGCGGGATTACGTAACGAGAGCGGGATTACGTAACGAGAGAGCGGGATTACGTAACGAGAGCGGAATTATAAAAAATGCTGATTTCAAGGCGGCGTCCGTTCGAAGACAATGTTATTACTAATAAACAGTTCGGGATAACGTAACGAGAGAGCGGGATTACGTAACGAGAGCGGAATTATAAAAAATGCTGATTTCAAGGCGGCGTCCGTTCGAAGACAATGTTATTACTAATAAACAGTTCGGGATAACATAACGAGAGAGCGGGATTACGTAACGAGAGCGGAATTATAAAAAATGCTGATTTCAAGGCGGCGTCCGTTCGAAGACCATGTTATTACTAATAAACAGTTCGGGATTACGTAATGAGAGCGGAATTATAAAAAATGCTGGTTTCAAGGCGGCGTCCGTTCGAAGACAATGTTATTACTAATAAACAGTTCGGGATTACGTAACGAGAGAGCGGGATTACGTAACGAGAGCGGAATTATAAAAAATGCGGATTTCAAGGCGGCGTCCGTTCGAAGACAATGTTATTACTAATAAACAGTTCGTGATAACGTAACGAGAGCGGAATTATAAAAAATGCTGATTTCAAGGCGGCGTCCGTTCGAAGACAATGTTATTACTAATAAACAGTTCGGGATAACGTAACGAGAGCGGAATTATAAAAAATGCTAGTTTCAAGGCGGCGTCCGTTCGAAGACAATGTTATTACTAAAAAACAGTTCGGGATTACGTAACGAGAGAGCGGGATTACGTAACGAGAGCGGAATTATAAAAAATGCGGATTTCAAGGCGGCGTCCGTTCGAAGACAATGTTATTACTAATAAACAGTTCGTGATAACGTAACGAGAGCGGAATTATAAAAAATGCTGATTTCAAGGCGGCGTCCGTTCGAAGACAATGTTATTACTAATAAACAGTTCGGGATAACGTAACGAGAGAGCGGGATTACGTAACGAGAGCGGAATTATAAAAAATGCTGATTTCAAGGCGGCGTCCGTTCGAAGACAATGTTATTACTAATAAACAGTTCGTGATAACGTAACGAGAGCGGAATTATAAAAAATGCTGGTTTCAAGGCGGCGTCCGTTCAAAGACAATGTATTACTAATAAACAGTTCGTGATAACGTAACGAGAGAGCGGGATTACGTAACGAGAGCGGAATTATAAAAAATGCTGATTTCAAGGCGGCGTCCGTTCGAAGACAATGTTATTACTAATAAACAGTTCGGGATTACGTAACGAGAGCGGAATTATAAAAAATGCTGGTTTCAAGGCGGCGTCCGTTCGAAGACAATGTTATTACTAATAAACAGTTCGTGATAACGTAACGAGAGCGGAATTATAAAAAATGCTGATTTCAAGGCGGCGTCCGTTCGAAGACAATGTTATTACTAATAAACAGTTCGGGATAACGTAACGAGAGAGCGGGATTACGTAACGAGAGCGGAATTATAAAAAATGCTGATTTTAAGGCGGCGTCCGTTCGAAGACAATGTTATTACTAATAAACAGTTCGTGATAACGTAACGAGAGCGGAATTATAAAAAAATGCTGATTTCAAGGCGGCGTCCGTTCGAAGACAATGTTATTACTAATAAACAGTTCGGGATTACGTAACGAGAGCGGGATTACGTAACGAGAGCGGAATTATAAAAAATGCTGATTTCAAGGCGGCGTCCGTTCGAAGACCATGTTATTACTAATAAACAGTTCGGGATTACGTAATGAGAGAGCGGGATTACGTAATGAGAGAGCGGGATTACGTAACGAGAGAGCGGAAATACGTAACGAGAGCGGAATTATAAAAAATGCTGATTTCAAGGCGGCGTCCGTTCGAAGACAATGTTATTACTAATAAACAGTTCGGGATAACGTAACGAGAGAGCTGGATTACGTAACGAGAGCGGAATTATAGAAAATGCTGATTGCAAGGCGGTGTCCGTTCGAAGACAATGTTATTACTAATAAACAGTTCGGGATTACGTAACGAGAGCGGGATTACGTTACGAGAGCGGAATTATAAAAAATGCTGATTTCAAGGCGGCGTCCGTTCGAAGACCATGTTATTACTAATAAACAGTTCGGGATTACGTAATGAGAGAGCGGGATTACGTAATGAGAGAGCGGGATTACGTAACGAGAGAGCGGAAATACGTAACGAGAGCGGAATTATAAAAAATGCTGATTTCAAGGCGGCGTCCGTTCGAAGACCATGTTATTACTAATAAACAGTTCGGGATTACGTAATGAGAGAGCGGGATTACGTAACGAGAGAGCGGAAATACGTAACGAGAGCGGAATTATAAAAAATGCTGATTTCAAGGCGGCGTCCGTTCGAAGACAATGTTATTACTAATAAACAGTTCGGGATAACGTAACGAGAGAGCGGGATTACGTAACGAGAGCGGAATTATAAAAAATGCTGATTTCAAGGCGGCGTCCGTTCGAAGACAATGTTATTACTAATAAACAGTTCATGATAACGTAAAGAGAGCGGAATTATAAAAAATGCTGATTTCAAGGCGGCGTCCGTTCGAAGACAATGTTATTACTAATAAACAGTTCGTGATAACGTAACGAGAGCGGAATTATAAAAAATGCTGATTTCAAGGCGGCGTCCGTTCGAAGACAATGTTATTACTTATAAACAGTTCGGGATTACGTAACGAGAGCGGGATTACGTAACGAGAGCGGAATTATAAAAAATGCTGATTTCAAGGCGGCGTCCGTTCGAAGACCATGTTATTACTAATAAACAGTTCGGGATTACGTAATGAGAGAGCGGGATTACGTAATGAGAGAGCGGAAATACGTAACGAGAGCGGAATTATAAAAAATGCTGATTTCAAGGCGGCGTCCGTTCGAAGACCATGTTATTACTAATAAACAGTTCGGGATTACGTAATGAGAGAGCGGGATTACGTAATGAGAGAGCGGGATTACGTAACGAGAGAGCGGAAATACGTAACGAGAGCGGAATTATAAAAAATGCTGATTTCAAGGTGGCGTCCGTTCGCAGACAATGTTATTACTAATAAACAGTTCGGGATAACGTAACGAGAGAGCGGGATTACGTAACGAGAGCGGAATTATAAAAAATGCTGATTTTAAGGCGGCGACCGTTCGAAGACAATGTTATTACTAATAAACAGTTCGTGATAACGTAACGAGAGCGGAATTATAAAAAATGCTGATTTCAAGGCGGCGTCCGTTCGAAGACAATGTTATTACTAATAAACAGTTCGGGATAACGTAACGAGAGAGCGGGATTACGTAACGAGAGCGGAATTATAAAAAATGCTGATTTCAAGGCGGCGTCCGTTCGAAGACAATGTTATTACTAATAAACATTTCGTGATAACGTAACGAGAGCGGAATTATAAAAAATGCTGATTTCAAGGCGGCGTCCGTTCGAAGACAATGTTATTACTAATAAACAGTTCGGGATTACGTAACGAGAGCGGGATTACGTAACGAGAGCGGAATTATAAAAAATGCTGATTTCAAGGCGGCGTCCGATCGAAGACCATGTTATTACTAATAAACAGTTCGGGATTACGTAATGAGAGAGCGGGATTACGTAATGAGAGAGCGGGATTACGTAACGAGAGAGCGGAAATACGTAACGAGAGCGGAATTATAAAAAATGCTGATTTCAAGGCGGCGTCCGTTCGAAGACCATGTTATTACTAATAAACATATCGGGATTACGTAATGAGAGAGCGGGATTACGTAACGAGAGCGGGATTACGTAACGAGAGAGCGGGATTACGTAACGAGAGCGGAATTATAAAAAATGCTGATTTCAAGGCGGCGTCCGTTCGAAGACAATGTTATTACTAATAAACAGTTCGGGATTACGTAATGAGAGAGCGGGATTACGTAACGAGAGCGGAATTATAAAAAATGCTGATTTCAAGGCGGCGTCCGTTCGAAGACAATGTTATTACTAATAAACAGTTCGGGATTACGTAACGAGAGCGGGATTACGTAACGAGAGTGGGATTACGTAACGAGAGCGGAATTATAAAAAATGCTGATTTCAAGGCGGCGTCCGTTCGAAGACCATGTTATTACTAATAAACAGTTCGGGATTACGTAACGAGAGAGCGGGATTACGTAACGAGAGCGGAATTATAAAAAATGCTGATTTCAAGGCGGCGTCCGTTCGAAGACCATGTTATTACTAATAAACAGTTCGGGATTACGTAACGAGAGCGGAATTATAAAAAATGCTGATTTCAAGGCGGCGTCCGTTCGAAGACCATGTTATTACTAATAAACAGTTCGGGATTACGTAATGAGAGAGCGGGATTACGTAACGAGAGCGGAATTATAAAAAATGCTGATTTCAAGGCGGCGTCCGTTCGAAGACCATGTTATTACTAATAAACAGTTCGGGATTACGTAACGAGAGAGCGGAATTACGTAACGAGAGCGGAATTATAAAAAATGCTGATTTCAAGGCGGCGTCCGTTCGAAGACCATGTTATTACTAATAAACAGTTCGGGATTACGTAATGAGAGAGCGGGATTACGTAACGAGAGCGGAATTATAAAAAATGCTGATTTCAAGGCGGCGTCCGTTCGAAGACAATGTTATTACTAATAAACAGTTCGGGATTACGTAACGAGAGAGCGGGATTACGTAACGAGAGCGGAATTATAAAAAATGCTGATTTCAAGGCAGCGTCCGTTCGAAGACCATGTTATTACTAATAAACAGTTCGGGATTACGTAACGAGAGAGCGGGATTACGTAACGAGAGCGGGATTACGTAACGAGAGAGCGAGATTACGTAATGAGAGCGGAATTATAAAAAATGCTGATTTCAAGGCGGCGTCCGTTCGAAGACAATGTTATTACTAATAAACAGTTCGGGATTACGTAACGAGAGAGCGGGATTACGTAACGAGAGCGGAATTATAAAAAATGCTGATTTCAAGGCAGCGTCCGTTCGAAGACCATGTTATTTCTAATAAACAGTTCGGGATTACGTAATGAGAGAGCGGGATTACGTAACGAGAGCGGGATTACGTAACGAGAGAGCGGGATTACGTAACGAGAGCGGAATTATAAAAATGCTGATTTCAAGGCGGCGTCCGTTCGAAGACAATGTTATTACTAATAAACAGTTCGGGATTACGTAACGAGAGCGGGATTACGTAACGAGAGCGGAATTATAAAAAATGCTGATTTCAAGGCGGCGTCCGTTCGAAGACCATGTTATTACTAATAAACAGTTCGGGATTACGTAATGAGAGAGCGGGATTACGTAACGAGAGCGGAATTATAAAAAATGCTGATTCCAAGGCGGCGTCCGTTCGAAGACCATGTTATTACTAATAAACAGTTCGGGATTACGTAACGAGAGAGCGGAATTACGTAACGAGAGCGGAATTATAAAAAATGCTGATTTCAAGGCGGCGTCCGTTCGAAGACCATGTTATTACTAATAAACAGTTCGGGATTACGTAATGAGAGAGCGGGATTACGTAACGAGAGCGGAATTATAAAAAATGCTGATTTCAAGGCGGCGTCCGTTCGAAGACAATGTTATTACTAATAAACAGTTCGGGATTACGTAACGAGAGAGCGGGATTACGTAACGAGAGCGGAATTATAAAAAATGCTGATTTCAAGGCAGCGTCCGTTCGAAGACCATGTTATTACTAATTAACAGTTCGGGATTACGTAATGAGAGAGCGGGATTACGTAACGAGAGCGGGATTACGTAACGAGAGAGCGAGATTACGTAATGAGAGCGGAATTATAAAAAATGCTGATTTCAAGGCGGCGTCCGTTCGAAGACAATGTTATTACTAATAAACAGTTCGGGATTACGTAACGAGAGAGCGGGATTACGTAACGAGAGCGGAATTATAAAAAATGCTGATTTCAAGGCGGCGTCCGTTCGAAGACAATGTTATTACTAATAAACAGTTCGGGATTACGTAACGAGAGCGGAATTATAAAAAATGCTGATTTCAAGTTCGGGAGTAGATATTGAAAGAGCCTACTTGTAATAGAATAGTTGTTGACCGCTGAAATATTGTAAATAGAGAGCAGATTTGTAACAAAATAGTTGAAATTCATGAACGGTTGTAAATCTTATTATAATTTTATAATTATTGGCCAGATGTGGAATTGGGGGGTTTTCTTTTTTTACTAGTTGGTGGAAGCTCTTTGGTGAAATTTGTGGTTTTTCTTTTCTTGGGGGGGTTTTGAGGGATGGTGATTTCCGTATTTTTTGGTTCTCTTATGGGCATTGATCTTGAGTGTCTTGGATCGGCAAGTTCGGGCAGCATGCAAAGTTCAAAGAAATATTTTAATTTTGGAAAAACCTTTTGTCAAAAAGCAGAATCTTTGAAAATTCTTTGGCATTCAAACCCCAAAGGTGTCCATACGATAAAATCGCAATAATTTCTTTGCGTTATATGCAGCTGCCTTTGAATTTGGTAGTAGTAGTCGTGGGTGTTTTTTAGAACCAGAGAGCCATTTACGAGTTTAGAGCAAAAGTTTTTTAATTTCGCTGGGGCTTCTAGAGGGTGAATATACCTGGCGGAGAAGGGACATTTGATTTCCAGGATTCCATCCGAAGCGACTAACCCATCAGGAGAGGCACCTAGGAATCCGTACTCAGTGTCAATAAATAGCCCAGCTTTTTTCACCACGACTCCTTCGACTTCCTTTTCGGCTTTATATTCTTCGAAAGCTTCTGTCTCTTTTTTTTGCCGTAGGCGCAAGCTATATTTGAAAATCTTTTGGGGTAAAGGAAGTTTTGGACCAGTTTTGCAAACCCGGTTTGGGGTTTGCGTTTCGCTATTACCCCAAAATTTGAAGCGGTTATTCTTTTGGCTCTCTGTAAATGCCACTCTTCGCATTCGGACTGCTCCACGGTTCTTTTCTGGATAGCTTCTTGCTCTGAGAGATCCACCTTCAGCTCCTTCAATACCTCTTCTTTCCTTCTGTTCATTTCTTCAGGATCCATATCTGGCTTGTTGCAATTTTCCCCATAATTAGCCACGTCCCTCTTGTTTTTTTCACTTTTATTTAATTCGTCGAAACGATTGTTGAGACAGGTTTTTTTATATCTTTTTTGGACGGCTGAGTTCAACGCGTGCTTTTTTATGGCTTGGCTCGGTGTTTCTGCCGAGTAGGCTCTGATTAATTTTACGTGCCACGAACGACCAAGTACTTGCTGAAGCCCAGCTGCCGTGCATCTTGTAGAGTAAGAATTTCTCCGGCTAAAAGAGACTTGCTTGCCGCCTACGGCTTTAGCCACCAGTGACATATAGTTCTCCGCCAGGTTATTAGTCTCGTTACACAAGAGAGAGGGAGCTAAGTTTTGCACGCGTTGGGACGCTTCGGCCAACTTCATTTCTAGCGGCTTAGTCAGAAGGCAAATTTGGCTTGGACACGATTTATCACAAAAATAATCACGGCAAGAAGTGTGTCGACCAAACACGTGATAGGGGACGTTTTTTATATCTTTCCGTAGCCTTTCGGCGTACTTTTTATGAATGCTAATTAGATTGTTGTTTGAAGTTTCCGTCACTTCGGATAGTTCTTTGTCCATTTGATCCGCCACGTGCGAAATTGCCGCTCTCACCCCCTTGCCCATTCTGGTCACTTTGGCAGCGGTTAGAGAACCCTTGTAGGATTTCATTAGACCGTATAGCTTGGAACGATAATTTCTAACAACGTGGTTGGCACATTCGTTTTTTTCAATTTTTGTTCCATAGCTGACCATTTTTTGTAAGTTGGTATGAACAGACGAATCGCCATCCCCGATAATCTTTTTGTAATGAACGCCATGCATTGTCAGACTTTCGCTAAACCCTTCTATTAGAATATCCGACTCCATGGCGGGAGATGAGCCGGTCCAGTTGAGGAAGCACTTGTGCTCTCTCGTTTTTTCACCAGGCCTGGTCATAGCGCAAATACAGCAGTATTTGTTTCGTATGCCAATAAACAAAAGTTTTTTGGTTTTTGCACCGATAATGCATGCCACGCCACTTTTTGCCGAATATCGGTGGCCGTGGCTTCTATGCGACCATCCACCATCAACAATGACGCTTATGAATGGGATGCCACCCTCCACGTCCCCTCTTTCTTCGGCCAGTTCCTTCTCTATTCGCCCTGCCACAGCCATTTCTTCCGCTAAGGACTTCATCCACAACTAAAAATATAAATATAAATTTATAATTTACCCTTTCTTTGGAATGGAAAATTTCAATAAATTAGATGACTTTTAGTTATCACGTACTCTAAATAACTTTATACCAGTTACGTAATTAGCCCGGGCCCCCCTGACCCATGGGGTCACCCCTAATAATTAAAATTTCGATAATATTCGGTTTTGAAACCTGTGAGTTTTCGAGGCCCATTTATATAAAGCGAACATTGTTACCCCGAAGCTATAATGAAACTCGACATACAAGCTCATCATTTAATCATATAAAATTCGATGATTTGTGTCCTAATGAACCATTCGCGAAATAAAATCGATATTTTCTCGATACGATGTCGATTTTATTATAGGCTTATTTTGATTATCTATTTTCCAAATGCCAGGTCGACCGATTCTAGACGTATAAAGAATCCTAACTTTCACAATACGGGGGTCTAAAATTTTTTCATTGAAAGGAAAGAAAAGTTTGGGAATGTCCATTCCAGGAAATAAGTCGCCACGCTTAGTCGTCCAAACCCGAACAATAGGCCTTTACTGTACTTTTAGGTAAAGGTGTTTGTGACGGTTATTTTCGCGCTCATGCCTGGAAATACTAATAACCCTTCCGAAACATTTCCAAGGGCAAGGTCGCGCCACGATTCCCCAGCTAGGTGCTTTCAATGAAAGAGATAGAAATTTTGTAAGCCGTGACCTGGGGGGGGGGAGACGACAGCGCGGGTAGAACCCCTTTGAATTTTACTTCAGCAAACAGCCCCCTAAGGGCCCTAAATGCATAAAATACTTCATATTGTCAGTTTCACTCCCCATCATTAATTATTATTAATAATAATAATACTAATAATAATTAATTTTGACTCGGGACAATTTTGCGTAAAATTTTTATTTTTATTTACCGCGGCACTAATAAGCGGTTGAATATTGTAAAAGCTACTTACTTCTCCAATTTCTTGTTCCTTTTTCAAATATGTGAGCTTGCACATATTCGGAATGCCAAGGACTGATAAGGCTTCGTCCATATTGGCGAAGCCGCTCCCGATGGAAACAAAGCCCCATACAGCCAGGTGGTTCAATGCTAAGGGCTTTTCTCCCTCCCTTTCACTTTTCCCGTGAATTCTTGGGCGCCCAGCACACGCGCTTCGTATTGGAGCCGACGACACGGTTTTGTTTTTGTGGCACTGTTTACATTTGAAAACCAGTTCGAATTCCAAGCCATTACGGTTTTCTTTTTGGTATTCAAATCTTCCATTAGCGGCACATTTATGGTCATCTAGCTGGCGCATTTGCTTGACAAACCACTTTATGTCCACTACGCGATTTCCACTTAGGCTCCCGAAATTATCCGTAAAGGGCCGCTCAATAATCAAAGGTGGAAAATTTATTTCGCGCTCTCCATAATTTTTGGCTAGCTGGTCTTCCAACCAACTGTTTGATGATAACAATTGAGTTGTATCGCTGACCAAACTCGAAGTTTCCGAGGTTTTCACTGAAGATGAACGAGTTGACTTCGGCGTTTGATCAAGCATTACGGCTTCCACCGAAGAACCTCTGGAAAATACGTCAAAGGGTTTTTTCCTTGGTGTTGAGACCAGCGGCGTTTCAGACAAATTATCGACTGGAAATCGACCACCGTTTTCCCTCGTAAGTTCTACTTCGGCTGAAGAAAAACTTCCAGATTCTTCATTTATGGCAGAATTACTATAATATATTTTATAATTAGATTTATATTATTAATATTAAATATACAGCCACTAGCTTACCGTTTTGTTTGTCTTCTCATTCTATAATTTTTTTTCTAGACGGTCCTTTTTTGGACGCGTAACGTTTGGTAGAGCCCATTTCGGATGTTTATATCACGAAAAGAGCTGAAATCGCTTATTTATAAAATCGCAGATCTATATAGATCGAAAAGAAACTCGGTTTGACAACTTAGCATTAGCCTCGTTGGAAACGGAATGAATCTTTTTGAAGATTGGAATGTAAAAAGGAAAAATTTCGCAACTCTCTCCCAAAAGCTCTTTACAGTGTTGTTGGTAACTAATAGGCCTACCCTTTCATCGCGTGTATTCATTTTGAATTCATACTGCGTGGTATGACACAGCCGAAGGCTTCCACCTTTGATAGCTCTCTTATTTCTCCTTGAAACTGTCATCGCTTGTTCTCTCCAGTGGCGATAATTTGGCCCGGGGGTCGGGGGTTCATCACAGTGGGTCACCGAAATAGAAAGAGGGCCGGTAGCGAAGTAAAGACCACACCTCTAAAAGGAGTTTTCGTAGAAAAATGGAAAACTGAGCCAAGGGCGTGAATGGAGACATCTACCGTTTACTCTTCGAATCACTGACCAAAAATGTTTTTATTTATTTTTAAAACAACGGTTAAAGAAGGATTTACGAATTTAAATCCAGCTGTAGCTATGTATTCAACGCGTCGTTTGCAGTTTAAATTGTGAAAATCGATCCACTAGAATTGAAAAATCGATGGAATTACGTTTTAAAAACTACCCTTCAATAAAGTATTTTTAATTAATTAATGGAAGCATGCTTGACCCTCAAATTAAATCAGGCTGTAGCCAAACTTTTCAAGATATTATGCACCAAATTTTGACTTTCTATCTTTAATAGATTTGAAAAATCTATGGAAGTCCCAAGCGTAATATTTTGATAAAATCACTTACTTCCCCCTTAAGTGATGTATCTGAAGATTCCAGTACAATCTCCAATGAAAATGGGCCAAATGAATTTCCAAAAAATGCGAATGCCAACAATGATTTCGTTGTAAATGTTAATTATGATGCTCAAGAATATGAAAATATTGAAGACGCTCCGAATGGCAATGAAGACGCTCCTATTGGCAATGAAGACGCTCCTATTGGCAATGAAGACGCTCCTAATGGCAATGAAGACGCTCCTAATGGCTATGAAGACGCTCCTAATGGCAATGAAGACGCTCCTAATGGCAATGAAGACGCTCCTAATGGCAATGAAGACGCTCCTAATGGCAATGAAATGAATGAAAACATGAACACAGACGATGATGGTAGTCTGAGTGATGTATCGAATGTGGATTCAATTGGTGTATTTGAAGATGATATTGCCGAAGAAGATCCAGATGATGAACCTCTTTATGCAGGATTAAATTTGTCACTAAGTGAGAGCATGTTTGCCATTTTGCTATTTGCAATGCGACATTCGTTAACAGGTTCCGCTTTGACTGACCTGCTAATTCTAATTAACCTTCATTGTTTAGCACCAAACTCTTTGACCACTACCCTTTAATTATTCAAGAAATATTTTTAAAACTGCCAATTGCCGGTTAAAATTCATAAATACTGTAACATATGTTTAACTGCATTGCCCAAAGATAATGTGTGTACAAGATGCTTGAGAAAGAGATCATTTCAAGTTGACGCTTCTTTGTTTATCGAAATACCAATTATATCACAGTTGCGTACCCTTTTCTCTAGAGATGGCTTTTACGAAGATTTACAGTATAGATTTAACCGAGTAAAAAAAAAACCAAAACAACATAGAAGATATATATGATGGAAATTTGTACAAACAGCACGTAAAAGAGGGTTTATTATCAGTTCCGTCAAATTTATCTTTTATGTGGAATACAGATGGTGTTTCACTTTTTAACTCCTCAAATTTTTCTATTTGGCCATTTTATTTGAGGATAAACGAATTACCTCCACAAAAAAGATCGCTTACAGAAAACATGATAATTTGTGGTATTTGGTTCGGTAAAGGTAAACCAAATATGAACTACTATTTAAAACAATTTCATGAATCTCTCTCCGATTTAAGGGCCGGAATCCATATTAATAATAATATTTCAAATCAAAATAACCCAGTTTTAGTGAAAGGGATTGTTTTATGTGGTACTTGTGATCTACCCGCAAAATCTTTAGTGTTGAATATGCAATAATTTAATGGTGCATATGGCTGCGCAAAATGTAAACAAAGAGGGGAAACTTATTTAACAGCGAATCGGGGACATAAACACGTTTATCCATTCAAAAAAGAAAATTTTAAAGGACCCAGAAGAAACCATATGGAAACGATGCAGGAAGCACAAATAGCAACAGCAGAAAACCAAATAGTGAATGGAATAAAAGGTCCGTCAGTCCTCGCACTACTAGTCCCCGACATCATAATATCAACAGCTGTTGATATTATGCACACCATTTATCTTGGTGTTACAAACAATTACTAGGATTATGGTTTGATGGAAAGCATAGCAATCGTGCATTTTCCTTATCAAGATTTAAGGATGAAATAAGCAACAGATTGTTAAATCTTACTCCACCAAACTTTGTTCAAAGGACCCCGAGAAGCCTTCGCGATTTGCATTACTGGAAAGCGTCGGAGCTAAAAAAAATTCTTTTGTATTATTCGGTACCAGTGCTAAGTGACATTTTACCAAAACTATTTTTGGACCATCATATTCTCCTGGTAACAGCAACATTTATTGTTAGTCAGGATTCTATCAGCTTAAAGGGACTGGAAAGGAAGGTTTTAAAAAACGTCATACCCAAAAAAATTGGGACCCTCGTTTATTTTACGGTTTTCCCGCTCTTGGAGTTTGGCGCTGGGGAGTTTGTTTTGAAAGTAGGTCGTTTATTCTTACGCTATAGCGCTACGCCTCTAGCCGGATACTGACAAACATTGTGAGTGATCTCGGAATAGATAATTTTTTTAATTTTTTCTTAATATTAATATGAATGAAATCAAAGTTAGTAATAAGCGAAAAAGCGATGGAACTAAAATAAAACTACTTGGCGAATGGAATAGATGGGAAAATATGAAACAACAATGGTTGAGTACGAATGTTTTGAAAAATCAACCACCAAAAACTAGGCCTAATGAAATAGGATGTGATCAATCTAGCGTTTTCTTGCAAAATTCTATGAAAATAGTTAATAACTGTAAGAATATCGAATATCCTAAAAGAATATATCGTGCGAATGAATTTTTCGTTCAACTTTTACTCCATACACATGACTTATTCTGTAAACAATGCTACGTTGAAAATGAACAGTTCAATACAGAAGACAACGTTTTACATTTTGACCAAAGAGACGTAGGTACTCAATGTAATTTAGACTTTGAGAATGAACCAGAAAACATTCTGCCCAGAAATGCTATCGGAGATGGAACTAATGCTTTGTACCTTGACCATTCTTTTGGGTGTGATTATGAACAAAGTAGTATCACACCACCAAAAAATGCCAAGATATATACAAGTACTCCAAAAATAAACCACTATCGTGCAAAGCTAATTAAAACGTTATACAGGCCTCGTGAGCTTTTAAACATATCCGAAACTTCGGATTTACCAACCGATAGTAAAACAAATTCACCAGTGAAGGAAAGGTTCGTATTAAATTTATAAATTCAATTAAAATCTATAATTTCAGTCATATATTTGCAATTTAAATTACAGTGAAATTTTTGGAAATGAAAATACAGATTGGCAAATGATGGTGCAACGTGAGGTGGGATACTCAAGTCTTACAATGAATACCGAAGATGCTGTCACGACCACCCCAAACATTCCATCATTTCAAATTGATAATAGTTTAAGGTAGGTGATTGCCATTTATCAACAGTGATATTTGTAATGGCTCGAAAATGGTATTTCTATTTTATTAGAGCGTGCTTTGGGGATTCTGATCAAGGACCGGACACATCAGAGAAGAATTTTCGTGATTTTTCACTCCAGGAATCTGACCCGGAAGAAGAGAAAAAATTGTCATCATTATGTATGGTTGAAACGGAAAGAATTATATCTTTAGTGAAGCAATCTAATGGCAACACCTGTTCATATGAAAACTGTGGTGCTAGTTTAGTGTATAATCATTACTTTAAAGGAGCTGTATTTTATGTTACGTGGAAATGCCGAAGTGTGGCATCGCACAAAGGGATTTGGAGTACTGTTCATAGTGATTTTAATCTAAAGTTCTCCTCATGTGTTCTCTATTCGGGTAGCTCGTTTACTAAGGTAATTCACCTTTAATTTTCAGGGCTAATTAACATTGCTACTTTGATTAATTATTAATTTAGTTACGTATTTATTTTTTTAAGTTGGAAACATTTATGAAATTATTGGACCTAAAGGCTATTAGTCATGTAACACTTTACAAACTACATGACCAATTTTGCTATCCGGCTGTGGTTCAATTCTGGGATTCGATGCAGGTATCGGTACTCTCCCAGTGCAAAGATCCCATTATAGTCGCTTTGGACGCGAGAAATGATAGGTAAATAATTTATTTTATTATTTTATTTTTAGAAACTAATATTTTTGGTATTATTATTTAGCCCGGGCTTCTGTGCCAAATTTTGTACCTACACAGCTATCGACGCAAAAACCAATAAAATAATTGCCATAGTATTTTGTGAAAAGAGCGAGACCGACAACAAAAGCGTCAATATGGAACCCCTTTGTTTTCGTAAAATAATGAAACTACTTCAAGAACATTGTACGATATCTGAAGTGGTAACTGACGCACATGTCCAAATTAAGTCAATCATGAGCGAGTTTTAATGATATATTACGTAAAAGAAATTTATATATTTAACTTGTTCTGTTTCTTCATTAATAGGGAAAGAATTTCCTGCAATTAAACACTCGCAAGACATATGGCATGTAGCCAAGAATTTAAGAAAAAAATTGAACAAGGTATAA
Organism: Leiobunum rupestre; assembly: GCF_980474605.1. Taxonomy (NCBI): domain Eukaryota; kingdom Metazoa; phylum Arthropoda; class Arachnida; order Opiliones; family Sclerosomatidae; genus Leiobunum; species Leiobunum rupestre. Next base: position 38,429,527 of record NC_143385.1, on the reverse strand, counting down.
TGTATTAATTGTGCATCTGTAGAACTGTATGAACAGTGTAATTAGTTTGATGTATTTCTAGGCTAGCAAGGGAAAAGGTTGTAGTGCAATAGGTGACTGGATTGACTCGATTATCAACCACTTTTGGTGGTCTGCAGGAAACTGCCAACAGGATTCAGATCTGATGAAGGTGATTCTGGATTCAACATAATACTAAATAAAAAAACTAAAATTTTAAATTAAAACAATTTAGGAGCTTTGGTCTACAATGCTACATCACGTCACTAATGAACATGATTGGGGTATGGGTTCGTGTTATCATGAGGACCTTACTGAGGAAGATAGGAATAAATCCTGGCTAGATTACGAGAGTGCTGCATATGACAAACTAGTGTCTATTATTTTGGATAAAACCTTTCTGCAAGATTTTCATTTTTATGAAAATTTTAGGTTGGTTGTTTAATTTTTATTTACATTTTAATATTTAGATAAATATATATAATATTTAGACATACAGGCTCACTCGAATCATTTCACGCTCTCATTTTGAGTTACGCTTTGAAGAAGTTACCGTTTGGGTAATTAAAAATTTTAATTATAAATAACTATGCTTAACCAGTAAATGTTTCCTTATTTATGGCTAGGTCAAAGGGCTATGTTGTAAGGAATCTTTTGGCAGCAATCGATTTTAATTCGAACGTATATAGACCACAAGCAACTACCAAAACGGGAACACTAAGGTTTCTTTTCTTTAGCTAAATAATTTTTAAAAATTACAATAATTTTAATTTGCAGGTATAAGAAAAAATGCTCAAAATTATCGTCAAAATATTCCGCTGTCCCAGTCAAAATAGTTAAATGCATGAAACCATTTCAAGACTTGTTGGATTTGACCTTATCTAAGGAAGTTGTTAGGAAAGTTGATGACATTTTTCCTAAGAAGGCAAATTGCCAGAAAACACCAGGCCTATCTAAAGACGAACTAATAATTCTACGAGAAGAAAAAGCCAGATTTTCCAGAAATCAATTTACATGCAGCGAACTATTATCTACAAATGAAGAATCCCAATTTCTACCAAAGAATTTTTATTGAAAATAAAAGCTTGGAAGTCTCGTGAGATGTAAATAAAAATCAATATTACATATGCACAAGAACCATTTTTATTGATTTTCTAATTTTACCTAAATCAATGACCTTGGTTTTGGTTCGGTGGTGCAACAGCCACAAATCCCTTGTAAATTCTTCCAGGTGGATTTGGATAGACACTTCTTATTTTCAGCACAGAACAAGATGGGATAACTCTACGATTGTGCCTACCCATAGGGCCAATTTGCCACGCAATGTATTGCTCATAGCCAGCATGCCTATAGAAACGATTTGTATTCAAAGCCCGAACATTGATTGCATCACGACGAATATTCATTTGCAGACGTAATACTTCTCGATCTAAAATTAATCTTATGAAGTCCAAATGATCCGTAATACAACCTGTACCCCTAAATGTAAAATAAGGCAATTTCAATTTAACAATATTTATAATAAAAATCCATTCTCAATGTAAATACCTTGCATTGGTACAACATTGTTTTTCCACTGGTGAATCCATATCGCCACACTTTGTGCAGAAACACCAATCTGGTCCGTTTCCAGGATTAGGTTCTGGTTGTGGGTCAGGAGGTGGCTGACTAATCGCTACTTGCTGATTATTTGGTGAAATGATAGCATCAGGCCCAGATTGACCAGGAAGGTCATTGTCGTTGCATTCTACTTCTTTATTTGGGTTAGCCTGCTCTGGCATGTGGTTTTCCAGTTTTATTCTCGGATTTTTATTCAGAATATCGCTCAAAATGAATGATAGCTGATTATGGGATAGTTTTGCTATTCTCTGTTTGTATAAATTTGCAATAAGATTTACTACAGGTTTTATATTAAGATTATTAAAGAAATCCAATACCTCAAAACTGTAATTTTCCTTTACTTTCTTCTTCTTGGTTTGTGGTTCAATATCGAGTGGTTTACCATTCATGCATATGGTTTTGCCTTTGCCACATGCGCACCAAGGCCCACATTTCTTATGGGTATTACGGCACTTGCAATTAGTTTTATTTTTAGTAGCTTTTCCGGTACCTGACACACAATTCCCACGGCATTTACAGCTTACATTCTCGTTTAAACTCATTATTTTTTCCAAAAACATTCCTCTTATTATAGACTAAAATTACCTGAATCTAAAATTATGGCCACTACAAATTGAACCACGCTGGATTGCACAATTCGAATTTTATCATCCAACAGGAAAAGCCGGTTTACAGTCTTGTAGGGCGATTCATGGCCGATTCGAATAAAAGTAGTTCCACTCAACTTTGTATTATGTTAACAGTATTTGAAAGATTTAAATAAATGGGCAACGTTTTCCATAATTAAATTTAAAAAAATACCACATCAATTAAGACTTTTGCTTTAAAAGTCCTTTTAAATTTGCATACCTTTTATGTATTGTATACGCTATGTTCCGTTTTGACGTCACTGATGACGTTTTTTGAATGCGCTTTGACCCCCCGCAAGCCTCCCTTTCCAGTCCCTTTAAGAGACTTAGATCTTGCTGATAAGTTATTTGTTGAATATGTTTATAAATTTCAACAACTGTATGGACTTGAATTTATGACCGCAGTTATACATCAATTGCTACACATAGCAGACGATGTTTACCATTTGGGGCCAGCTTGGGTGTCTTCAAATTTCCCATTTGAAGATATAAATGGTAAATTAATGAAAATGGTGCATGGAACCCAACATCCAGAAATTTAAATTTCCTGTGCCATGGCAAATATATTGAACCAACCCACCATGCTAGACAAATTAAATGATGGATCTCGTGTAAAAGACTTTTGCAAATCTATGCTTAGTTGTACTAAAGCGTATAAAAATATCACAGATCGAATCCCTGGTGATCTAAGGACTGCATTATTAGATAATATTGACGAAATCGGGAAAATTAAAATATTTAACAAATTAAAAGTGAAAAAATTTGTATACAACAGCTTTACTAGAGGTTCTGTATTAAAGCATGATTCTTCTAAAGTTAAATTCATGTTAGATAATCAAACTAACTATGGGCAAATTAACTATTTTTTGAAACATTTTAGACAATGTGATAATCACGAAAACGTTTGTTTCAATTGTAAATTTGAATATTTTGCTTATGTGAAAATTTTGGAGATAAGAGAAAACCAACAATTTCAATTAGGATCTTTTGGTGATTTATCTGTTCACATTAAAGAAGTAAAATGCTATGATAATGATCTATATGCCGTAAACAAATTAATCCCTCTCAAAAATCTAATATCACCGTGCTTTTTAATTAAAATTTCATCAGGAAATGGAAAATTATATATTTGCGATCCTGTCAATGTATTTGAAAGTGAATAAAACATTTTGTGAATAATTATGTTGTAGACCAATTAACTTATTTTACAATAAAATTAGTTTACAACATTGAAATATTTCCTTTATTAAAGACACTTAAGATTCTGGCGCGGCCACAGACCAACATTTTTGGGGGAGGGGGTGGGGGTATCGTATTGGTTTTTATAGTTCATAAAAAACTTCGAATTATGCTAAGTAAATATCAACCATAATATATATATATATATATATATATATATTGAAACACGGCGAACTTTGACTATTCACAGTTGTTGAACCTAGCTTAATTAGTAGCCGAGGTTTAGCCCAATTACAGCATTCATTTTCTGACTGCAATGAAGCTGCATCCTTCATCCAATAAACAGGTGTGATGCAGACTTGCGGCTGAATAAGTAGCTTAGATGCAGCCACATTATTCGCTTGTTTTATTGACTTCAATTCCATCTAAGTTGCAATCTACAAAATTTCCATGGCTACATTTTATAGGCAAGTTGCAGTCGAAAAACAGTAATTTCGTTGCTACAGCCGATAAGCTACTTTTTCAGTGACTTTTCAGAGAGAGAGAAACGCCTTGCAGATAATTAGCTGCTTTTGCAGTTCTAGTGCAGACCTTAAACAGATATTGCAGCCCATGTAGCCAAATTACAGTTCCCTTTTTAACAGAAATTCGACTCGAAATGGGCTGCAGTACAGTGCAGCGGAATTATAGCCAATTTACTGCCTGGCATCCTTGATACAGCGTATGCGCAGCTAATTTAAGCCAAATATTTTTGTAAGGGTAGTTTCTATAATTGACCGAATTTGAAATGACGTTTTAGCGCGTGACAGTGCCACTACATGTCTTGGGCAAACAGCCTTTTTTACTTGCTTTATTGACCATAACATGTATATGTATATTCACGCGCCAAATCAATTTTAAAAGCCATCAATTATTAATTCAATTTTTATATCGATAGAGGAAACATTCAGTCTTAAAATAAAGATTTATTATAAGGCTTATGATTATATCCAGCTTAAAATAATTTTAACAAAGATTCAAGTTGGGACTTTACCAAATTCTCCATGATTGTACTCTAACTGTACACCGTCCCGGCACGTTCGTTCATCTCCTTAGAAATTGGTACGCTTCTCTTGTAAAGCTTTTACAAAAAATAAATATTGTTTTTTTTTATATAAATATATCTTTAACTTTTCCATTGTGGCTAGCTGGCGCCATCTAGTTTTACAACGGACGGCGGGAATTTTGAATTCCCGTCCGTTGTATCTTGTTTTTTAACGTAGTCTTCTACCGGCTCGTTATACGCCTGATGGAAGGATTTAATCAGGTACGTCACCGCGCCTTGGTACGCCTTTCGTATAGCCCCGTATACCAACGGATTTCGCATTAGATCAGTCGTACTGTTGTTCGTAAGTTTGTGAGAGTACTCTGAGTGTTGCACGTCGATACCGGCGTAACGATACAAGTTGTCGCCAAAGATTGGTTTGGCTAATTTGATGTCGGGGTCAATTTTTTTTTAGCTTGATCAACTTGAGTCTGTATAAGTACTATTGTCGATTGGTGGCTTCTAAGAATAGTATCCAGAACAATAATATTGGAGCTGCTTTTACCCCGGATCTCAAGGTTTAAGTTGGGTTTTGTATTACCAATACCGGCTGGTGATGTTAAAGTTGATTTTTACCTATTTCAAACGTCTTTTGGGAACCCAGTTTTAGATTTCAATCTGATATTTTTCAAGACATTAAAAACAAGTTGGTAAGCCAAAATATACCTCTCCTCGGAAGAATGGTCCCTAGTGGTATTAATTTCTCGACACGACCCCCAAAGACATCTCCGCAATTCAGAGTTATTTACGAAAAACGTATTCTCGGTTCAAACCCTGCCCGGTATAAAATTTTAATTTTAATTTAAATAATTGAGACGAAACAATCGAGTTTAATTTATTCAGAATATTATAAATTAAGTAGTTACAACAGCGAGTTAGACTTACTAAAACAATGCACAATTGAATTTAACCCTTTTTACAGTACATGTTTATCAGTTGAATATAATACTAAGCAAATTTTAAAGAAAGAAATATCTACAGATGGTAATTGTATTTTTCTCGCTTACGAAATACTTGCCGCATCTTTAACGCTCATTTTATTTCAACACTCGTAGACTTCCAGTTGACGTTGTGACACATACCGCATGAAAAAGACCAATGCCGTCCAATTTCCAATATCATATAATGACTCGCACACCAAGGAAATCATTGACTGCGTTAGAAATCGTAGATATCCAAATATCCACACCAAATATATTTACAAGAAGCAAAAACCTTACCATCAACAAAGCACAGAGAGCCACTTGACTAACCGCCAGCTCTTAAAGCAATAAACGTTAAATTATCGTCTTTGAATTAACACAACTATATATAGGTCGTTAATAATACCCGTAAATAAATAACAAAAAACTAACAAAGTGGACCACCCACAGGGTCTACCCTTTAACCCTCTTATCTCGGCTGACTGCGCTAAAACAAGATTTAACCTTTAAAATTTCATTCGTAAAAAAACCAGATTAGGCCTTCATAAATTCATTAATAAAAAAAGACTTTATTACCTATTATGCTTACGAGGCGTGTCTTAAGCAGCTATCGGTGGTTCTGTGGTAGAGCGCTCGACTGCCAAGCCGAATGGCCTGGGTTCGAAACCTGGGTGGCGCATTTGTTTTTAATCAATAGAGAAACGCTAAATTAGAATTTCTTCGATGCAATAATTTCAATTTCAATTCCATTTCAATTAAACCAAAATTTCGTACTCTATTAAATACGCTTCGGATAAAGCTGAAGGTCTAATTTTCCATAAGGCGTATCAAGTGTCGGTGGTTCTGTGGTAGAACGTCCGCCTGTTAAGCAAGAGGTCTTGGGTTCAAATCCCGCCCGATGCGATCGCAAATTGATACTAAGACGAATACCGTGTACAACTGTTGGAAACCCTGCCATTGGACGTTGAGAGGTAGCATTACACTCAGCACTCGGTCCGTCCCAAAGTCATTAAGAAGAAGTTGGAGAGAAAACGCCCATATAAACACAACAGACTCAACATGCACAACCAACAGAACACATACACAACAAATTCAACACTCACAACCTACGCATAAACATTACAAAAACTTAATACACCAAACCGTCACGACGGTGAGCGAAAAAACACCATCCAAACCAAACCGCAAATGAATCCGTTAACGCTCACCGTCACACGGTGGTTTTGCCAACCCTTCGACAAACTGCGAACGCAGAGATCTCGAGAAACTGCGTACGCAGTGATTACACTTTGCACCGAAAATGCGAACGCGTTCGCAGGACTGACAGACAGACCCACAGACAGACACGGTGGTTGTATAACCCCTCCTAGGGGACTTTGTCCCCTCGGAGAGGTAATTAACGGTTGGGAGTAGTAAAAATATTAGTGTTGTAAGTCGGAAAATTTACCGGAAACATTTCTGGAAAATTAACAATACTAAAAAATATATTATGTCCCATTTTTGATATGTTTTTTTCTGCCATTTTGGTAGTCTCAAATCTGTTCAGATCACATTTTTTATTTCAGTCCTTTATTATACAAAAAAAAAGAACAAAAATAATAAATTTTATTCTAAGTGGTCATTATGGACAATTTTTACATATAAAATAAATTTGAATCTTCAAAAGTCCAAATGATCCGTAGACTTAATTATTCACGCACTGTTGGAGGTCCCGCGTAACGGTGCTTTAGGAGGTCAGACAACCCTTCACTCGAAACATTCGGAAAACCGCGTTAGCCGATAACTAGCTCGCGCTATATTCTTTTTTTTGAGCTTCAATTTCCGCCACCTTAATCTTTAGTGGGTTATTCATATCGACCAATCGGCTTTGCAAATCAAACACGGTGGGATGGCACTGGAAATAGTCGACATTTCAATTTTAGATCTTTGAGGAAATTCCAAGCGTAAGCCAAAATTGCTTGGCACGTAGCTTCGTATGATCATTTTGTAATTGATATCCTCCGCGATCATCTTCCTGCTTGGATATTAACAAGTTCTACTGAGAACTCGTATCTTCTAATATTTCTTTTAAGAATCCGTTATCTCGCATGCAATTTACTGCCTTTTTTCTTACTCCAGTTCCATCAGTTGTAAAGAAATCATCCTTCTTTCAATATAATTTCCAAGCTAATTTCCTTAGTTTCCATTTCAATTGGTTTTTAAAATTTTCAGTACTGGCTAACATCCATTAATTTTTTGATATATACAATGCGGTGTCGGAATTATAATATTTTGGAAAGTTGCAACTATGCAAGGAGTATAATTTCAGCAGCACTATTTTTCTCAGCCGAATAACGCATTTTAGAACTGCCATGAAAGAACACGTCATTCTGTTCGTCAAACGCGAGGTAGGCCTTGTTCGGAGCATTGGCAACGATATATGACCGATCAGATCGAAGCTCACACTGCCAACTTCGATGTCAGTTGCATCACAGAAGACAAATTTATGACTTCCGAGACCAATTTCCGATTCAAACCATCTTAAAGAGAGAAGAAATATAACATCGCCCAAGGAATCCAGAGATCATGGACTATTTAACAACAGGGACGGTGCGGCACTAGAAAAAAGAACAAGCACCGTCGCACTCTAGCGGTACTCGCGGGTATAACAGCAAATGCTTGTATACCCTTACAAAAAGTTTCTATAGAAAAGTCTGTGGTATTTTATTAGATTATCTTTAGATGTGTGGGTCAATTTTCTATGGATTTTTCTAAAGGTTTTTTAATATAAAGTTTTTAGAGCTCTATTAACAGTTTCTATCGAGTTTCAAAAGAGAGCTTAAAGAATTCTATATAATATTCTTTTAAAAATTAGAGTTTTTTCTTAGGGTTTTCTTTAGAGTTTCTTTAGCCTCTCTAAAGAGTTTCTTTAGTCTCTCTAAAGAGTTTCTTTATACCCTTTTCAGACTAGGCTTAATTGTAAAACCGGGTTTAGTCACCCCGTTTATGAAACCATAGTTCATTTTTTAAACTGTAATTTGTTACGAAAATTAAACTTCGGTTTACTTAACTTAGTTTTATAAGCCTCGTCTGCAAAGGGTATTAGCCTTTATAAAGGGTGTCTATGGCATCTCTAAACGTTCGACATTTTAATTATAATTCTAAAATTAAATTAGAAAACTTGAGATATCTTAAAATTTTATTGAACAAGTTTGAACCTATTTGAAAGTGAATCGGAGATGTCTCTCCTTGTTGAAGCCGGGTATTTTTTAAGGCTGTATGCTAAAAATTAATACAAAATTAATGAAAATGTCAAATTTATAATAGAATATTTAGAGTAAAACATTTCACCTATTATAGCATTTACTTTCTTCTCATCTAATGCACGTTTAGGTGAGCTTTCTTTGTGGGCATTACTTTTTTTCCCAGTTAAGGAAGCTCCAATTAAATCATCTGTACTAAATAGAGCCAAAAACAGCGCTCTAGCAAATTTTGTTGCATTGGGCGAAACCCTAAGCATGGTGGCCAATACTCCTTTATTGATGGAAACACCAGGGTAAAACTCAAAACTCTAGAAAAATAATAAAATATGTACATGAAATTAAATTAGAAGGAAATACAACTTTTTTGATAAAAATGAGATTGACAACTCACTTGGTTAACAGTATCTTGCTGTGTGTCGTCTGATCTATATATGATTTTGAGCTAGGAGGATACTGCAAGGGACTAGAACTCAAAGTTGAACTAAAACTGGGTGCTCCACATGATCCAATACTTCTAGCTTGTGCTTGTAGTTGAGAAATAAGTTCTTTGAGTTCATTTACAATAGTCTTCTCTTCTAAGATAAAAACACAAATATAAACAAAATAAATTTAAGCAAATCAAAATATTCTAATTATAGCATACCCCCCTGCGCTTCTTGTGTTTCTCGAAGCTTTTTGTGCTCTATTTTTAAATTTCGATATTTTTCTTTCAATTCTTTATATTTTTCGCCCTTGCAAGTCGAATTTTGTATTGAATCTTGGCTGCTTGTTTGTTGGTCAATTATTTTAGACATAAGCTGCATCTGTTGTTTTGTCTTGAGATCTTTCAACTATTTTTAAAAAGACAAACATGTTGCGGGCCTCATTCAATACAAGAATAAAATAGGATTACATTCAAATAAAACTTACAGGAATTGGATCTGACACCTCAGATTCTGCAATTGAGTCTTGTGGAATTTTTTTTCCTTGGGCCTTATTATGGTTCACGATTAGATCGGTTCTCTTCTGTTCTAAGTCTTTGTTTTTTCCTGTAAACCCAAAATAAAAGTAAGGAATATCTGTTTCGGGTTCAATTTTGCATATGAGCAGCATAAATTTTAAAACACATTAAACCCAATATAAAGTTAAAAAATAAAAATATAACTTTATACACTACCATATGCAAGCAAAACTGTAGATGCGGATTCCAAACTTTTATCAACCCAACAAATAGTAAAAACTTCACCGCAGTATTTCGTATAGGCTGGTGATTCAATATAAGCGGGCGGAATAAAATAGGGAATGTGGGAATTCAAATTTTGAACCACGAGATTACCATGCGGTCTTTTAAATTAACCGCCGTAAAAATTTAGAACGTCGAACGTTTCCGATCATACTTACAGTAAAATTTTCTGGAAGCAATTACCAAATTTGTAACGGTAATTATTATTTACATAATATAATATTATTCATAAATATAAACTTTTGTACCATGGCTTAGTAGTTGTTAACCTTTTTTAGGAGGAATAATTAAGATATCTTAGAATCGGAGGTGGCAACGTATCATTTAACTATACCAATTATACTAAAATAATAGCAATAATTATACTTATTTAACGTTATAACATGGATGGTTATGAGACACGTTCGGGGCATCCTTTGTAAACAACAATCTGAAAATTCAAATAACAACCGCTAAAACAGTTAAAAATCAGTTTCCAGTTTATAACGTTTGAATCGCCAGGATAAATTTATCTAATTTAGTTTTGTAGTTTTGCTTCGTAATACCGAACCCTTAATTGGTATTTCTCTCGATTGGCGTTTTTGTACTCCAATAACTGCCGAGCGCTATAAAATGCGCGTATACATAGAGAAGATCGCCTACCCGATTTTAAATTTCAGGTATAAAACTTCAGTTTTTGATACTCCACAGTTTTCAGGATTTTGGATGCGATGACATCGGAGTCTGTCTTTGTATGTCTTTGACTTTCTCTTGAGAACCGTAATTAGCTGACACCTAAAAATATCTTGGCGTACTTCTCAACTCACCCCTTCAACTTCTTAAATTTGCATATTCTGTAAAGCTAATTTCGAAAACAGCCAATATTGAAAATCTTCAAATTGCAAAATATCCTACTGATATTGCGATAATTTTACAACAGACATGAAGATTTTTATTTTAAACTTGGATCTTCTAAACCAAGAGAAATGTTTCCAAAAGCTGACAAAAATAGGTAATTTACAGTAAGTTATTACTTAGCTATTATTAATTCCGGAATAAAAGTGAGTAGACAGTGGCTATGCCATTCTATCTAACTAAGATTGCGTATTTTGCGAGCCGTGCTGGTTGTTTTCTGTTATTACTATAAACGGTAATTGGAAAAAACGTATCAATGACTGGCTAAACTTATCTTTTAAAATTAAAGACCATGAGAAAATAGTAGACATATTCAATCATGTATTGTAAAAGGATTGATAAGACTTTGAAAAAATATATAGGAGACGAAAGTGTTAGAACGGCTGATTAAAATCATTCTCAAACTGACGAAAAATTCTCAACCGTTAAGAGGTTATCGTGAGATTTTATCTGATACGTATCTTGGAAATTTTACTACTTTAGCATAAATATATAATACTTTTTATGATACCGAGTACTGACCGACGTCTAGAAAGGTAGAAATGGTTAACCCAAAAATATAGTGATGTCGGAAAAGTAAGTACGATTTAAATTGGATAACAATACCAAATGTTTAATAGCAAAAAATGAAGTACACGTCTATCCACCGTATTACCAAAATACAAAACAACAGTCTCTCACGCCTATAGGGTCAAGTGTTAAGAGTTTTTTTTTTAATTCAAAGAAGAAAGGGCTGAATTGAGTCTGAGAAGACCGCGAGCCCGGCGAAGACACCATCTGATTAAATCAGGGCGAGATATGTGTAACGGCCACGCCAACGGGGGGATACGTGGGGACAAGGGTGGGGACAAGGGTGGGGACACCCGTGGCCGAAGTATTCCGACCACCCGTTGGGGGATTGGTGGTCGTCCTCACACGGCCATCCACAAACTCTGCCTCCCGGACGGCTGGGATTACAGGAGTGAGCCACTACTCCCGGCCAAGTGTTAAGAGTTCAAATTAGCAAAAACTGGGAATAGCTATAAAGTCAAAGTTCGACGACGTGAGACAATTCCGTTAGGGCGCGCACCAAAATAAACATGGTTAAACAAAATAAATAATTATATAACACAAATGGTCTTTTTGTTTTTCAGTTCTAATTTTCAACAGTAACTTTTATGTTTAACGCGTATTCGTATAAAAAAACAGAATAGTTGAAATTATCTTTGCGGAGAAGACGCATTCTGATGGACGCAGGGACTTCTTATGTAGAACAGTTTGTTACACGCTCCGCAATAATTTGACATCGTGCATTGGGTACATTTTTTGTGAAATTGTTTGCAGTAAAGCAATGGTAGTCTATTCCAGTATTTGATTAGGAAAAGCGGCCTAAGCCACCGTCGATGCATTCCGTGTCGTTCCGATACTTTTTAAAAGAAAATTGCTTTCATTCCGAGTTTATCCTAATAATAAGGCCGTTTTTTCTTTCGTAAATTAAATGTCTGAAAGCGCAGTCGTCACCGTTGCAATAATAAGATTCGCCTCCGCAAGAAGGAAATTAAATTCAACACCCAGAACAATATTCGCACGTATTTCTATATTTAAAAAAAAAACGCTATCGATTAACCATATACCGAACTTCTCTATACATGTAGGTACTAATGTAAAAAAAACTTGCATAACAGCGGGTCGAGACATTTTTCTAGTTCAAAAAGCCTAAAGTAGTGTCCCTCGCAAGCTCCAGAAATACGGCTTTGTAAATCCCAGCAGAGGGTTGACTGTTCAACTCTCACGAGGTGCTCCACGAGGAGCCGAAGATTTGAGATTTGATTTCCACACGCGCCCGCTGTTCGCCTGTAAATGATTCAAAAAATATAAACGATCATCATTCTAAAAATGAAATACGCTCCGCTTTGGTGATGGCGTTCAAGCTCCCGAGTTCTTATTACTCGGAGTAATATTATCAGAATTAAGTCATAAGCCACATAAGCCTAATAACCAAAACTGCGCTACTTAATCCTATTCTCCAGTACTAAATTGTCGCACCTACACAAAATCTAGTAGAAATTTTATGTACCCCGACCCCCTCTCCCCTTATAAATTTCAATATTTGCAATGTTATTACTTAAAAAATTATATAAAAAAATATAGATAAGACTACTACCGATTTAAGCCAGTCGTCGAAGGAGAAAGCCGCCGCACAGTGGGGCAAACTGAGCCCAAACCTGGCCAAAAGTCAAAAAAATAAATCACGCATATGAATTTAATTTTAATTTGTAATATTTGTTTATAAACCACCGCACACTTTACCCGTGTTTGATTTTTGACTTCAAAATTTTATTCTCCACCAGGCTCCCTAGAAGTAGTAGATTTTTTTAGAAATTTTAAGTAGGAGTTTTGGCATGGTTTTTGATATATACATTCAGGCTTGATTTAAAAGGTGAAGATATTTTTTTGCAGACATCAATATCAAGTAGATATCGATATTTTAGAGTTATGAAACTATTATACAAAGCCACGTAGTTCAAATAGTTAGAATTCTGGAAAACGACTTTAAAGGTCTTAAACAAATATATTCATTTTAGAATTAATGTGAATTTTAGTTATGAATTCAGGTTGATTAAGTTACAATTTTTTATTTAATTTCATGAATGTTCATTGTTTATTACAATATCGATTAAAAATTTTGCCAATATTTGCTTATTTTCTATTTTTTGTACAGATTTTCAAAAGATATTCTTTGTTTGGTTGAAGTAGCTTTATTCGTAAGGCAGACTAGGCAAAAAGTCTAGGATTTTCAAACCTTGCACTATGTACTAAAGCGAAGTTCCGGCCAGGTATTTTCGCAAAGTAGGGGCCTATCAAAGGTTTTACCGTCTTTAGGTATGAGGTTAATAGGACCAATATAGCCAATAGCTTTGCTTACGTTTCACAAAAAAGTATAAAAGGAAAATGATAGCGAAACAGCAGGGAGACGGGTTTGGAGCTGTTTGCGTACGTAAAATAACTAGTCGGGGTTTTCAAAAGTTTTTTTACGTAAAAAACTAAAAATACACGCAATGAGATAAAAAAACGGAAACACACACGCATTGTTGAAATGATCAAATGAGGTTACAAAATTAAATATATTAAATGGTAGGGGCGTACATTGATTAATAAGGTAGAAACGTTTAACGCTATTACTATAATTCATCCAATAAAAAACGCGTGGAAAGGTCAATTTATAGTTTATCATCGCCAGTGCTGGAATATATGGTCGACGGATCTGAACTGTTTTTTTTTCGTAATCGAAGAATCAGCTCGCGAACTTGAGCGCAGGCAATTTTGTCGCTGTAGAAGCCCTTGTGTATTTCGCATCGCCGGATAATGACGTTTGCTTTCGGGCATCCAATGCCAACCAGTACCGTTACCGAGTGGCCTTGCATCTCGGAGATGAATATTGTCTTGTCCTCGCCTTTGCTGTAGACGTGTTTGGCGTCGACGGTGAAACGGCGTTGTTTGTCATCGTCTCAAAGTATCCCATGCATATATTTCCCAATCCGAAGGTTACGTGAAAGAATTTCCGGCGCTAAAAGGGTTTTTTTTTGTACGGACGACGGAACGTCGCGTGCTGGGTGACCGAGTTTGCTTCAACGGACGCGACTCGTAATTCCTTAATCACAAAGTCTCGATGATCCAGGGACGTATTACGGCCGAGTAAAGATTCAAAGTGTACTACAACGGCTGTTGCCATTTTCACTGCCAGATCGAGAACTGTGGTGACGAGGTGGCAGATAACGTCTTATTAAATAGACTCTCGGTGGAAGAGATCGTTCTTGTATTCGGAAGATTTATTTATTTTTTAAAAAAGCTTTAGCGTTACGACCTTAGCTCGGTGAAAAATATAAAGCGAGTGACATATGTCCTCGCCGTTTAAGTCGTCGGGAGCGGTATCTGGACGTTATTGCTTTGGTTAATTTAATATACGATGAGTTGGGGGTGTTTTATCAACGAGCGCCACCTCTCCCCAGTCACCCATTTAACCAAATCGGCGAACGCCACTTCGTATTGAAGTTTTCTCGTTTTGTGTATTTTACGCTTTTCGGCAGAAATGGCCCGATATAACTTCGTTCATGCTCGAAATATCTTTCAGCTCGTTCGAGTAGAAACTTTCTTATATCACTTCACTCGTCGTTCAATCAGGATCGACGTCTTTCACTAATTTCGCTTTGTCTCCCCGTCCATACCATCCTCAATCTCCGTATGAGCTGGGCCGTCATTTAATTCGGAACGGGGATTCGTGATATCGACTCGGTATAAGAACTATGCCGCTGGAGCGAGGTGTTTGGTAGCCAGATATCATCGTGGGCGTTTGACTGGCCATAATAAGTGGGTTAGCCGACTACGCATCGACTGAAATCGGCTACCCAGACTGTACACGTATTCTGAGGGCACGTTATGTTGCAACCCATCCAACTCTTCTAAATTTTGATAACATTCGGGGGTTGTTGGAAATTTTTAACATGACTGATGTACGTCCAGAAAAACCATAGCGCTTTTTAACGAAAGTCGATTAACGCAGTCGGGCTTTACATGAAATTAAATGAAAGTTGTATTTCTGGGCTAAGCGATAATAAAAATCAAGAATTTCAGATAAACGCCAATGGCCTCCTTACTGAGAAATTTTGTAAAGATACGTCGAAAAATTCGATTATTTATCCGAAAACCTAATTTTGAAACTTCAGAGTTGCAGTCGCTGCGATCGAGTGGCGGAATCACCTGATCCGTCGCACCTTTACTTTAAAGGATCCACGAACTTAATTACTACCCGCCTACCGAAACCATAAATGGATTGAGATAGCTGCTGGACGGGGCAATATTTGGATGGGTCTAATGTGGTTTGGAGTTTTTTTAACGACACTACAGCTTCGAATACTTTTATCGCTGAAGTAATTACTTGAGTCACCACAATATATATACCCGAAATTTTCAAAAAATTATATAATAGCGCATAACTTATTTAATGTACTTTACCAAAAAATATAGTCCTTACGTCTTAGTATATTGTCGGGGTTGACGTCTAAAGGGGTCATTTTAATCGTAGAGTGTACCGTAGTGTTATAACTATGAATCAAATCGGGTAGGACATCCAAATATCTGTTTGTATTATTACCCGTAAAATATTTTCAATTTTCGATTAAGTCTCTCAACCATACAAGCCTTAATGTCGTCATTCTCACTCGTGAAAAATTTAACGGTTTTACTTTTAAGGAAGTCCTGGAACTTTATAAGTCTGAATTTTTGGAGGGGTAAGATCGGTCTTTTTTTTTAGTTGCTTCTACGATGTCTTCAGCTTCCATGGTCTTTATAGGGATAGCCCAGGCTCTTCTGCACACGATTTTAACTTTGCAATGTCTCGCATATCGGCCAATCCATCTGGAATTGATCCCCGTCGTAGCTGGCAGGGTGCTTAATATCGTAGTAAATCTTCTTCAAGACTAGCTCGGCGTTCGGAATTCTTCCCATTGTGGTTGTTGTCGCTGTTTCATCAATTAAATTCAAAACTTACGAATGATAGTTTTAATTTATAAATTCCGCATAGACGCTAGTCTCACGCCAACACTAGCCCAGAAATCAGGGACTCTTTCTAGTTAATTTTTGCCCTTTACAACTTCCGGCCAAAACAGCAGTTGCGTTTTTTATATATTTTTTTAATTTTATTTATAAATGAGGCGAAAGAGACATCTAGATACGGGGTTGTCCCGCAAAATATCTTCCACGTAAACGGATACACTGTAATTTCAGCCATTCGAACCTTTGTTTCTAAATGTTGAAACGGAAGACGATAGTGTTCATTCGTCAGTGCAAAAGTTACAACATGTTTATTCAACTATTATAAACGAATGTGTTAACATTTTGAAATTATCGTATAATCTTTAAAACTAGTCTAGAATAAGCACCGTTAAAAAGTAATATGTTACAATTTTTTGCGATTTGCCGAAAAGTTTCCGCATTTTTTTCCCCGGAAAATTATAAACTTATTATTGTAGGAGTACTTGACAAGGAAGAAGTTCAAAAAGTGGGGAAAGACTTCGATACGTGCGCTTTTGAAATCGAAAAAGTGTTTAGAAAATGACTTAAATCGGATAATACAACTGAGTAATTACTTGCGCGTTGGCGAGAATACGGTCCACAGTTTGACAGTTGGGTGCAGGAAGTAGATTTAAAATGAGTTTCTATATCACGTTACCCTCCGATTCTTCAACCAAATACTTTCCTAATAATACGAAAAGTAAATTTAGAACGTATCTCCCGGAGATGGTAAAACTAAACTGTCCTTACGAAGTGCGTTTAACGCGGAAAACTAAAGCTTATTCTCTGAATACCTTACTTGTTGTAAGTAATTTAAACCAATTGTTTTCCCGACGCCATAAAATCTGGTAGTTGTATCACATCCGAGAAAAGTGCTTCAAAAATATATTAAGGCAAACTTTTGATATTGAAGATTATGTTTTTTGGATTGACCTTTTGGTTCGCATCTGAAATAAACATATGTTTATTGCGACTATATCTTCGAACTTTTGCATTAACGTATAAACATTATCGCCTTCCATTTCAACCCTTGGAAACGATGGTTTGATTGGCTGAAATTAGAGTGTATCCGTTTACGTTAAAAGACATTTGGTGGCAAAATCTCGTGACTAGAAGTCTAGTGAGTCAAATCTTTTAAGAAAATTAAAAAAATCGTTAGCAATCTTTTAAACCGGCTTCAATCATTTTAATCTTCTTAGGGACCACGCTTATATCTTCGTACGACGCGTGTAAAATTAAGCGACCCATTATGCGTATTACCGCGGTACGGTAGCTGACCGGAATGTTTGGATTCACCTGGGAGACGCGGAAAGATGAAAAGAGAGAGACGCGGCTTCGAACCCGCGAGAAGCACGAAACGCACGCAGCCTAGAAAAGAGAAGATAAAAATAAGGAGTAGAGGTAGCTTTTTGCTGTTTTATTCCCCTTAATGATGCTGCTACGCGGAAAAATGATAAAAGCGTTTAAGTTGTAAATAATAGTCTGACGATTAAAATGATTTGCCTATTTTTATGAACAATAACAAGGTTTTTAGGAGATGGTCCCAGGTCAAATCGAAAACTCATGCCACCATGTTACGGCCGATTCAAATAAAATTTAAACCACGGCCAAATCATGGATAAATATAAATTTTTTGGCGAAATTGACGGAGCAGTTGCGTAACTAGAGCCCTTCGAAAATAAGTCACGTTTTTAAACTCTTGAAAGTTCCATTTTCGCATCCTCAAACATTTTGTATAATAAATTGATGATTATTTCGATGATTACTATGAAACTCTCGATTTTAGGGTAATGCATATCACTGGTTTCGAAAACATTGACGTTTTATTTTCTAAATCTTACCGTTTTAATAAAATATGTTTAAACTTCGAGATTTGTATTCAACGGGGGGTCATTTCTGACGGCCAATATCGCTATGATATTAAAATATACTTTAATTTGTTGTATGTCTAAACTATTTCTAAAAGTCGAAATATTAGATCAAAATTTAGTAATAATTTTTCAAAATTTTCAACAAGATTTTATTGCAAAAAAATTAAAATATAACACTTGTTTAGACAAATTATTGACGGAAACGATTATGAAACGCTGCCTGCACGCTATCTAAGCATATTTGGTTCATTTTCAGTTTTGAACGAAATTTATTATTCGTTTCGTTATTCCGCTCCGGCAGGATACCCAAAATATTATCGAAGTAAAAGCCTATTGTTCAACTGCCATGATGGATTGCAACTTGAATCTTGAAGCTGGTTACAAAAAGGTCATCAGGGATTAGCTGGATAATTTTGCTTAAGTTCAACTCAGTTGAAACCATCTCATACTTAAAACCTCAAAAGCCTAGTTTCGATCGAGTCTCCTAAAAGTCGCGTAAAATACCTCTAAATAGTCTCCTACTAATAGTAAAACGCTGGTTTTTATTCGCATCAAATATCTAGTACAGTTTTACATTATAAAATACTGCTTAAGGAATGCAAAGGTAATTAAAAGAAAATTTACAGAGACAATGAAAATAAATTATGTAAAAGATTAGATTTTAACTGTGTCCATCTTTGGTACTTCTGCCCAGAAGAATTTGTTAATTAGGTTTTTTTAGAGCAGCGTGTGGTCCATAGTGATTGAGATAGAGAGCACGCGCTGGATCTGATAAAAAATTTGAAGTGCACGTACGAAACGCGCTTGCCAATTAAGTACTTAAAAAAAGAGAAAAACATTTTATACTTTTTATTTATAAAAACGCCTATTAACTTTACGGTCGATGCATCTAGGTGGCGCGAGGTAATCCGGTTAATGGTTGTTTGCCTCGATTGGTCGCCTTCAACTGTGTCATGATTCTCCAGCGCTTTTTATCTTTCTTGGCGTGCTAAAACTTCTTCAGCGGTTGGCTGTAGGGGTTTTTGGTGTATCGAGAGCATTCTTTTTCCGGTTCGTTGTTCCCGTGCTCTCCAACGTCCTCATATATATAGGCGGAGACGGAATAGGTAAAATTGGCTCCCAAAATTCTTTGGGAGGGACCCGGTTTTGGTCGTCTTTGGGATCCTTATCTTTGGTCTTGCTCCTTGCGCTTCGTAATGTTTTCCTCACTCATTGGGGTTAACACTGTCTTCACTGGAGACCTATGTTTCGTCCTCATTAGGCCCTGCAGCTCCATGCATCAGGCGCATGTTTGTAATAATAGTAATCAGCTGGGCTATGACCCAAGGCACCACCTTAGGCCCAAGTCATCTATCGACTTATAAGGCCGTTAAACAGGTGGTTTGATCCGGCACTGTCATTTTTGGGAACACTGTGAAATAGATAGAAGTGGGACAATTAAAGTTTGGCACGCGTTGGGATTTCTTCAAGGGGTGGGGGGGAACAAAACCCTGCTCTAAACTAATACACTAAAGAATTTGGCAATTAAAAACCTACTACTATTATACGAAGCCAAAGAATTCAGCAACCAGTGCCAAAAAATACTTTTAAAAAAATTACGAGAGCAAATGGACCCACGGGTTTTTTTGAGTTGGACCAACCTTAAAAAGTTTCAAAAATGACGATAAAAGTTTAAATTTATAGTTTAATAGTTAAACTATATTAAAGAATTTCAAGAATTAAACTTTAATTATTTACATTCTTAAATATTACAAAAATATGGCTTTTTAATAAACTTTCAATCAATATGTAGCAGAACATGGAGCAGACGATACTTTACGTCTACGAAGAAGTGCGAGAAATAAGTAGTGTTAAATTGAAAACTAAAAAATTAAAATGAAGTAAATCGATTTAGTTTATCATTTTAGGTAAAAACCCAATGAGCTGGGGTTTTTTTTTTAAACCTGGCCTTAGACCGCGGCTAACGGCGTTAGATTTTTAAATCGTTTTTTTGGGCAATTACTCGTAGTGCACTTTTCCGCGTTAATTTGGTTTCATTGCTATTATTTTTATACCCATAAGTATAATATGTTCTTTTCTCCTTATTTCGATTAGAATTGACTCAAACTGGACAAACGCTTGGAGAGGCCCGGCTACGCGCGAAGAAGCTCAAGAAAGAAAATACCGTTTGCCAATATTGCAGAGGAACGGTATAATCGCACGAAACGAGTGGCGGAGAAATATTTTAGTGTTTCGAGAAAAACTGCGCTCGCTTCCACTAAGCCGTATTGTATCGTCAGGGCGAGCGCCAAAGTCGCAACATTCCGGCCATTAAATGCATTGGGATTGCGAACGGTGTGGCACTCGGGGCAACCGAAAATAATCGCGAGACAACGATTGCCCAGCGACTGACTTATTCAATTGTAGTTTTTCTAGTAGGTCATTCAAAGAAATTTAAAACTTTAGTCTTCTTTTTTTTTGGTTGTACTTTTAGTATCCTTGGCACAATTGGGGAAAAACCATTTACCTTAATTTCAAAAAAACAAAGTGAATCATATCGCCTGATTCCGGTTGTTTGCAAGAACACCACAGCTCCACACTAGCATCGCTGTCAGTACAGAAATCTTTCAATTTTAGTGTAGGCTGAAGGCAAAGAAATCAAACTCCTATTATTAAAAACATTTTTTTGTAATTTTTACGTCATTTTTATTCAAAAACCATGTATATTAAATTAAATTAGGTTTATTTCAATTCTATTTCATTCTGTCTGAGCGAGATAAAAAATTAATATCTGTGTGGTTAGCACTTTCGACTCGCAGGAAGAGAAGCCGGGTTCGATCCCAGCTTGTGGCACTGCGTGAAAACTCGGAACTATTCCTGCGTTGAGTTTGCAAGTTCTCTCCCCACTGGTTTCACATTTTTTCCACCGAGTTCTTCGATTTCCCCTTACATAAAAACTTGTTGACGTTAACGGTAATAGTTAGTCTAGGGAGCTGTGCGGCTGTCCCTTGGCAAAACCTTTTAACCAACACGATCGTAATTTTGAGATATTTGACTTTTTCAAAACCTAAGTTAAAAGATTTTAACGTGGTTTTTAATGCGAAAATTATAAAATCCAAAACCATTTTTTAAGTCATAAATAAATAAATATTTATGACTTTGACCTGAAACTTTTACAGTACCTTTGTACATGCCTTAGTAATACTGATGCGTAAAAATCAAATTTTTCAAAATTTTGTTAGTTATAAGGTTTTGCCATGGGGCAGCCGCTAGCCGTGTGGCTCGCGTGGCATGAAGGGCCCATCTTCAACCAAATAATCCAAAGACGAGAAAGCTTGTAGAAAGAGCTAGTTGTATTTAAATACCACACAAACACACAAACAAAATAGTGTGGAGAAATCCACCTCAGAATCAGTTCAGCAAAGTTCATTTGAATTAACTCAAAACCTCGAAGACCCATATTCAAATGACGACGAGGAGACATTGAACCAAATAAAGAAGCTTAAACTCACTTCTCAAGCATCAAAACAAAATGTTGCAAAATCAAAAAACCAAAGTCGACAATTTTCAAGATGAAATTAACCTCTATAAAACAAAGCCTTATCAAAAATTTTCTCAGATAAATAAAGATGCCGAAATAAAGGTTGATGACGAAGCAACAAGTGGTTCTATTGGACCTTATTAAAAACTATAGGGCCAAACGTCCTTCGTGGAACTCGATTACCATTTTGAGCCGTTTGGAGTTATCGGTCTCCTCTTTACGCGTTATTTTAGTATAACTGAATTATTCTGTCGTTGAAATGAAGGCCCAAATTATAGAAAACACCTCGTATTAAACTGAAGATTCACTCTACAATATAAAATATTTAGGATGGAGAAACCTAAAATATAAGACACTTAAATCAGGCGTGGGAGAGGCATTTTCGTTTCTGCACAGAAAATAATTTAAATATGATACATTTTCTTAAACACAAAAAAGTGACAGTTTTTAATCAGTTCGTGTTTAAGTGATTGTGGTGTTTTATCAAGGTTATAAAAAAATACATCGAAAATCGAAGAAAATTAAAATATTAAATAGTAATTAATTTAATTAAGATTACATTTTATTCGAGATTAACTAACTGATAAAAGTAAAATATCCGTTAATATATTTAAAAAATAAAAAAATTATAACCTGGTATGAAAATAATTAATTATAACTTAAAGTTTTGGTCTGGCGTAGTCGGAAATGATAATTATTAACCGGTGTATATTTGTTTTTAACTGTGTAGGAAATTATAAAAATATGTTTATTAGTAGAAATACTAAAAACGTGTGACTTTCGAAAATAAAATAGAATATGTTAAAAATTTTGTGTTTAGTTCTTAAATTATATGTTTAACCCCAAATAAGTTCTGAAACTACTTAAAAGGTTTCGTTATTAGAGTCGAACGAGACCGAAGCTTTTTGGCCTTTTTAGGGAGGGGGCAAATGCTAAACGAAAATCGGGGAAGAGTCCCTGATTACCAATTATCAATTTTTAATTGATTTTTTTATACAGGGTCTTTTTTTTTGCTCGGAAAAGTGTTTTTTTTTCAAAAACTATTTATAGTACCGATTTCAAATTTGGAAGGTCAATTCTCTATACCGGGGGACATCAGTTTGAGAAATTTGAGCGTTTTCGGTAATGTTTTTCACCAATTTTGAAAAATTATTTTTCGACCACTAGGTGCGAGATAAAAAATTTCTATTATAAAGTTGTAGGCCGTCATCGAAAACCCTTAAAAATTGTTCACTCGACGAAAAACAACTTATTTATCAGTGAAAATTCGAGCTTGAAAAATTTACAAGTTGGTGAAGCCAAATTACGATTGTTTGAAACGATAATTGAAAAGGGAACAAGTCTAATACAAACGTAGTAGAGTTTTCACACTGGAAAAAATGTACACGTTTGGTTTTTAAATGCAGATATTTTATTCACATAAATTTTTACAAAACATTTTCAATAATATCACCATTGGCTGCAACACAGGTTTGTGCGCGGACAATTAAGTTCTCAAACGCTTTCTCTACCATTTCTGGTGTGACGTCTCGGCAAGCACTGATTATTCGTCTAATGAGTTCCTCCCTAGTTTCAATGGGCGTGGCGTATACCTTTGCTTTAACGAATCCACAGAGAAAATAATCCAGCGGTGTTAGGTCAGGTGACCTTGCTGGCCAATGCACTGGACCATTTCTCCCTATCCACCTTTCAGGAAACTCGTTGTTGAGGTGCTCAGTTACTTGCCGGGAAAAATGCGGAGGGGCGCCATCTTGCTGAAACCACAACTGACGTCTTTCAGCCAATGGAAGGTCGTCGATTGCGTCACTCAGTTCGTTCTGTAGAAAATGTAAATACCTTTGGCCGTTGAGGTTCGTCGGCAGGAAAAAGGGACCAATCAAACGGTTTCCAACAAGTCCAACCCAAACATTGACCCGTTCAAATTGAACCTGGTGATGATATTCAAAACCCCAATGTGGGTTGATGTCAGACCAAAGATGGCTGTCTTCTTGGACAGTATTTAGTAACCAGTTGCTAAATTCATAACGTCTTTGATGGTCTCCGTCAATTAGTCCTTGGTGGAGCGTAGCTCTGTATGGGTGATAGCGATTCTTACGAAGAATTTTCCACACACGATTTGCAGAACAACCCAAATCAGCAGCGGCGTTAGCGCAACTGTGACGAGGATATGCCACAAAGTACGCGAGTACATTGTTCTCGAAGTCTAAATCCGGTTGACCCAATCCGCGAAACCTAGGTTGCAAGTTACCAAATTGATTGAAATCGTGAATTGCTCGTCTTACTGTATTTACAGATGGTGCTCCATTTGGATGTCTTTCTGCGAAGATTTCAATCACTCTTCTAAGGTTTTGCGCTGCTTCTCCATAGTAAATGGCAACTATCTCGGTACGCTCAGCTACTGAATAACGAGGCATTGTTCGAAATATTATCAAACACTGATAATAATCTCCCAAAGTTTTCCTTTAAATACCCAATGCATGTTTAGGATTGACCTATAGCCTCGTGTTTTTTAAATCCGGTCGTTTTTTTAACCAAAGTTTCAACTGGATTAGGTAATTCGGTTTCAATTATCGTTTCAAACAATCGTAATTTGGCTTCACCAACTTGTAAATTTTTCAAGCTCGAATTTTCACTGATAAATAAATGGTTTTTCGTCGAGTGAACAATTTTTAAGGGTTTTCGATGACGGCCTACAACTTTATAATAGAATTTTTTTATCTCGCACCTAGTGGTCGAAAAATAATTTTTCAAAATTGGTGAAAAACATTACCGAAAACGCTCAAATTTCTCAAACTGATGTCCCCCGGTATAGAGAATTGACCTTCCAAATTTGAAATCGGTACTATAAATAGTTTTTGAAAAAAAAACACTTTTCCGAGCAAAAAAAAAGACCCTGTATATTTGATGGTGGAGTTTTTCACGATTTATACGATACAAAAATGAACAAATTCTGGGGGGATGGAAATTTTCTACTCAATTTTATTTCGGTGTCCTCCGCTACGTTGTCGTCTCTCCGTTTACGGGTTTTCTCGTTCCTCGGTTTACGTACGATGCCCGACACACGAACTTAGCAGAACGGGATGTCTTTGGGGGCTGCTTGTTTACGCGTTTTCTTTATTCACACTTTCTTTATATCTCTATTTACTGGTCTACGGTTTGGCGTCCGGATTGCAGGTTTCTTCCTATATTCTTTTACTTCACAAGCTGACAAGGGCGTAGGTACTTCGGGTTTCGGTCTGAAATGTCCGGCTAGGCTAGGGAATCGGTCTTGGACATTCTGGCTTTCTTCTCTTGGAATGTCTAGATTTTGGGTGATCAACAGGTGCTTCGAGGGTTTTGAGGCCATACGCTTCCCGGATTCATTACTGCTCGGAATGTCCTGGATGTAGGTCATCTAGGCATTAAGTGAGGGTTGTTTCGCTCATGAGGGCTGCATTGAGGGTTCATTAATATCTAAGCGCGACTTCATCGCACATTATTTTATATTTATTTCGACCTGGTCTTTCTCTCGCCCGAGAAACAGAGTTCCCCAGGCAATAAAGGCGGACTTCATTCCTTCCTGGTACAAGTTGAGTTCTCACCAGAATCAGTATTCTCTCTTTTGGGGGCTCTGTCTCTTGGTTTTGTTACGGGGATTTTAGGGCGGAGTTGAAAATAAAAAGGAAATTGGTGACATCCCATTTGATTTGGGTCATTGGTGCACCCAAGACTCGTTTCCTGTCATGGGATGTATGACGTTGTCTGACCCACGAAAGGTCCCTTGGGGTTGGTTCCGCGTGATTGCGGGGGTCTCAGTGTTTGTGGGGGAGAAGGTGCCAGGAAATCACGAGGTTATCTTTATTTGTTGTCAAGCGAAATTGTCCAGGCACACTTTCGACCTATGCCCTGGCCTTGGATCCGGGTTATCTGGTAGTGGGCTAAAGGCCCGCTAACATGACACTGGTTCTATGGGATCGCTGTGAGTTGAGGGGATATTACTGGTTTAGTTCGGAAAATTTCTGTGAAAAACTTGGATGGGGTCGGCTCGGAAAGTATTGTACCACGGAAATAAAATGAGGAAAAAGACGCCAATTATCTCCAAAATTCGAGGGCTCTAATTGTTTGTATTGTTGATGGAAGGGATTTAGTTTATAATTTATATTAAGTACCTTGTTTAATTAATTATCTTAATTTTATTCATTGAGTTTTTTGAAAAGTTTATTTAGGGAGGTTAAAATTTACAAAAGGGGGTTGGTTTAAAATGGAAAACAATTGAATATTGATGGCGTCGTCGTGTTGGTAGACCCAATTGGCGAACATTAGACCCCTCTCAAAAGTGCGAGGCTTAGTCACTCTGGGATTGTAGAGACACTTTCCGGACGGCGTTTTATCAATGTTAACGGCCTTGGGGCAGACGAAGTCGTCCAAATCGTAGACGATACAGTCCAGGAAATCCGCCAAGTATTGGCGTTTCAGATCACCTTTCGTTAAGATTCCAGTAGCTTGGGCCGTAGCGGGAATAAACAGGACGATAGTTTTCGATAGGCAGTGTGTCCAGTTGTCCAGTCGAGACCGTGCTGATTACGTACGACCCACTCGTTTTGTCGTGGAGTGTGGAACGGTAATTTGTTCTTGAGATACGGGGGTCGAAAGTCCAAGATAGACAGGCGGGTGTTTTATCGGCGGTGATTATTACCAACAAATGTAGGACAATGTCGGGACTTTCGCCTCGACGATGACCGAACTGCGGTGACACGGCGTTTTATTAAGAGCGACACAATTCAAGTCTCGTATTAGCGATTCCATGGCGGAATACTGCGACTGGATTTTAGAGTGCCGACCTTTTTATAGCCTCGAATTTTTTTAAATATGACGTCATGGATCTCGTGCCGCTTGGTGAAAACCTTAAAGACGTAGAAAGTCTATATTTTCCTTTACTCGTTTGGAGACAATCTCTTCCAGTTCTAATAATTTGGGGCAACCGATATCTTCGATGAAAGTAACTGAAACACTTAGTAGTATTCAAAAAAAATTGCTGCCTTTTCCAAACCTTTTGTGAAAAACGACGTTGTTTCTCTTTAATAGTCCACTCTCGATTAGATATAAAAAAATCCTTTCACTTCATTTCGGAATAAAGACTGAAGCTTTCTTCACCGGTATTAAATACTGTTCTGGAGTGTGTAATAAATATCCAAATTTCCGTGATGTAGCTTGTTGGAACGTATCTTTAACGTATTTATTATTGGTTGGTGATATCTGTCTCACGAGATGGTAAATTGTTGATTTGTCACGTGATGATTTAAATGTTAAGTTCTTATTTCTTTCCCGGGTTAATAAAGGTTTTGCATTAGAGTTAGTACTGAGGTGTTTCTGTGGTGAGATCCACGAATAAAAAAATTAGTTACAGCTTTATTATTAGATATCTCGCACAATAAATCGTCTAAAATAACTAAATTCCTAATTCGCGAGTTTAATATATTAACGTCACGTAACCCTATTCGTGAAATTCGATTGAGGGAGTGTGTTCTAATATAGATTGAAAAAGCTTCGGTTGATACTCGGTATAACACCATAATATCCGCTCTCGTTATAAGAAAACGCACATTGGCCAAATATTGACTTTCACAACGCACTACTCACTTCACTGAAACGTTTTATAAATCCATGATATGCTACCAGGCACTAATGTTTACAACGTAAGAAAATCACTTAAGAAAATCACTGAACACAGGCCGCGCAAGCGATTCTCGCCCCTTTCCTCTCGGCGTCGGAAAGGGGGGAATCACCCTTTGACCAGGAAACGGATTCGAGAGATAAAGTTTGAAAAGTAAACGTTAGTGACGCTATCGCCATCTATGTTTAATGATATTGACAAGGAAACGGATTCGAGAGATAAAGTTTGAAAAGGAAACGTTAGTGACGCTATTGCCATCTATGTTTAATGACATTGACCAGGAAGTGAGGACGAGAGATAAAGTTTGAAAAGTAAACGTTAGGGACGCTATCGCCATCTATGTTTAATGATATTGACCAGGAAGCGGTTTCGAGAGATAATGTTTGAAAAGTAAACGTTAGTGACGCGATCGCCATCTATGTTTAATGATATTACGTTACTTAAAAAATATTCTAATAACTTTTAAACCAAGAGCTTTAAGTAATATTTAAGTTAAGCAATAAACATGACAGCGATTTCACAATCGCAGCGCCGCTTCGGCGGAGTTAGCGGATAATTTTTGAAACATAGTCTTCTACAAGGACAACCCGCTGTTGTGTTCTTGGTCAGATCTCCAAAGGTGAGCAAAACGAGTCCCCAAGGCCGGTAGTTCAAAAACTAAATGTTATTGATGAAGAACCCCGAACGCGAAGTGCAGAAAAAGTAAACTATCTCGTGAGGCTAAAAAAGTTCATGGCTGGAATGGTAATATCCGTTGGAATACGGGGCTATTCCGAAAGCGTACAAAGGCGCGGTGACGAACCTGATTAAATCCTTCCTTCAGGCGTATAAAGAGTCGATGGAAGACTACGTTAAAAAACAAGAAATCCAGAAACTAGAAATGAGATCCAAAGTAAAGCGATCTACGATCCGGTTCCGTTGAAATCATGCTGTTTTGTTACTGACAAATAAGCACTCAGGATCTCCCCACTTGGAAAGTCGACCAACCGCGGCTGCGTGCCAAACCACTGTTGGCGTACGTCTGGAATTTCCTCAAAAACTCGAAACTAAAAACTACTCTAGCCAAATACGCCGAGTTTGATAACAAGATGAGAATTTCGGCTCAGTGCTTACTGTGGATTAAGGACAACTTCCACGACAATAGAGCGGACATCGATAATATTGACAAAAAACAAAAAAGGCCTTCAGAAACAACGTTCGATGCCAGACACGCGTGGACGACGTTCATGAACGTGTGCAACATTTACCATTTCCTCCGCGATCACACTTTATCGAGCTGAAAAAACGCGTGTCTGATAGACAAACTCAAATACAAGGTGGCGGAAATAGACGCGCAACATAAAGAATGTGCCGTGAGCTTGTTGTTGGCGAACTCCGTATTCCGCTTGTTTCGTGTTCAAGGATGGCTGCATGATTAACTTATTTACGGATATTGCAGGATTTTCGGGTTCCATATTGTCAAAATGAGCATCAACGTAGGAACCAACCTTATCGAACCAGAACACGTTTCTGGTTTTTCCGCGCTGGTGCTGGAACAATTAAAGTATCACGAGGTAAATGTCAACATCCAAGTCATCTCGGATCCGGAACATGAGTCGTATTATCTTACACGTGATATACATTACCATGAACGTCCGCATTAGGAAAATTAAAATGACCGTAGAAAGTTTGAACTTTTTATTATTACTCATCCGGACTATCCCATCTAGAGCCACGGCGTCGTGCGTGAACAGTTTCGAAGTGAACGACAATCCGCACCCACCCCCAAAACATGTTAATTTAATTATAAGCCTTTTTATCTTTCAATTTAGTTTCTAGAATGTTTAATAACGAATCACTAACATCATCCTAAACAGTAGTTCCATTTTTTAAAATTTTAAGCGCACATTTTTGTTTAAGACGATTTATTTTTTTTAGGTTATATCCAATGGTACTCTTTTCCTTTAGCTGTGAAACAAGCTCTTCTTTAGTCAATTTCACTTGGTGACAAAACTTCACTGATTTTAATTTGTTTTCTGCGCTTCAGTATTCTCAAGCTTGCCCTTAATTTTTGGCACATAGAACAGCGCCTTCTATGGGTTTTCGTTAAAAGCTGTCAATTTTCATGGTGATAAACGTTGGATACTCAATTGAAATTGGAGGTTTTTACATTTAACTCACTTGCAATTTCAGATAATTTAGTATCCATATTCCCGGCACACATGTGCAATTTTTCAAGCGATTGCAAAAAGGAACACACATTTGTGGTGTTAAAAATCTTACCAGGTAGATTAGGAAGGGCTTTATGCGATGTTACTGCTTTATTGAGCATCGTAAGTTGAACATCATGATACCATTGGTTAAACTATTTTTCTTGGATAACTCCAGACCTTCACTGGTAGATGCTATAGCCCAGTTTCGTGGAAGTGGCTGACTACTAAAGAAATGAAAAAAATCAACGTTTAAGTTAAGCTTTTTGGAATACTTATGATCACTGATATCAAAATTTTCATCTTCAGTGGAAGTCACATTTATTGAGGGAACCTCTGAATCCATTTCTTGTTCACACGATATTTCAACTTCACCCGCAACAAAATTCAGATCCAGACATTGTTAGCTATTTTCAAATTGGTGTTCTGTATTTGAGTGAGCTTGGCGATTTATTTTGATGTATATCCTTATGTTTCTAGACTAAACCAAGACAAATTTTGAATAATATTAACTTAAAAAAATTCCATATTATTAATGTAAAAGTTCAATTACCTTCGGAGTACTGTCATGTGTGAAAACATCTAAGGTTGAATGCTCTTGAGTCTAGAAAATTGGGTCTGGATTCTCTGTTGTGGGCCCATAATTTCCCATAAAATGTTTAGCAACTTTATCCAAGTTTCACATTTTTTCAAGGCTCTCTTAGGCTTTGGCCAAGGGATAAAATGAATTTCATTCATGTAACTCATATAATAATGACGCGAATCACTTTTACATTGTTTGACAACGCACGTTTTAGTTTTCATAATGGAATAGCTGATGTATGAACGAATGTTAATTATTAACAAACCCAAAACATTGGTCCAAACTACAGCAGTTTACTTCCTAAACCTTGGACCCCTTAGCTTTAACCCGCATACATGTTTTGCTCACATGCTTTATAAAAGAGCGTATTTTCTCTCTCCCACTGATGGCGCCTATTTAATATCTGTATCACTTTTCCCCGTTTTCATTCCTCCTTTTTCAAAGCATCCACAACGAAGCTCCGCCAATAAAATAAGGGTTGTAGACGCTACACGTGAGACGTCCCTGTGTTTTTTGGTCTAACATGAGACTAGCTACGATAGGACAAGAAAACTCAACGCGGAAGGTATATAGTAGCAATACCAGGGTTGGCAATTTTTTGATTTTTTTTATAAAAATCAAATCAATCGATTTTATTTCGAATCAATTGTTTACCATTTATCGATTTTAAATTTGGTTTGAAACGAAATTTTTTGTCGTAGAGAGCCTAAACGAGAGCCCAAACCCTTTTGTTACGTTACTGACAATTTTAAGCGGTCGTTTCCGAAAATAATCTCTTCCGAACGCCTCAGAATCGCAACTATAGCTCGTAACGAAAGTTTTTGTTCGTTATCTTGACTAACGAAAGCCTCAGAATAGCGCCCCTGGTCTTACTGAAGTATTGATTTACTTCTTTCAATGTGTCAACTTCTGAATTATCATTACCCTAAATAAGTGCTTGGTAATAGTGTTGATGTTTGCCAGCATTGTTAGGTGTAAAATCCTTTTTAAAACATAATTTACCATTCGGTAAAATACCATCCTATTATAAATTACTGGTTAATATGACTGACTTATATGAACGGTTTAGACAGAGGAGCTAAAGCAAAAACAAACTAGGATAGATAAGTGTCTATCAGCGCCGTAGACCATTAATCTTAAATTAAGTATTGCTAGTACAAAAATTGATAATACCAAACCACTGAGTTATATATTCTAAATTATAAACTTTTTGTAGTAACGGCTATCGCGTAACCTCTGTTACCTCTCTCGCAATTAAAAGATACTTTTGAAAATCAGAGGATATCCCTTTGTATAATTTTTTTTCAGGCATGAGCTTGCAATTACTGGCTTCGGATTAGTAGAAGCTTGCGGTTTGAAATTAATCAATGAATTTCTAACGAAGCAGTGCCCCAAAATAAAGAGCCAATTGTGCCTCAAATAGAAATCATTTGGAATGTATTGAAGATTGATAAAAAAGGAAATATACTGTCAAAAATACAACTCTTTTGTCCAACAGAGATTGACATCTTTTCTCTTTTCAATTAAAGATCATAGTGCTAATAACATAGTCTCACACACTATAACTGAAATCATACCATAAAGATTTTATTCGGGGTAGGTAACACAAGGTGGCGGATAAAATTTTAATTTAATTGTTTTTTTAGGCAAGCTACTCAATGCATTGCACAGAAGACATTACGCAAATGCATGCACTTCCGATTGAAATTGTGTAACGATTTGTTGACTGCCTATGGTCGAGACCCCTATTACAACTAACTCTCTCAAATTCGTTGACACATAATTAAATTAATTCTGAAAAGTGATTAGGGTTATGCTTACAGCCTAAGGGTTATAATGAAGGATTTCGAAATAACCAAATTAAGACAATTTACTAACACTTGTAAGAGCAGTGTGTCAGAATTTATAGCCCGGTGTACCTAGTAACTGAGACCATACCACCGGAGGCCTATCATCATAGTGCCCTACGCCAGCGTCCCCCAAGCCCGGACAGGTGACAAATCCAGCATGGGTAGCAGCAATAAAAATTGTAACACACTAACTGAAAATAATGAAAAATAAACACTCGAGCACAAATCAATAATAAAATAAAATATACTAAACGCGACACTGAAATACTAAGCTTATTAATGGTACCATAATAATAAATCCCAAGGGTTAAATACAATATACGCTGGTGCACGGCGGTTAAGATAACCTGAAGGGTAATTAAAACAAATGAACCAATATAGTTGTTAAATGGTTAAAACTAATTTATATTCTGAAAGTCTCGGACTCATTAACTTCTAGAGCGCTGACGCGGAAACCGTCGGTACCTCAAAGAACGACTGACACTGAGGCAAACTTAGTGGGACGAACCAGTCGCTCGTTCCGGTACGTTAAAATAATTAATAATAATAATATTAATCAGCTAGGTTAATACCCAAGGCACCACCTTAGGCCTAAGTCATCAAGCGACTTTTGAAGCCATTAATTCAGGTGGCCGGGTTACAATGCGTAGGAGGGTGGTGGCAAGCCCTGCATGCCACGAGATCGAGCCAACAGCTCCCTACACTAACTATTACCGTTAACCTCGACAAGTATCGTAGAAAGGTTGACAATTTAACACCTAGCGCCACATAGTATTCGCGGCAGGAACTAAAAAAGGTGCACTTCACTGCCATCTATCAATGGTTTATAATACTTTAAATGGGCAGTTATTTTTAATTGATTTGGTTGTAAAATTTATTTTTATCGTATATTTTCGTCCCACCTACTGGCTTTCAAATTCTAAAAACGTTTTAAGTGATGAAAAGGTGGGGACGAACAAGTATTCGTAAATAAAATACATGAGTAGCTTGTAATTTTAATTTTATTATAAATTTGAGCATTTTTAAATCCAAATCATAATAGCGATAAAG
Organism: Leiobunum rupestre; assembly: GCF_980474605.1. Classification (NCBI taxonomy): domain Eukaryota; kingdom Metazoa; phylum Arthropoda; class Arachnida; order Opiliones; family Sclerosomatidae; genus Leiobunum; species Leiobunum rupestre. Next base: position 38,396,471 of record NC_143385.1, on the reverse strand, counting down.
TAATACTTCCGAATGATTTTAAATGTTGTAATTTTATTACATACAGAAAATTTACCTTACTTATTTCACTTATATACTATTTACAAATAGTGAAGATCTATTAATGGGGATTAGGGATAACTAGCATCCTAGATGTGTAACTTTTAACAGTTTGGAATCTGGTTTTTTCGCAGCTTTTTTCTTCTGCTTATTTTTTTCCCTCTCTTCAGCAATATCCCAATTTATGAATATTACTGCGTAATATATTCGCATTTTGAAATATAGTCGAATAATTTTTCTTTTAAAGCCGGGACAAATGTTCTCAGCTTCAATACCTTCGGATTCTTTTACTAATTTTTTTTTAAATATCAGGTTCATGCATCTTTTCATTAAATACTTTGATAAAAATTTTCTCAATTTGTAGCATAAATGCTGTAACTACGTCAGACGGAGATATTAAACCTCCAAAGTCACCCTTCTTATAAGAATAAGCTTTGAGATGAGTAAATGTTTGACTCTGGGTTTCGAGGAGTTCAGATTCAGTAAAGAAGCGGCACATCGTTTTATCACTTTCACAAATATGTGAATCCCTTACTTTTTTTACAACACTGCCAATCACATATGACAAAGCATTCATGTCCACCGCATTTCCAAATTCCTCTGCAACAGATGTTGCATCAATTTCTTTGAGCCCAGAAACCCTTTTCTTCTTTTGCGGATTAAGGTCCGATTCATTTTCATTTTCTTCCTGCAATGTTATTGTTTTAGGTTGTCTGTTTGATAAAGATTTCCAACTTAGCAAGATATCAGCAAAATCTGCTTCACAGTTTTGGCCATCGCTACTTAGGAGGAAAGACTGGGTCAGCAATTGCTTGAATGCATCCCGGAACTGCATCGCATTTGGGTTTTGTCGATTCCCTCCCTTTTGACGCACACTACAAAAATAGTTTTCAAGCGGGTCTTGATTAAACCTTCTTGTAAATAGGAAATTGGCTCCTTCTGCATGAAGATCTTTCCAGAGCCCTTGTATAGCTGCTATACTAAGTAACCACCCGTCTACACAAAATATTCTAGTATTTTTGGTGGGAAGCACAAATTTGATGGACTTCAACATCCGAACTGAGTCTTCGAGAGTTTTATGATGCAAAGACTTTTCTGTCATCATTCTTCTTAATTCTTTCGTGCAATCATATTTTGAACTGTTGACAGCATCGAACATGTTGTCAACCTTTGCAATAAAATCCGCTGTATAAATGGCTTCTGACTCCAGTACCCCTACAATTTTATTGAAAATTGTATTAAATTTTTACACAGTTAAGAGTTAATTCTAAGTTAACATACCAAATGTGATGCAAGTAGACATTCCTGCCGATACTGTGTGTGATAGTGTTTGTGCCGCATCCTTAACCCTCATCTTGGAAAAGGACGTTGGATTTATATGTCTCTTTTTAAGTTTGGGTGCTAAGCGAAGCGGTCTTGACTTATCATATTGGTAAAATTGATCCACATAGTGAAATCTGACGGGTTTTCCTTCAACTTCCATTAAATATGTCCTGAAGTTGTTGCGAAGGCTTTTTAGCAAATGAGGCGGATCAAAAATTCCGTAAATTTGTTTGTCATTGTGTATAAAAAATGGGTGTTCATTGTTAATTTTCAGGCGATTGAAAAGGCACCTATTTGCAGGACCCTGGTCTGCTATGATGGCTCGTACATTGAGACTAATGGATTGCAATCTAGTGATGCACTCTTTAAGGAATTGTTCCATTTTCCCCGAATTAGTTGTACCGCGGGCAAATGAAAAACTTAAAACCTGCTTCCATGGCTGAAAAATACCATGCAACATCACAACAAAGGCTTCATTTGCCAGCACTTTAGCTCGGGCATCATTCCCATTGTCCAGAAACCCCTCAACCTGGTCTTTAGATGGGTTGTACGATAGATTAGCCATTATAGCAATTTCATCGAGAAGTAGCACGCAGTTTCGGTTCCTGGGTGTCATTTTATCGACTTTCTTGCTCACAGCCTCAAAGATGTTGTCATTAAACCCAGGCTCTACCACTATGTCTTCCAGCCATTTTCGAAGGGTTCTTGGATTAGGAAGAGCAAATAGTTTCCCTAAAAGACGATATGTCTTCGGGCTTTGGTAAAATATTGACAAAGCTATTTGCTTGTTATTTTCAGTCCACCTTCTACCTTTATTTGAGCGGCTATTATTCAATAGTTGAGACTCGAAGAAATGACCCTGTTCTGGTGTTAGTAATTGTTTCGCAAGTGAAATTGAATTACTAATTCGTTGAGCTCTGGTTTTCGGAAGTTTGTTTTAAGTTTACTATTTGCTTTCTGGTTCGGCTTAAAAGAGTAGATTTTACTCTTAACTTTTCTTGGTGTATCTTTTGGTGGTTTTTGTAACCTCCAAGTATTGGTTAGATCACTTTTATCTATAAGCAAGAACAATTAATAATCCTAAAAAACAGCTGTAAACATAATACTCACCAGCGTCAATAATATTTGGTGATTTAAAATGGTTGCCATTAACTTCAGTCAGTGTTTTTGGTGATCTCCAATAACTGGTTAAATGAATTTTATCTAAAATAAGAAACATAATTAATTGTTAAAGGGCTCTCCAAATAATGGGTTTTTTTTACAATCAGATCAAAAATTGGTTGAAAAGTGATTTTTTCCCCCAAATTATCCACCGAATTAAACGTTTAGAGTCACAACTAAGCACGCGCTCAAGAAGAACAGGGTTTGTACAAAATTTCCGGAATTAAATTCCCTGACCATTTTTGTAGAATAAATTTATGTTTTGGGGTAAAATCTTGAAAAATTTTAATTATGTATTTTTAATAAATTTTTCAAATATTTATTTGCCGGATTTGTTTTTGGGGTCATTTTAAAATTCCCTTACTATTTCGGACCATTTTAAATTTCCCTGACTATTCCCTGACAATTGGGAATCATTTTCAAATTCCCTGACTTTTCCAGGTTTTCCAGGTCGTGTATGAACCCTGAAGAAAGCATCAAATCATGAGCGTGTGTTTTAAAATTATGCAGAAGAGCGTTTTCAGAGCTACATTCGTGCTTAAGGAATCTCTTGATTTAGCATATTGAATAGTAGCCTTTTTGTTTAAGGTGTGATGAAAAGCCAATATAACCTATTATTTATACATTCCTACTGTAAAAATAAACTCAAAAATGATACTCACGTTACGAGATAATTTTTAATTAATTAAAACCTTCTTTAAAAACGGGCCTTAGTGACAACCGCTCAACTGTATTCCCCGGAAAAAAAATCTCGTTGCAGCAAGGCAGGGCCCCCTGCATGCACTCCTTCCTTCCTTTTAATTATATTAATTAAAAATTGAGTTAAATTTATCTTGTAACGCGAGTATCATTTTTGAGTTTTTTTTAGAGTAGGAATTGATAAATAATAGGTTATATTGACTTTTCATCATCCCATTTATCTAATCCCAGAACATCAGACCGATGAGGTTGGCTTTAATTTTTACCTAATTGTATCATAAAATCACTACAGATTTCAAACTGAAATTAATTTCAACATTCTTCACCCTACAATTTTGTTAGCAACTCATTGATGACTGCCTAGTTACCTTTTAAAATCAACTTAAAATTTTAAAAAAATTTTAAAACCTACCGGTGGAATTCTCATTGCGGAATTCACCGCTTTGAATGTTAACAACCTTGTCACGCTCATTATGCTGCACCAAATGCAAATTAGGCTTTCCAAACTCAGCAAGGATACCACAACTTTTTCGAATGAGATTTCTAGGTTTTCTCAAGACTAAATAAAATAAGTTCGTTAAATTATGATATTGTACAACTAAATATTACTGATGTTACAGTTCTCATTTTGAAGATCAAGTTTTGTAACGGGTGACAAATGGTTGTTTTTTAAATAATCTTTAATTATTTCTAGCAGCGGAGGTGGTCGATGTTCAATTTCCTCAAGCTTTAGATAAAACTTGTATTCCTAGCAGGGAGATTGGAAGAAATATAAATTATTTGGTCATTGTTTATTAATGAGGAATATGCTTTTACTTCATCCTCATCTATTAACAGGTTTGCTGTTGCAGGTAGTTCACTCGTCAATAAAAATTCTATTACTAGACTTTTGGATAGATGTATGGCACTGAAGCTATCATCATCACAATCATCCAGGTTTTCTAAGGAAAATATTTAAAAATTAAAACTATAATAAAATAATAATTTTCTTAAAAAGATAAAATTTTAGATATTAGTTATTACCATTCTCTAGAGGATTATCAGTTTCTAGTTTTGGTTGACTTTTTGGTAAAAACGCAGTTGATGAATCAACGGCAAGCTTTCTCTTCCCATTATTGATATGTGTTTCTCGAGATTCAGAAGTCGCGGAACTATTGTCAAATATTTCATTAACTAGCGCTGGAATACATTATAAAAATTACAAATTTTGCTTAGAATATGTTTAACATGCATAACCAGGTTACCTGTTAAGTCAATGGTTGATGACACTATTGTCTCTTTAATGGGAGTTTCCATTATATTATCTAAATCATTGCCAGGTTTAAAATAAATTAACATGTCTTTGAAATTAACTAGTGTCTAAAAATACCTGTTACATTTTTAATTGTTAAACAGTCACTGGATGACGTCTCTGTAATGGGAGTTTCCAGTGTATTATCTAAATCATTACCCCAGGTTTAAAGTAAATTAACATGTATTTGAACTCAACTAGTGTGAACGAATACCTGTTAAATTTCCATGGGTTAAAGAGTCGCTGGATGTCATCAAATCACCACCGTTTCGGACGTTTAATGTTGGAATTGCATTCCAAACAAGGTTTCGTTTCGCTTGGTTCATAAAGCACCATGCTTCAAAATGTTCTCCACACACTGTGTAAGAGTTATTTAAAGATAGGGCAGTTTTATGTTTTAGATCAGAGCGACATGCATTTGTAATCCAAGCTTGACACCTAAAAATTGTAAAAACACTATTAATTTTTTATCTCCTTTAAAAACCCGTAAAATTACAAGCTTACAGTACCGCCTAGAACAAAGTTCACTAAGCGAGCACTCGCTTAAAGCGAAGCGGGGATCTGGCAGCAACCCTAGCTCATGGTTCCCCCCTTAAGCGCCGCTTTAAGCGAGCGCTCGCTTAGTGAACTTTGATCTAGGCGGTACTGTACCTTTGCTCGTCTTTGGGGAACCTAAAGAAAGATACACCCTTTGTTTTCTTTTTTTCATTGAAACAATTTAAAAATGCGCAATAAGAGCTACTCGTTCCTATACCTACGCGACTCATTTAACTTCAAAAGAAAACCAAAAGTTTTGAAAAATATTAAGCCTACTTAAAAAAACAACGGAGACAAAGTAAAGCGTGGTTAAAAACAACAACACGTGAAGACTAAAGAGACGATTTTACCGGCGCCGGGAGCCAATTTTTTAATGAAAAGTTCCTTCCGCGACAACTTGAGGGCGCTGATGCTTGGTCAACCTTTTCTCCGCAGAACACGCCAGTCTATGTAGCGATAGCTTATATAGTCTTTGGGGAAACCGAAGAACTCGGGGGAAAACCCCTTAAACCAGTGGGGAGAGAACTTGCAAACTCAACGCAGAAGGAGTTATTCCGAGTTTTTCACCCAGTGCCACAAGCTGGGATCGAACCCGGCTCCTCTTGCTGCGAGGCGAAAGTGCTAACCACTCCGCCAACGTGAGTACTTATCAACATCGTCGTTACGGAGGCTTGTTGCGGCATCAGCTTGTAACCGCCGGATAAATATCCTAAGCCTACATAACCACTGGTAGAGGGGCTTAGGCTCCCTTGTGCCAGGTAACACTCATACTTACCTAACGCGTTTGTTTTTTTCTTTTATTACTAATATACTAATGTCTAATTGAGCGGCCACAGACAACGGAGAGAGAGCCTTACTCCTGAGCGTACCGACAATTTCTAACTTCCCACTCATGGCCAACGCGACCGGTAGGGTTTGGCAAACCTGTACTTCAACCGTTCAAAGGCCGCGAAGCAGACAGCTTTTCACTTATGTTTTACAATCAGGTATAAGAGAGTGCTCCGGGTGGAAAAAAAGAGAGAGGTGGAGGGTCTCGAAGAGAGGGGTTAGATTAGCCTAGCCTAGCGAGGAGCTAAATAAAGACCACAATAATATAATTTATCAAGTTACCGCTTCAACATATCTTAACGAAGGAGGGGCTAGCGTTAAGATTAAGCCCAGAGTTCAATCCGTTACAAAAGTTAAGTTGTATCGGCCTCCAGGAATATGGCTCTGTCTGTGTTGGTAAATATATTTTGTTATTGCTAAAAGATCTCTGCCTTATAAGGGGTTAATGTGATATTCTCTTTAAACAAATAAAATATTGTTGAACTGAATTCCCTTTCGGGCCTTCTTGTGTGTATTTAAACCTTAACCTTTCCCTTTGGGAAAAAAATCGGTTACAGAAAAAAAATGGCACCCGAACTGGGGCCCGAATAGGGAAAGCAGTTTCACTTCCATTATTGTAGAAAGCCAAGGCCCGGTATTGTAGGTTTTCCACATGGTTTAAAGATTTAAGCCCTGGCCAATTATTAAGTAGGACTCACTTTATTTCTATTGAACTTAACTAACTTTTAACCCTTACCTTAAAACGATGTTTACTAATTCTATTTTTTTTATATCATAAAACATGTCTCAATATAGATGGAGAAACCCCAAGGGGCTAATGGATTCTTCGTCAGAGCCCGACCTTGAAGGGAGAACGAGGGGCAACCGGAATGTTCCATCTCCTAGAAGGAGATATTCTTCTGTGAGATTACGTCCTTAGGCCCTCCAGGGGATTCCTCAGACGGCTGTTTTGGAGCAGGCGGTGGTGTAGCTAGACCACCTATTGCACGAGTATTAGAGGAAGGAAAACCTTTTAATACAGATCGTTATTCTTCCTTCAGTAAAAAAACTAAAAACGACTTAAACGGAAGCTCTCAATCCAACCGACGAACTCCTTATCTATCCGGTCGGGGAGCTACTGGGTGGACTGCACGTTCCTCTTTAAGGGACCAAGGAAGGCGCCTACCGGGATGTTCTGCTTCCTCCGGGGCTGCGAAGGAACCCTGGATCTCAAAAGAAATTACCCCAGGTTTGGGTGAGGAGAATGTCAGTAGAACATTCCCTAAATCATTTACCAGGTCAAATTTACCTGCGGTGCCCCCAGACCCATTATCTTTTGTAAATAAGAACGCTACTCCTAGTGGTATAATGAATAAGGGAAATCCTTCCTCAGAGATAAATAAGCGGTCTCCTCCTAAACTCATACCTCCCACTTTGGGGAATATTTTTTCAGCTCCGGCCGGGGGACCTCCTACCTTAGGAGGTATCGTTTCGGGAACTACATACAGTTTATATTCAAATGTGCCGGGAAAACCAATTCCTATTATAAATACTCCAGGTCCTATTACCTCTCCTTTTTTTAGACCACCTTCTCCGCCCCCTAATAGACAAACCAAATAGATGATTTAATCCAAGTTATGAACTCGTACTTTTCTAATATGACCACTAGCCAATCGCGTAAACCTTCTCAAAGGAAGTCATTGCCCATACCTTCTTTTAAGTTTAATGAGGACCGTAAAGAGGTCACAAAATTTATTTTTCAGTTAGAAATGTTTCAACAAGTGCACGGGTTACGGAAGAAGAGTTATTACATCTCTTTCCCTCATGTTTGAAAAGAAAGAGCCTTAACTTGGTATCGACAAGAACAATGCCAATTCATAGATACTATGGATAGATTAATTCGTAAATTAAGGGAAACTTTTTACCTTTAGTGGAGAAACATGAATTAGAAATAGAGATCCTAAGCACGAAACAGGGGAATAACGAGACTCTTTATGCTTTTATAGATGAACTGCAAAGGCTCTCATCTTAGAAGAGAGTGTCCGCTGCGGGCGCCGCTTCCTTACTGCACAATGTCCAGAGTTTCTTCGGGGGGGGGGGGAATGTAACCGCCGGATAAATATCCTAAGCCTACATAACCACTGGTTGAGGGGCTTAGGCTCCCTTGTGCCAGGTAACACTCATACTTACCTAACGCGTTTGTTTTTTTCTTTTATTACTAATATACTAATGTCTAATTGAGCGGCCACAGACAACGGAGAGAGAGCCTTACTCCTGAGCGTACCGACAATTTCTAACTTCCCACTCATGGCCAACGCGACCGGTAGGGTTTGGCAAACCTGTACTTCAACCGTTCAAAGGCCGCGAAGCAGACAGCTTTTCACTTATGTTTTACAATCAGGTATAAGAGAGTGCTCCGGGTGGAAAAAAGGAGAGAGGTGGAGGTTCTCGAAGAGAGGGGTTAGATTAGCTTAGCGAAGAGCTAAATAAAGACAACAATAATAGAATTTATTATCTTAGGACTCCAGTCTAGTGTATAAATTCACGTATGTATTGGAATAAAAAGCAACGTTTTTCTGTACACTATAAAAACTTTTTTTAATTATTATTTGCTCTAACGTTTGACAACGGCGGCGTACTCGCCATAGACCGAAACATGTAACGTTTAACCTTTTATCATTATTAAAAAAAGTTTTTATAGTGTACAGAAAAACGTTGTTTTTTATTCCAATACATACGTGAATAATAGAATTTATCAAGTTACCGCTTCTACATATCTTAACGAAGGAGGGACTAGCGTTGAGATTAAGTTGTATCGGCCTCCAGGAATATGGCTCTGTCTGTGTTGGTAAATATATTTTGTTATTGCTAAAAGATCTCTGCCTTATAAGGGGTAAATGTGATATTGTTGAACTGAATTCCCTTTAAACAAATAAAATATTGTTGAACTGAATTCCCTTTCGGGCCTTCTTGTGTTTATTTAAACCTTCTATACTCTTACGTTCGTCTGGCCTAACTTTTCCCTTTGGGGAAAAAATCGGTTAAAAGCTCACGAACTTTCTTCTAGTTCATCTTCATTTGGAACTTAGCACTGGAGAGGACACAAGGCCGACTGAAGTCCGTAGCGTATAACTAGCGTTGAACCATTTTTAATAGGATTTTTGGAGACTGACTGTCTTATCCCTAGCAGAGTGTCTCTTCGAATAGTCCGAGCTTCTTTTCATCGTGCACAAAACTCACGTGATTTCACAATAAAGGTAAACTTGGGTAAAACCCTTGAACGGAAAAATACCACCACGTCCGAAAATGTACTAACGATATATACATGTTAGCCTATGCCTTTTATACATTAGATAGCTCCAGCTGGGTTTCGAAATCCTCCAAGCATAGCCCCTCACCGGAGTCTAAACAAAAAGGGGGGACGGACCAGAGAGAGTGGAATGCGAGACCAGGCCCTTCCCAAAATAATCCCTTTCGGAGAAATTGGCCTAACAGCAACTAATAGAGCCCTAAGTATTTAAAATAGATAAAATGTACCAAAACATTGGTTTCAATTGAGGACCATTTTCCTATTACAATTTGATTAATAAAATAATAAAATCAATCGTCCTCCCAAATCAATCATGGTGTGATTGCGCAGGAAATGATGGACAATACAAACGTGGTATTGGGTTTCTCTGAAATATTTCCGCTTTCAATGTCCAGTTTGATCTAGTGGAAATTTACCTTCATCCATAACAGACGTTAACCCGTAATTCTCGTCTTGTAGTCAAATTCCGCGTATTTCGTGGGAGAAGATTTCAATTTCAGATCTTTAAGGAAATTTCAAGGGTAAGCCAAAAATTATTTGGCACGTAGCCTCGGATGATTATCTTCGAAATTGAGCAGATCCTGAGTGCTTAATTTCCAAGATGAAAAACTCATCAGTTCCATTGGTCCGACTGCCATTGGCACCGGATCGTAAGGAATCTCATTTTTCTTTAACCGACCCGTTATAGGATCGTTTATAGCATGTATTAATGAAATGAGTGCCGGCGTCTTTGTTACGCGAAGGAATCGCCCCAAAGACAAAGGAAGAAGGAATATTGCATTAAATCCGCACGTGATTAACGTTTTTGATGTGTGTTCAGCAGTAGTGGAACAAGTTTCCACCCAGGACCTTGTTTGCCAATTTTACGCGGTAATCAATTTTGCGTAGCTGCGTTTAATAGAAATTGTCCCGATACGCTTTCCCGGTTAGTTCAGACCGACGGACTGCTGATTGTATTTGGTAAGGCGAAACTTTACGAACGCCTTTTGGCCTACTGCCACGTTTAAAGTCGTCTTCGTCGCAGCCAAACTTAAAAAACACTTTTTTTATTTTATTTTCGGGAATTTGCACCCCTGACCTCACGTTCTTTTCGTGCCAGTCACACTACGGTTAATACAAATGTAAATGCGTGGTAAATTCGGCACTTATATACTTAATAGTTTTTGGTCTAGAAATAGACAGATTTCCGGTATTTTTCGCATTCTCATGGCCGTCGAAGTACCAGGCTAAATCTCCATAGCTTGAAAAATTGCGCGAGGAACCAAAATACCACTTGACTATATTATATTTTATTTAGAGCTTTAAGAAGGACGTAACCCCGAGACTTCGCGATATGATTTTGATAAACCCCCTCAAGATTGAATATTGTAAGGGGAATTCAAAATTTTAAAGGAATCTTAGAGATTTGTTTACCGCGATTATGAGGATCGCAAAATAAACATCTCGGTAAATTACGATCCTGTTAAAATTAGCAGGAATTGCAAAACATCTCTGCACCAGGCCCTTAGAGCACGACACTTTCGCTGAGTTTCCTCGAACAAATTGTTCCGTGAGCATTCGAAGAATGTTTTCTTAGATTTGTCTTTCTTAACTTTTCTAGATCAAACCACAAATTATGATTTATATTCTGTCTAACTCTTCTTTCTATTGCGAAAATTCTAATAGTAAATGTATTTTCAATTAGAAATTGAACAAAGCAACAAGAAAAATGTTGAGTCATACGTACCCTTCTTTCTCAACAACTTTAAAATCATTTTACTCGTGTTTTTTACTGAGATGTTCGATTCATTCATTAACAATACGGACACTAAATTGACAATTTACTTCACTACAGAATTTTGTCCCAGAAAGAACCCAGTTAAAATAAGTTCCGTGCACGGATTTTATATGGTAAAATAAACTGGCCCGAGCTTTGTAAACTTCGAAACAAAACTTACATCCCAAAGGTTTTAAACAATATTACATCAGACGGCACTACATAAACCCACGTGACTAAATGAATCCAATGGTATAAAACCATAACAACCGAAACATCGGGGCAGTGAGTGGACTGTTCATCGCTTCTGATTTGGTCGCCGCCAGTTCCGCCGGGGCGTTATATTCGGAATGAAATTTATCTAATTAAGTTTTGTAGTCTTTAAGTTTTGCTTAGTAATACCGAACCCTAAATTGAGATTTTGCTCTTTTGGCGTTTTTGTACCCCAAAAAGAGCTGTTGTTTGTTTTCAACCTGAAATGACGTATACAACCCATAATTATCTATCGCTATAAAATGCGCGAATAAATACAAAAGAACGCGTACCTGTTAATAATTTCGGATAAAAGCTTCAGTTTTTGATCCTCCACAGTATTCATGATTTTGGATGCGATATCATCGGAGTCTGTCTTTGTTTCCTCTTGGTCGTTGACTTTCGCTTGAAACATTCCGACGAAGACCGCGAAACATCCGAGAGAAACATTTTTAGCCTATACACCTGAAAATATCTTGGCGCTGCCCTAACAATCTCGTATATGAGCCTCCGGTAGTTTGGGTGCTTTTTTTTACCTATGTAATAGAAGCATCAGTCTTCGAGATATTGCTTAGCCTTCTTCGTTGTACTAGTTCTGTCAGCACCGGAGGTATATATACCGAGTTTTCTGTTGGTGTTTTAGAAGTATATTTCCAAAATATTTTCAACAGACAGGATGTTCTCTCCATCAAGACGCGCCTACAAAACTTTGGGATGGGATGGTGGTTTTTGTTCCTCAAAAACTCGAAACTGAAAACCACTCTAGCCAAATACGCCGAGTTTGATCACAAGCCGAGAATTACGGCTCAGTGCTAACTGTGGATTAAGTACAACATTAGAGCGGACATCGAAAATATTGACAAAACCCAAATAAGACCTTCAAAAACCAAGATCGATGCCAGACACGCGTGGATGACGTTCATGAACATGTGCCAACAAAACTCTTGGACGACGATAAATCTGCGCGGCATCCCCCTGGGATGGTGGTTTTACCCATTACCCGCGGCTAACTCCGGTCATGAATATGATGGTGCGATACTGAAATACCGTTTTCTCCAAAGGAGACGTAAAGTGCGCCTTGCTATCTAGCACTTGATTTGAACGTGATTGGTTGTCCTACAGGGTCAGCAATGGCTTTAGAACGAACGGTCAAATGTTTCGTAGATCACAGATCTACATGTTACTGTGCCTCGGAAAAGAACCCTTGTATTCCCAGTCGATATACGACAACATAGTAAATGTTGTTTCTCAAATTGTTTAAATAAAATATTATCATACTCTGACAGAACTTATAAAATAAAAATAAGCGCTTTATACTGTATATTATCATTAAATACTTTTAAACCGCGTTGGGAATTCTTTTCGAGAGTGAAGACATTATCACTGGGGTAACTAGAATTTTTAAACTTGGATTTTGAAAATAAAACTAGACTCGTTTCATTATAGTTTTTGTTTTCCACGAAATTTTCATCTGTTAAGATATAACTTGTTAAAATTAGTTAAAAAAAATCGTAATGAAGATTTCATTCTCTTCCAAAGATGGTTCTATCCTTTCGTTAACTAGAAATTAAGCTTACTAATTATTGAAAACATTTCAATATAAAACTACGATATGTATTCATCGATTTCCCTATCTTTGATTTCGAATTAAGTTTTTATTTAGTTTATGAAAATAAATCGTGAGCAGTATACGAAAAGAGGTCAATTTTTGAAGTCTGTAAGTCAGGGATAATGGGTGATTATTTTAAGTTCGGAAATATTAGGAAGCGCTCGCTTGTCGCTTGTAAAATCGACACTTCTATACATGTATTTGTATGTGGTTGTAAAAAGTGCTGTCATAGCCAGCAGACCGAAAGCGAAACCAGAGAGATATCCCATACCCTCAAAATTTTCCGCGTAAGTCAAGGAAGGGCGTAGGAGTGAGAATAAAAAAAAAATCAGGAAATGCGTTTAAAAAAAACACATCACATTTTTTCGATTAAAATTCGACTGCACTATCTAGTATGATAAGTTCGTGATGGATTCTATAAATCGATTTCGGACGTGTCTGATGTAAACTTATTCGTGCTCATCGATAGATCGTTCTAAGAAATAGCTTTCCACTTGACGAGAAGACTTAATTGCTAAGTCATTTCTATCAGAACAGACGTATCAACGTTTTCAAGCTGAGGCTCAGCAGCTTCCTTCATAGCCAGTTAGCCTCATTTGATTTTTCCCTTTACGATTGGGCTTTTTGATTTTCAGTAGAAATGGCTTTAGAATGAAAAACAATACTTTCATCATCACTTCCTCGCCTTAAGCTTGGTTTCCACCAGCGTGCGATAAAATTCTACGCACGACAAAAAGCGACGAAAACAATTTGCATTCTAAAGCTGGCTTTATCCGCCCTATCCGCAGATGGTTTGACACTGCAGGAATGCAAAACAAATTAGAACGAGAAATGTGGAGAGCATTGGAGATGCACAAATAAACAATAAATAAATAAATAACGGTGTAAATATAGTGCTGTAAATAAATGAATAGCGCTATAAATGAATATATATTTAGGTTTGTGGTCTTTTCGACTTCAACCGGGATTGTTTTTCGAATAGTGTTGAGCGATTTGTTTCCGTAAAAGTCTGTTTGCTCTTATCAGAAAATGATTGGACTCGTACCCGCTATTTTTCTAAAACAAACTGCCTTCGCAAAGAAAATTATATAACTACTCTATTGATCTAAACTCCAAAGTGGATTCAACGATGAAGTTATCTTGGAAATGAGAAAGAAAATTGATATTGTAAACGTAGAAAAGCACCAGAAATACTTTGGTTTGATAATTGATGAAATTCAAATAAAACAAGATTTGGGAGCTAATTGGAGTCACGAATCTAAATGAATTTAGAAATAAAATATCTGAAATGGAAAAATAAATTGATGGCTCAGCTGAAGGAGAAGGCCACGTACTTCAGCTGATGGTCAGAGGAATAACATCAAATTTTAAGTACCCATACGCCATTTTTCCTTGCGGAAATTTAAATGCATACGATCTTAGTAGAGAACTTACTAGTCGCTGGATTTAAAATTATCATATTGGTTTGTGACAAAGCCACTTCGAATCAGAAATTAATAAAAATTTGTACGTCAGTGGATCAAAAGCTAAACAATCATGCAACTGGGTACTGTACAACAAATCCTTCCAGTAACAATGAGCCTCTATTTTTATCTATGATGTATGTCATAATGTTAAGACAGTGAAAAAAAAACTGAAAAAAACAACAACAAAAGGATGGTTCCTTTAAACGAATTGGATATTTACAAAAGAAATGGGAGATTTATTCTATGGAAACGCATAAGGGTCAGTCCATTTCAAATCGAGAGGGTGGGAGGCACTACCTCACCGATTTGTACATCAAATTTTGGTGCGTAAGTAGCCTTGAAATAATGACAAATTCCAAAATTTTGGCCCTCTATCGATAAAATTGGCCATTTTATGAACAATTTTAATTTTTCAGGGCACATTCACCATTTAAAAGCCCCAGCGATAATGTAAATTCTGATGACATTGAACACCTTTTTCAAGGTCATTCATAAATTATCTCTTATCAACAGAATCAAAAATTCAATTCGAACTAGAATTTTTATAAATTTTTAACCAAACATTTGTCATTGTTGAAACATTAAATGTATGCTTCTGGGGTCAATTGCTAAAAAAATGAAAAAATCAAAGGTGACGTCATTTCCGTTTTTTGGGGGTTTCTTAGACCCTCCGAAAATGTTAATATCTTCCAAACCAATATCTACAGGTAATGTTTGAAGCGAGAATACGATTCCTTGTCCAAAGTACACCTAGAAATCAAATTTGCGATAGTTTAAAGGTATTTAGCTGGAAGATATGGCCAAAAATGTTGATTTTTGGGTCGGTGGAGCTTTTGGTGTGGAAAAATTCCAATTGTTCATAAAATGACCAATTTGATCGATAGAGGGCCGAAATTTTGGAAATGGTCATTATTTCAAGGCTACTTACGCACCAAAATTTGATGTACAAATCGGTGAGGTAGTGCCTCCCAACCTCTCGATTTGACATGGACTGACCCATAAGAGACACCTACAAAATGGATTCGACTTCGCTTCTACAACAATCACATTTTCCCAAATGCATACAGTTGTATGAAAGTCAAGCTCGCTACCCAAATTCTAAGCTCTACCGCAGCCAATGCAGTAGATAATGGTGGGAGATGAAGCGCCCGAGATAGTCAAATTTCTGAGCTATTTTGACCAGTTTTTTGAAATCCTAAATGTCTCAAATACATTTTCTTTCCACACAAAGAGAAAACCAGCTTTAACATCGTTAAGGTGTTCAAATGATTGGAGATTTGAGGTATATGACAAATGTTATTCAAATACATAAATGTTGATCTTAAATCTTAATTTCAGTGGCTCGCAACTGATTTCCTGGGCTAATAACGAATGGGAGTGCGAGATAGATGAAATGGTTGTGGAAGGTGTTGGTAAATCTACAATAATACTGAGTTGAGAGACGCTAGAGGGTATAACAATAACTGGTAAGAATATTTCAAGTGTTGGGTAAAATACTTTAATATGAAGTACTTAATACTGAAAAAGTATTTAAAATACTACCCAACATCGTATTTCAATATAACTTGTTGACATAAAATAACCGTAATATAATTTTGTCATTTCAGTATACTCTACTATGGAAATTATCAAGTTTTTACTTAGAAAGGAGCTCCGATTGTTTTAACTGCGAAATTAAACCAAGATATGCTCGAAACCTATTTTAGAAGACAAAGAGGGTCTTGTGGCTCTGGTCAAAACAAAGAAGATAAAACTGACGAAGTCTTTAATGAGAAAAACACTAAAATTGGCAATTGTATCAAAGAAAAGAGAGTTAAAAGGAGGAAAACTGTTCGTAATCAGTTAACTTCACCTTAAAATAAACATCTATTTAAATTATCTTTACTATTTTTCGGTTTATTTTGAGTTTGAACTTTGAGATCTTTTCCAACTCCAATACTAATAGGCCTTTCTATAAAGTAACATTGGCCTTCTTGTTTAGATGTATTGGGTGCGTCACTCGTGACGTAGAAGTGACGTTTCACTATGATAGCCAATTAAAAATCGACGAGCCGCCCTTTTTATAAAGATCTTACCTTCAAAACTGAACTGAACTCCTACGTATCTCGTGACGAAAGCGATACATTAAAACCAGTTCGGCAAGCGTAATGACTTTATAGAAAGGCTTATTAGGTCGTCTTTTTTGGCAATTTGGAATTCATTTTTGATCTGCCTGGTTAGAACCATTAAATGACAATAAATAATTAATTTAAACAATTTAGTTGGCACTTCGTGAATTTTCTTCTTCAGTTCTCCATAAATTGTTAAAAATTTCATTTAGAGAAATATTTTTTTGAAAATCCCCAATAACAAAGATTTCCTTATTTCATTAGTTTTTAAATTGATGTCAGTTTTTGCAAATGACAAAATGATATCACATGTTTTCTCGAAAAAAGGAAAATGCTTCATTTGTCAGAAAAAGTTATCCACCCCTGTCTTGTTTCATGGTCCATTTGTGTAATTGTTCTTCGGCTTGGCATTTATTTTGTAATAAACCAGCTTCGCGGTTGGTTCGTATACTAGATATTTTAACTATAAGTTTGGGGAATACGCCTTAGTTCGTTATTCAATAAAACACTTCATTTTCTTCGACTTGACTCACGAGCAATCCTTAACACTCCTACGTACGCTTGGTCGGTGGCATCTCCGTTTCTATCTCTTTGAGTGCCTCTGACCTCTCTCACTCTGTCTTCGATGGAAATTATTTTAGAAATATGTTTTGCTTTTTAAAATAATTCCAAAAAATAACCCTGTAATTCTAAAACATTTCCAATATCTGTGCCTTCATAGACCCCAACTACCCCTTCAATCAACCTTCCTTTGATAAAAGCATTTTTTATTGAATATAAGTTTATATCCCGAGGTGTTGTGTCTGAACTGGAAAAATTTCACAAACCAAGTTAAACATCCGCCAGCCCACGAAATTATAATTGTCTGAAATCCCAACTAAATGTGCTT
The DNA here is from genome assembly GCF_980474605.1 of Leiobunum rupestre. Taxonomy (NCBI): domain Eukaryota; kingdom Metazoa; phylum Arthropoda; class Arachnida; order Opiliones; family Sclerosomatidae; genus Leiobunum; species Leiobunum rupestre. The sequence goes on along the minus strand of NC_143385.1, from coordinate 38,379,224 downwards.
GAAAGATTTCAATAGTTGCTTCAATAAAACCTCTTCAAGGAAATTGCAAATAATATTTCCGAGAGCCAGGACCTGCAAGTCACTATTTATATAGTGCTTGTTAAAATAATGGGCACTTTTCACCTATACGGTATGCAACGAGGTAACAAGTTTAACCCCGTAGCTTTTTTTGACATAATAAGACTAAGAAAAAACACGAAGTCCTGTTTACAGCTGAAAAGTTTCCATTATTATTAACAAGTACTACTTGTATATAAACAGTGCTCACTTACATGGCGAATGATATTTTATTTAAGCGCCTATTTCAACTCTTCCCACGGTGATAATGTAGGGGAAAAATTGTGTAAAGGGTTGGAATTGTGGGGTAGAGTGGAGAAGGTAATGGGGTAGAAATCAGACACGAGAGAGCTTTCATTTCAATGAATTCCTTTCCAATAGTTGAATTTCTAATAACAGCGCTCGTAACAGCAATTCATAAATTTTGCCTTTTATCATCTTATCAGTTAATCTTATTTTCGGATAAAGCTTATTGAAGTTTACTCGAAACAGCTATATTGAAGCTATTCAACCGCGCAAAAAATGTAAGCATTGAGTTTTAACTGCGATAAAAACGAACAGCAATTTAGTTCGGTTTTCCATTAAACCTCTGCCTGGTTTTTATCGAAATTTAGGGCAATCGCGAATAAATTGGTGCGACTTTAGGTAGTTAAATATAGAGAAAAAGCCAGGGAAAGTTTGTGGGAAATTTAAATAGTCTTTAAATACCGAAAATTCTTTGTAAATTTTTTGACGCTTTGCGAATTACCAAGTTCAATCAAAACGAGGCGAATCTAAAAATATAAAATCCCCAGCAAAATCCTATGGGAATTCTACGAGCTAAGATATGAAAAGCCCGTCTGAATTTTTCAATTCTTTTCTCCGCTACTGCTCGCGTATGAATCGAGGGACTATCCAATCATTTCAATGTTAGAAATTTTGAACATATGATTGAAGATTTCAAGTGATTTCAATATTTAATTGATTAAAGTTATTAAAGGTACTAAATTTACGTGTGTTGGAAAACCTACTGTATTAACTTTTCCATACTAACGCGCAGCTCCTTTCCTTCTGAGCATACATTGTCTACGTTTTTGTTACGCGTTGCGGCCGCAGAGCGGCACTACAGTCGCCGATCACGGGTATATAGACCGCTGCAGAGGAGTTATTACGTTCTCCCGACTACTACCGTCACCACGATGTTTGCCGCGCTCCGTAATGGTTATTATTTTTACTAGTCTCTGACAAGTGGCTTTACATTGCCCTTGTTTGTATTGTAAATTTAAACCAGTTGTTGTTTTTATTAAACCTATCGTTTTTCATGACTTTTGACCACCTTTATTTATCATCGATTAAATACACACAACAACGTGATATCAATTGATTTCACTGCTGATTTGTACACCTGAAGTCCCTCGGTATTAATATTTATTGTAAGGACTATTTTCAGGTCACATATCGCATTAATAAATCCGTATCCCTCCGAATACTTCTAGTCCAAAAACGACTCGTTTCACTTTTTGGGCGACTTAGAGGTTTCTCTTATTATAGGCTTCTGGTAGAATCTATAAAACTGCCTAGTCAATGCTTGGTGTGCGCTAAGTGAAAAGAGTACTATATAATAGAAAACAAAAATATGCCATCACGTAGTTTTGTTTGCCAATAACGCTGTTTTATCAGATTCTAAAAAAGTTTAAATGTTTGATGCTACGACAATAGTTTAACATTCCGCGATTTAAACGACCGTTGTACACGTTCATGAAAGTCATCCACGCGTGTCTGGCATCGATCTTGGGTTTTGAAGGCCTTTTTTTGGGTATTGTCAATATTATCGATGTCCGCTCAAATTTCGTTGAAGTTGTCCGTAATCCACAGTGTGTCAGAATTTATAGCCCGGTGTACCTAGTAACAAAGACCATACCACCGGAGGCCTATCATCATAGTGCCCTACGCCAGCGTCCCCAAGCCCGGACAGGTGACAAATCCAGCATGGGTAGCAGTACCCCACTACTGATGGTCTCACCTTAGACGCAAGCCACTCAACCCAGCAGAAGGTGCAGCAATGGGTGGACCAATCCCCACTTCGCACACAGCACTGGGATTTAGAATGGATGCTATAGCAACTCCAGCCGACACCCTACCTATGAAGGTAAGGAGCCAAACCCTTTGGAAAGAGCTCCTAAAGGGGAACGACGAGCACACAGCAGCCCAAGTAACCCGGCACAGCTGGCACCGGAGATCCCGGTGGGCCCCAAAAGGCCGGGAAACAGGACCGCCGTGCCCGCATATGGAGGCTCGCCGCCCCACAGCAGGCTACCCAATCCGCCGAGGCGGCCAGTTTGCCTGGACCCTCTCCGTTAGCCTGAACCGAATTTCAGTATCCAGCCCAAACCGAAGTTCAGTATCCAGCCCAAACCTGACCGAAGTCGGAGGTGGAGATAGGACCATTTGATCAGAGCTAACATCTCCCAGTGCATCACCGCCCTTATGGGTTACAAGAGCTGGACCCCGACTCCCCGGTAAAGCCACCAGTTATTGCACACTCTTACCCATTTAGGGCCTCCGTAATCCACAGTAAGCACTGAGCCGAAATTCTCGCCTTGTGATCAAATTCGGCGTACAGTGGTTTGGCACGCTGCCGCGGATGGTCGTCTTTCAAAGTGAGGAGATCCTGACTGCTTATTTGCTAGTAACAAAACACCGTGATTTCGATCTCACCAGCACCCAACGGCGCCGGATCGTAATTCGCTTAACTTTGTTTCCCTTTGAATCTCATTTTTAGTTTCTTGCTTTTAACGTAGTCTTCCATCGACTCTTTATACGCCTGAGGAAAGGATTTAATCTGGTTTTTACAACATTATGCAAATACATGTATAGAAGTGTTGATTTTACAAGTGACCGCTTCCTTATATTTCCCAACTCAAAATAATCACCCATTATACCTGATTTACAGACTTCAAAAATTGGACTCTTTTCGTATACTGCTCACGATTTATTTTCATAAAATAAATAAAAACTCAATTCGAAATCAAACATAGGAAAATCGATGAATTCATATCGTAGTTTTATATTGAAATGTTTTCAATAACAAGTAATATTAATTTCTAGTTAACGAAAGGATAGAACCATCTTTGGAAGAGAATGAAATCTTCATTACGATTTTTTTGAACTAATTTTAACAAGTTATATCTTAACAGATGAAAATTTCGTGGAAAACAAAAACTATAATGAAACGAGTCTAGTTTTATTTTCAAAATCCAAGTTTAAAAATTCTAGTTACCCCAGTGATAATGTCTTAACTATCGAAAAGAATTCCCAACGCGGTTAAAAAGTATTAAATGATAATATACTGTATAAAGCGCTTATTTTTTTGATAAGTTCTGTCAGAGTAATATAATATTTTATTTAAACAATTTGAGAAACAACATTTACTATGTTGTCGTATATCGACTGGGAATACAAGGATTCTTTTCCAAGGCACACTAACATGTAGATCTGTGATCTACGAAACATTTGACCGTTCGTTCTAAAGCCATTGCTGACCCTGTAGGACAACCAATCACGTTCAAATCAAGTGCTAGATAACAAGGCGCACTTTACGTCTCCTTTGGAGAAAACGGTATTTAAGTATCTCACCATCATATTCATGACCGGAGTTAGCCGCGGGTAAAATCACCATCCCATGGAATGCCGCGTGGATTCATCGTCGTCCAAGAGTTTGGTTGGCACATGTTCATGAACGTCATCCACGCGTGTCTGGCATCGATCTTGGTTTTTTAAGGTCTTATTTGGGTTTTGTCAATATTCTCGATGCCCGCTGTAATGTTGTGCTTAATCCACAGTAAGCACCGTACCGTCATGCTCGCCTTGTGATCACACTCGGCGTATTTGGCTAGAGTGGTTTTTAGTTTCGAGTTTTTGAGTTACAAAAACCACCATCCCATTCCAGAGTCTTGTAGGCGCGTCTTGGTGGAGAGAACATCCTGACTGTACGGGGCTGCAAACGTAGAATCCGCTACTTTCGGAACCGTGTCGACAGAAACTCCGGCAACCTCTTTTGTAGAGGTGCCAGCACCATCAAGATCAATTAGGTATTCCACGTCTATTACGATCACCCTCATCGTTAATCTGAAATATTTTTTACATAAAACCACGATGACGACGATTTATATTAACAAAAATATAACTTAGCGCGCGAGCGAATTGAATGAAAAATATTTTGGGAATATACTTCTAAAACACCAACAGAAAACTCGGTAAATATACCTCCGATGATGACAGAACTAGTACAACGAAGAAGGCTAAGCAGTATCTCGAAGACTGATGCTTCTATTACATAGGTAAAAAAAAGCACCCAAACTACCGGAGGCTCATATACGAGATTGTTGTTACAAAAACGCCAAAAGAGCAAAATCTCAATTAAGGGTTCCTACAAAACTTAATTAGATAAATTTCATTCCGAATATAACGCCCCGGCGGAACTGGCGGCGACCAAATCAGAAGCGATGAACAGTCCACTCACTGCCCCGATGTTTCGGTTGTTATGGTTTTATACCATTGGGTTCATTTAGTCACGTGGGTTTATGTTGTGCCGTCTGATGTAATATTGTTAAAAACAAATTGATTTTGAAATCTTTGGGATGTAAGTTTACAAAGCTCGGGCCAGTTTATTTTACCATATAAAATCCGCGCACGGAACTTATTTTAACCGGGTACTTTCTGGGACCAAATTATGTAGGGAAGAAAATTGTCAATTTAGTGTCCGTATTGTTAATGAATGAATCGAACATCTCAATAAAAAACACGAGTAAAATGATTTTAAAGTTGTTGAGAAAGAAGGGTACGTATTTATTTATTTGAAAGAAGAAAAGATACAGATCGTTAAGCTAGTTATAGCTTGTGTACAATCTTGCAGTACCCGACAGCAGAGCGTAGAAATTCAAAAGACGTAATAGAAGTACATGTAAATTTTTTGCTTAAAGAAGAAACTACGTGGAAGCACAAAATGGGTTTAAGTTTGGAATACAGACTGAATATAAAACATTAAGATAAAAAAAAACAGAACAAAATAAAATAAAAATAAAAAATAAAAAAACCGTGTTGAATCATGAGGCTAATACAACAAGACAAAACTGGCCAGTCTAACAAAGACGGAGTCTACAACAATCTTTGACAGAGGTGATTCCGAACCAGACGACGCACAGCGCAACGGGATTGACAAGCCAGCACTTCTTTAGGTAAGGAGTTCGATAGTTCGGAATGGGAAGTGACATTGTTGAACAGACGTCTTAACGCGAGGTTTGACGATCTTGGCATCATGGCCCCTGGTAATACGGAGGGCATCAAACGTGAAAACGTTCTCAGGGTTCAAAGCGGATTTCTCCACCCAGATGTTCCAGACTTGGATAATGTCATTTATAGGGTGGCGTGTCGTTGGAGAATCGACATTGAGCACTCTATTTCTGGCGTCAGGAGAAAGTTTCTCCAGGCCCCTGGTGAGTTTTGTAAAGCGGTTGTGTGCCTTCACTAACCGATCCTGGTCCCCCAACAAAGGAGGGCTCCACACTTCTGACGCGAAGTTTATGTGAGGGAGGACTAGTGCAGTGTAGAGTTTGCAAATTAGCCGTGGAGAACGAAAATAAAGGTTTCTTCTTGTGAGGCCTGTTAGTGAGTTCATTTTCTTGACGACCCTGGAGGTGTGATTACCAAAATTGAAGGTTGGATCCATCCACACGCCCAGGTCTCTCATCCGCTTTGTGGATAGGCGTGATAGTTGCCACTTTGCACTGGTGTGGAACGGCACCGGAGCTAAAGCTTTTGTTAAAAATGGTCGCTAAAGGTATCGCAATAGAATGAGCCAACTGTTTAACATATACGGATGAAGACCATCCGGACCAGCAGACTGGGTCGTGTCCAATGACAGCAGTTGCTTTAGCACAGAGCTAGCAGTGCATGAGAAGTGACTCAGATATTGTGCTGATAGTAGGACAGGGCCTCTAGCTGCAGCGGATGAAGTGCGGGTCGTCGAAGAGACGCCAATGAAGTGCTGGTTAAGAATTTGAGCCATTTCAGTGGGATTGGACGATGAGCCTCCACTGGGATTAGTCATGGCAGTTATGGCAAAATTAGTCTTTCGGAGACTATTAACATGACTGAAAAAGACCTTCGGGTTATCAGCAAAACAGCACGTTAAGTCATGCTCAAGCTTCCTCTTGAACTTTCGGGATGCGTTAGTGACAGCATTTCTCGCCTTTTTGTACTTTTCATGTGCTGACTCAACCTCCGCAGACGAGTAATGACGAAACTTGCTTCGAAGGTAATGGCGCCAGGCACCGGTCTTGTACTCCCTAGATTTAACGAAACGGGGAGGAAAGAGCGAAGCCCGTTTCTCTCCGAGACACCGATATGGAACATAGAGCTCGATGCCTTGATGAAGGATTTCAATAAAGGCTGACCAGCAAATATTCACATCATCACTGCCAACAACAGTTGCCCAATCTTGCTGTGAGAGGAAGTCATGAACGGCTTCATAATTTCCCTTATAGAAGTCGCGACCTAGCCTTGTAGGTGGTTTCAGGAATTATGGTTGGAACAGGCCAGGCTGAAGTAGATGACGTCGTGATCGCTCTTCCCTAGTGGCGGAAACTGGCTAACATCAAACATCAGGTGCTCATCATTTGTAAAAATTAAGTCTAGGACACTTGGCCGTTGCAGAAGGTGGCCAAGGCGGGTAGCTACGTGGACTGCTTGTGATAAATTATGACAATGGGCAGCTTCTAGGAAGGCCAATGTCGTTTTGTTAGCAGAAGGAAGCGGCAGCCCCAGAGTCCAGTCAATGCTGCGATAGTTAAAATCTCCCAGTAATACAAGTTCATGGTTCAATTCAGTACAGTACGCCGTGCACCCATTAAGAATAGCTAGGATGGCCTCGTGATTGTCATATGAAGGGGAGCGGTAGACCAGACAGAAGAGATAAGAAACGGTTGATAGTTTCCAGCTAATGAAATCCAGTCCTTGTGATTCGGAGTAGTCCCGGACCAGAGGTGCCGGTAGGAGGTCAACACGGTGGACGTTAAAGAACGATAGAAATAGTAAAGCGACGCCTCCACCCTTGGCTGGGCCACATCGGTCTTGTCGGAAGGCAGTAAATTGCGGGAGTTGGAGCTCACTACTAAGCACTTCAGGCTTGAGTCCCGTTTCAGTCACTGCAACAACGCCAGACTGGTGAGTTTGTATCAGGAACGAAAGTTCAGCCAATTTATACGTAGTAAGTGTGCATGAGTTTGTGAGAAGAATATTTATATGCTGATGAGATCGGGAAACCGCCACAACACTATGGATGAAAGGTGCAGCAAGTGGATTAAGTGGGCGATTATTTCCACTGGAGGATGAAGGTGATGACGGGACATTTACAATATAAACGTGTACAGGGGTTGTGATACAGGAGAGGGGGGAAAGGTGGGTATTTACAATGGATGACGGGACAGGATTGACGTCCTGTAACGTACTCAGTTTTTTGGATGAGGAACGGGGTTGACCACCGAGGCTTTGTCTAGGGCGCCCCTTGGAATAACTTGGCCACTACGTATACAGAGTTCCTTCTCACCGGCGTTCAGTCGACTCTTTAGCTCAGTTACTGCAAAGCGGTGAGCTAATCGTTGAAACGGAGAGCGATCTATGGTACATTAAAATCTTATCCTGTTATCTTTAGCCTTCAGAGATTTCACACCATTCAGGAATGCATGTTTTAGTTCTAACGTGGGGAATTCAAGTTTGATAGGGGAGGTGCGTGTTGAATAAGTCGAGGGACGCGGTGGACGTAGCCGGTGGATTTTGACCGTGCTTGCAGAGTCCTTGGAGAATCCGACATCTAGTAGGAGGGTACGTATCGCGGTAGAGTCACCTGGTTCCGTGTCCGCTTCAGGAAAGTTGAAAATCATGGCATTAAATAATCGGTTTTGTTCACCGCGGTCAGCAGAGACTGACTGTAGTGAGTCCTGAATCTTCCTATCTAGTTGAGTGTTACGAGCGGCGTCCATGGAGGTAACAGTTTCACGAATACACCTATCAAGATTTTCCGGTAGAGTAGAGCTCTTAATTTGCTCTCTAAATGTTTCAAGGGATGATTCGAGTTCCTTTACGTGTTTTGTGATGAAGCAGTAGAGGATACCATACGCGAACACCCTGTGTCGATATTTGCTAAGCTCTTGGTTACACTAGCGTGATTTGTCCTGACAATTTCCTTCAAATCAATAAGTTCTTTGCCTTTGCTGTCAATATTTTCATTGAGAAGGGATAGTTGAGCTCCTTGGTCATCGAGCGAAACCCGTTGGTCTTCCACATCACTCTGGTATTTATTGACTTCGAACCCTTGAATACCAACAGTAGCAGAAAGTTCGGCTACTGCAGCCTTCAGATCAGCAATTAAGGCGTCCTGTGCAGTTTGTTTTTTAATGAAATCAGAAATCTGACCCTTGAGTTGCGTCACGGTAGCTTGCAGATCCATTCTGCTTAGTATTGATGTACAGGAGAAATTCAAAGGCGAATAACAGTCTTGTAAGACAGGACTGTTTTAGCTTTACGTCCGCCAGGCATCACTCAAGGGAAAAAAACTACGGGTTTTATCAACCCGCTTGACGACACTACGCAAGTGGCCCGTCAACTCGCAAACGGTTACTCCGCTAAGTCCAGGAAACTGTGTATATATATAGTTATATTTATTCCTCACTAAGCCTAACTCACGGACATAAATTCAAAACGAAATTGAAAAACAGCGCGAGATAATTCCATGCGACTGCACGCGTCAAAAGTCTTTCTCTGACTCAACATTTTTCTTGTTCCTTTGTTCAATTTCTAATTGGAATTTTATTTGCTATCAGAATTTTCGCAATAGAAAGAAGAGTAAGACAGAATATAAATCATAATTTGTCGTTCGATCTAGTAAAGTTAAGGAAGACAAATCTAAGAAAGCATTCTTCGAATGTTCACGGAACAATTTGTTCAAGGAAACTCAGCGAAAGTGTCGTGCTCTTAGGGCCTGGTGCAGAGATTCCTTTAAAATATTCAATCTTGAGGGGGTTTATCGAAATCATATCGCGAAGTCTCGGGGTGACGTCGTTCTTGAAGCTCTAAATAAAATAAAATATAGTAAAGTGTTATTTTGGTTGCACGCACTGCTCAATTCTTTAATAAAAATTGACTCGCGCAATTTTGCAAGCTATAGAGATTTAGCCTGGTACTTCGACGGCCATGAGAATGCGAAAGATACCGGAAATCTGTCTATTTCTAGACCAAAAACTATTAAGTTAATATGTAAATGCGCGGTAAATTCAGCACTTATAAACTGTAGAATGACTGGCCCGAAAATAACGTGAGGTCAGGGGTGCGAATTCCCGAAAATAAAGTAAAGTAAAGTTTCGCCTTACCAAATAAAATCAGCAGTCCGTCGGTCTGAACTAACCGGGAAAGCGTATCGGGACAATTTCTATTAAACGCAGCTACGCAAAATTGATTACCGCGTAAAATTGGCAAACAAGGTCCTGGGTGGAAACTTGTTCCACTACTGCTGAACACACATCAAAAACGTTAATCACGTGCGGATTTAATGCAATATTCCTTCTTCCTTTGTCTTTGGGGCGATTCCTTCGCGTAACAAAGACGCCGGCACTCATTTCATTATATGCTGTAAACGATTCTATATCGGGTCGGTTAAAGAAAAATGGGAGTCGGACCAATCGAACTGATGAGTTTTTCATCTTGGAAATTAAGCACTAAGGATCTACTCAATTCCGAAGATAATCATCCGAGGCTACGTGCCAAAAAATTTCCTAAAAGATCTGAAATTGAAAACTTCTCCCACGAAATACTCGGAATTTGACTACAAGACGAGAATTACGGGTTAAAGTCTGTTATGGATGAAGGTCAATTTCCACTAGATTAAACTGGACATTGAAAGCGGAAAATTGTTAGAGAAAACCAATACCACGTTTGTATTGTCCATCATTTCCTGCGCAATCACACCATGATTGATTTGGGAGGACGATTGATTTTATTCTTTCATTAATCAAATTATAGTAGGAAAATGGTCCTCAATTTCAATCGTAAGTGCACTATTTGTTGTAAATTTAGTATGCATTTGCGCAATGGAGGAATGAAAACGAAGAAAAGTGACAAGGATAGTCAATAGGCGCCATCAGTGGGAGAGATAAAATGCGGGTTAAAGCTAAGGGGTCCAAGGTTTAGGAAGTAAACTGCTGTGATTTTGACAAATGTTTTGGGTTTGTTAATAATTAACATATATCAGCTATTCCATTATGAAAACTAAAACGTGCGTTGTCAAACAATGTAAAAGTGAGTAGCGTCATTATTATAAGAGGTACATGAATGAAATTCATTTTATCCATTGGCCAAAGCCTAAGAGAGCCTTGAAAAAATGTGAAACTTGGATAAAGTTGCTAAACCGAGGTGCTAAAAACATACATTTGTTCAAAACATTTTATGGAAAATTATGGGCCCACACTAGAGAATCCAGACCCAATTTTCTACACTCAAGAGCATTCAACCTTAGATGTTTTCACACATGACAGTACTCCGAAGGTAATTGAACTTTTACATTAATAATTTGGAAACTTTTTAAGTTAATATAATTCCAAATTTGTCTTGGTTTAGTCTAGAAACATAAGGATATTCATCAAAATAAATCGCCAAGCTCACTCAAATACAGAACACCAATTTGAAAATTGCTACCAATGTCTGGATTTAGAAGAATGTCTCGATCTGAATTATGTTGCGGGTGAAGTTGAAATATCGTGTGAACAAGAAATGGATTCAGAGGTTCCCTTAATAAATGTGACTTCCACTGAAGATGAAAATTTTTATATCAGTGATCATAACTATTCCAAAAAGCTTAACTTCAACGTTGACTTTTTTTCATTTCTTTAGTAGTCAGCCACTTCCACGAAACTGGGCTATATCATTTACTAGTGAAGGTCTAGAGTTATTCAAGAAAAATAGTTTAACCAATGGTATCATTTTAACATTTACTCATAATCATGATCTTCAACTTACGATGCTCAATATAGTAACATCGCATAAAGCCCTTCCTAATCTACCTGGTAAGATTTTTAACACCACAAATGTGTGTTCCTTTTTGCAATCGCTTGAAAAATTGCACATGTGTGCCGGGAATATGGATACTAAATTATATGAAATTGCAAGTGAGTTAAATGTAAAAACCTCCAATTTCAATTGAGTATCCAATGTTTATCACCATGAAAACCCATAGAAGGCGCTGTTCTATGTGCCAAAAATTAAGGGCAAGCTTGAGAATGCTGAAGCCTAGAAAACAAATTAAAATCAGTGAAGTTTTGTCACAAAGTGAAATTGACTAAAGAAGAGCTTGTTTCACAGCTAAAGGAAAAGAGTACCATTGGATATAACCTAAAAAAAATAAATCGTCTAAAACAAAAATGTGCGCTTAGAATTTCAAAAAACTAACTACTGTTTAGGATGATGTTAGTGATTCGTTACTAAACATTCTAGAAACTAAATTGAAAGATAAAAAGGCTTATAATTCAATTCAAAATGTTTTTGGGGTGGGTGCGGATTGTCGTTCACTTCGAAACTGTTCACGCACGACGCCGTGGCTCTTGATGGGATAGTCTGGATGAGTAATAATAAAAAGTTCAAACTTTCTACGGTCATTTTAATTTTCCTAATGCGGACGTTCATGGTAATGTATATCACGTGTAAGATAATACGACTCATGTTCCGGATCCGAGATGACTTGGATATTGACATTTACCTCGTGATACTTTAATTGTTCCAGCACCAGCGCGGAAAAACCAGAAACGTGTTCTGGTTCGATAAGGTTGGTTCCTACGTTGATGCTCATTTTGACAATATGGAACCCGAAAATCCTGCAATATCCGTAAATAAGTTAATCATGCAGCCATCCTTGAACACGAAACAAGCGGAATACGGAGTTCGCCAACAACAAGCTCACGGCACAATCTTTATGTTGCGCGTCTATTTCCGCCACCTTGTATTTGAGTTTGTCTATCAGACACGCGTTTTTTCAGCTCGATTAAAGTGTGATCGCGGAGGAAATGGTAAATGTTGCACACGTTCATGAACGTCGTCCACGCGTGTCTGGCATCGAACGTTGTTTCTGCAGGCCTTTTTTGTTTTTTTGTCAATATTATCGATGTCCGCTCTATTGTCGTGGAAGTTGTCCTTAATCCACAGTAAGCACTGAGCCGAAATTCTCATATTGTTATCAAATTCGGCGTATTTGGCTAGAGTAGTTTTTAGTTTCGAGTTTTTGAGGAAATTCCAGACGTACGCCAACAGTGGTTTGGCACGCAGCCGCGGTTGGTCGACTTTCCAAGTGGGGAGATCCTGAGTGCTTATTTGTCAGTAACAAAACAGCATGATTTCAACGGAACCGGATCGTAGATCGCTTTACTTTGGATCTCATTTCCAGTTTCTGGATTTCTTGTTTTTTAACGTAGTCTTCCATCGACTCTTTATACGCCTGAAGGAAGGATTTAATCAGGTTCGTCATCGCGCCTTTGTACGCTTTCGGAATAGCCCCGTATTCCAACGGATATTACCATTCCAGCCATGAACTTTTTTAGCCTCACGAGATAGTTTACTTTTTCTGCACTTAGCGTTCGGGGTTCTTCATCAATAACATTTAGTTTTTGAGCTACCGGCCTTGGGGACTCGTTTTCCTCACCTTTGGAGATCTGACCAAGAACACAACAACTCTCTGGTTTTGTTCCGGACCAGCTCACGTGGTTCGTGATGTTGGTAACCTTTCACCCAATCAGTGACCTAGTTTCCAAAACCATTGGATGGACCCCTCCAATCATAACCATAGCGTTCTGGCACTCATTGTAATACCGTCTTTCTCACCATCGGTGAAACACAAAGTGTCCGACGTAGCATTCCTCATAAATCTTTGGTTAAAATAATGTCAAAACTGGCGCATTACAACCATAAACTGTTGAAACTCTTAAAAACATACAACAACGGAGAATTTCTCCGTAACAAACGCGTTGGAGGTTATATCCCTTTCAATATCTTTTGCTGTTTTAACTACTAAATACCCTCCAATTTTAAATATTTCACAAATATACCCGTATTAACTACAGTTGATGTTATTTTTGTCCAATGGTATTCGTCTCAAGTCAAAAACGTAAAATTAAAGTAATAATTTAACTATTTGCTAATATGAACTTGTACTTACGAAAGTGTTGTAGATAACCTTCTTTAGAATTACAACAAGAGATGGGTGTTTTTGAAGGATATTTTAATTTAATTCGTAACAATGACCTTGGGCTATTAGAGTTTACCTTTTTTCTTTATAAGATTATTTCTACCAATATTCATTTCTTGTTTACGTTTTAAAAGTATATATTAAAATGGAAGTACTTAAAAGCGAATTAAATATTTTCAATGAACTACCGACCCAACTCAGCGTTGAAAAAAGACAATGGGTGTGGTACAAACCAATCTTGTCTATCGACAGCAGTTCTATCATCGAATTTGCGGTACCGGGTACGAGAGACTTACACCGATTTGGCTATGACAATGATCTATTGTCAAGTCAAAATCGTCAAAACCAACGGTGACAACTTGGATGGGGGGTCTAATGTTTCGCTCGTTAACAATTCTCTGCATTCGCTATTCAAACATTGCGAAGTAAAACTCAATGATACGACGGTGTCACCATCGGCCGCGGATTACCCGTATCGGGCGTATATCTAAACCTTGCTCAACTTTGGGAACGATGCGAAAAAACTCACCTAACGACATCTGGATGGTACAATGACACGGCCGGAAGTATGGACCTCCTGACGAACACCGAATTCACGAAGCGTCAAGCCCTCGCCGCGGGTTCGAAAGAAATTTAACTTTACGGGAACATTTTTTTGACATTTTTAAGTATTTAATTAATGGCGTAGAACTTAAGGTTTCCCTAACTAGAAATAGCGATAATTTACCCTTTTTAGAGACACTCTCGACGCGTATAAAGTTGAATTTATACACCCTGCTCTATTTGTACGTAAAGTTAAAATTATGCCTAAAATTTTATTAGCCCACCAGCAAGGATTATTACGTAGTAATGTCAAATATACCTTTACTCGTACCGAAATTAAAGCTAAAACATTGGCTAGTTCGATTCAGAACTATAGTTCTGACAATATATTCTTAAGTCCAATGCCAAACAGAGTCATTATTGGTTTGGCTACCAACAAAGCGTATAAGGGGTCCATTAAGTCTAATCCTTATAATTTTGAAAATATCGATCTAAATATTTTGGCTCTATACGTAGATAACGAACAAATCCCTTCGAAAGCGTTGACACCTAATTTTAATAGTTAACAATTTACGCTAGCCTATCATTCGCTATTCTCGGGAACTGGGATACACTACAAAGACCACGTCGCGTTGGCTGACTTTCCTCTAGGTTTGGCCTTATACGCTTCCGATCTGACGCCTGATAATTCGGCCAGTGACGTCACGTTTGGAACCCCGTAAAGAGAGGCAGCTACGCTTAGATTTACGATTTGGTTCCCCTTTAAAAGAATCTACGGTTGTTATCGTTTACGCCGAATTCCAATCTTGTTTACAGATAGATAAAAATAGGAACATAATTCGAGACTATTAAAATGACTACGACAAACGTTGACTTATCTCAGGCACTGAATAAAACGCCAAACTTAAAAGTGGCGAAACAGGCTCACATTGGATTTGCGTGTACATCGACGGCAGAAAACGGGGTTTCCCCCGTTTTTACCCCCAATCAGAAAATATTTAAATTGAATGTGTAAGACGTGGACATTTACTGTAGTAAAAGCCGATTGCAAGGACTAACTAGTAACGTTTGCGGCGAATATTGCGTAATGTATATTTGGCATAGAACTAAAGGACAGAGTACAACCATTGAAAGATGTTTTCCCCCGCCATTTATAAAATATCTTCAGTACACGCCAAATAAGATTGGTGAAAAAAACATTGCCTGCGCTAATTTAACTGAGATTTAGTTTGCTTTGGGCCTTGTAATAATAGAAAGATTGAAATTTTACTCGTCCATTTTATAAAACAAATTAATATTAACTCATTTAAGTGAAAAAACAATCGTAAAAAATTTTGCAATGTAACTTTTTTCACTCTTAATAAATACTTTAAAATGTAAAAAAAAGACTTTATTGAAAAATATAACACTTACCCATTTTTTTGCGATCTTCTATGACACTCAATTTTCCAACATGTTTGTTTTCCGTAAACATTTTCAAGTGAGGGTTCGATACGTTAAATTTTGTTTTATATCGTCAACGTGGTATTTCCAAAACTCTCGTTCGAGTAGCAATGAGTTTTTTCCAAATATTCAAGTGGGTAAAAATATGACGTTAAACAATGGGAATCATTCCTTAGTTGCAGTTTCGATCACGAGATGGTTTAATCTTAAGTTCGTAGAACTGTGAAGCGATAAACACAAGTGCAAATGCCAAAAGTTAATTATTGAACTAGTAGTAGTGTTCCCAATCCTACAATGATTTAATTAAAGAAGGGTTCCATTATTTCAAACAATCAAGTTTGATCGACACTGTTAAACACCATCAGAAATTTTGTATTTTCCCGATGAATGCTGGGACGGTGCTTTTCATTTCGGAAAGTGCCCAAGAGTGAAATACGAGTGTTATGGAAACTTTTTAAGGCACTGAATGATACTGACCGTTTAGCCTATGCGGAAGGATAAAATACACTAACAATACCACACCGAACGTTTTTACCTAAGCTGTACTTAATGAGACCTAACACTATAGTTCTACTTGAGCATTAAAAGTTAGTTGACTATCGAGCCAAATATTTATAGGAAAAATATCTCTTAATTTCTGGCATACTAACAATTTCCGCAAGTGAAACTACCCGAGCTTCTCCAAGACCTGCCGTTAGAAACGAGAAGGTGCATGCGGTTTCTGCACAATGAAGTTCCACCCCATTTAAGCCACGACTTAAGAGCTCATATTGACGTTACTTTTCCTTTAAGGAAGATTGGTCGTGGTGGACCAGTTTGGTGGCCGGATCAAGACACCGGTTTAACGGCATTATAAGTCGATAGAAGACTTGGGCCTAAGGTGCTGCCTTGGGTCATAGCCTAGCTGATTATTATTATTACAAACATGCGCCTGATGCATGGAGCTGCAGGGCCTAATGAGGACGAAACATAGGTCTCCAGTGAAGACAGTGTTAACCCCAATGAGTAAGGAAAACATTACGAAGCGCAAGGAGCAAGACCAAAGATAAGGATCCCAAAGACGACCAAAACCGGGTCCCTCCCAAAGAATTTTGGGAGCCCATTTTACCTATTCCGTCTCCGCCTATATATATGAGGACGTTGGAGAGCACGGGAAGAACGAACCGGAAAAAGAATTCTCCCGATACACCAAAAACCCCTACAGCCAACCGCCGAAGAAGTAGCCTATGTTTTAGCACGCCAAGAAAGATAAAAAGCGCTGGAGAATCATGACACAGTTGAAGGCGACCAATCGAGGCAAACAACCATTAACCGGATTACCTCGCGCCACCTAGATGCATCGACCGTAAAGTTAATAGGCGTTTCTATAAATAAAAAGTATAAAATGTTTTTCTCTTTTTTTAAGTACTTAATTGGAAACCGGTTCGTACGTGCACTTCAAATTTTTTATCAGATCCAGCGCGTGCTCTCTATCTTCAATCACTATGGACCACACGCTGCTCTAAAAAAACCTAATTAACAAATTCTTTTGGGGAGAAGTACCAAAGATGGACACAGCTCCAATCTAATCTTTAACATAATTTATTTTCGTTGTCTCTGTAAATTTTCTTTTAATTACCTTTGCATTCCTTAAACAGTATTTTGTAATATAA
Source organism: Leiobunum rupestre (assembly GCF_980474605.1). NCBI lineage: Eukaryota > Metazoa > Arthropoda > Arachnida > Opiliones > Sclerosomatidae > Leiobunum > Leiobunum rupestre. The sequence goes on along the minus strand of NC_143385.1, from coordinate 38,362,268 downwards.
AACTGCACTAGATATTTGATGCGAATAAAAACCAGCGTTTTACTATTAGTAGGAGACTCTATTTAGAGGTATTTTACGCGACTATTAGGAGACCCGATCGAAACTAGGCTTTTGAGGTTTTAAGTATGAGATGGTTGCAAGTGAGCTGAACTTAAAGGTACATTATCACCTAATTTCTCGCCTTTTTTGCGCACCGTAAAGTGGCTCCTTTTAAAAATAGCGGGAAAAATTTAAACGTTTTTGTGAAAATCATTCCGAATTTGCAGCGAGTAGAAACTTACGGCGTAGTGTTCCTCTACTTCCTCGCTCCTTGAAAATATGTAGTCGGTGTACATTAAACCTGTTTATAGGGTAGCTCAACATATTACTTCTCACCCTAACATTCTACCCCCACCCCCTACTTACAAACCAAACCTGTTCTTTTATCTTTCATTTAGAGCACTTCAAATTCCCAGAACTGGGATTGACCAAATAGATGAAAACTCAAGTAACAGGTTAGTATGTCGCTCGACAAATATCACCCATGAACTTTCCGTAAAGCGTTGGCTAAAAATGACTTGCTAACTTTAGTTAGGCCTACAACTCTTTTTTTCGAAAGCTTACATTTTCGGGGAAAACTTGTCCCCAATCAATAAGGATCATGATCCTTATTGATTGGGGACAAGTTTTCTAAGGTAAAGGACCTTAGAAATGTAGTTTCCCAGCTTTCGAGACCGTCACCGTCACATTCTTCGAAGCTTTGCTTCGGATATTTCGATTTCCGTACTTTTACTCTTATAGATTTACTTTTCACAGTCAGTGTTATGGAAAAAATATTGGACCTTCCGGTTCAATTAGCGAAAGGTTTAATAAATTTAAAACCATGCAAATGTAGAAATTCGTGTACGCGAGCCGCAAGTGTGGTAACGGAAGGTGGAGGTCGTGAAAAAGGGCCCAGAGGAGGATGCCTTTGTAGGGCATTTGGCCAATAAAGAACCAGAAGTGCTGGTAAGCGATATTATTATTTAATTCATCTTATCAAATAGTCAAAATAGATGGTAGGTCACTCCTTTTCGCTAGAGTCTTAGCAAATCGCATCGGAGGCCTGTAAAATAATACCAAGAACGTATATATGATAATAACAAAATAGATAAATAATCTGAACATCTCCCCATTTCCAAAAAAAACAATGCTTTTATATGGAAGGGGATATTCTTCAACAAATTTCAATCTTCTACAACAGAGGTGAAACTGATTGTATATACTTATTTTATAGTTTGAAATAAATAATATTACCTAATTTAAAATACATTAGTATAAGTTGAAGAAATAAACTATAAATATTAATATTACATTTTAAACCTTAGAAGAATTTAGAATTCCCAAAATTATACAATTTCTCGCATATTGAACAAGCCACTCTTTTTATATTTTTCTATATAAAATTGTTTCTACAAGTTTAATTTCTTTACTTAAATTATTGAAGATTTTGTTCTTAAAACTTTTCCTAAACGTACAGCGTGCATTTATCCTAATGATTTACTTAATATCTTTTCAATGAATAAATTATCTTGTTTTACACGCTCAAAGCATGGATTAATAAGCCTCATTAATCCATGCTCAAAGTATGAAAGATTACACGCTCAAAGTATGGTAGCGCGCGCATTCAAAGTACGGAAGATGTAAACGACATGCATGAAAGCTCACGTGTCAATTGTCAAGTATAGATTCTTTTACGGAAAATATTCGTGGGGGAATCCATAGGACCATAGCTTGACTACCTGGGAAGCGGACCCGAAAGGGGAAATAAATTTAAAGAGTGTTGGCACATGGGAGATTGTAAGGGGGGGGGGGCGATACGCTCGTAAAAGAGTGTATATTGTCCGGTTTGCGTAACATACTATACACCAGTCCTAGCCGGCTATGCAGTGTGTACCAGTAAAACCAGTAGATAGATAGCCTCTCTCATGATACAATTAACTTTGTCATATGGTACATTGTCATGAAACAAACACTTCAGGAGGTAATATAAAATTAACTAGTCGAAATTAAACACGTGGTGTCACGGAAATCGGGCCAAATAAATTCAAATCTTTAATTACACGTCTTAGGTCATTAGATGGGTAATTGTTCACAATAGAATTTAAATGTTTAAAGCCCTGAGATAATCAGTTGAGGAGTTATTAGGGTTCATAAATGCAGTTTTTCTAATTTACACCTCATTTTTTGGAGAACGCGTGATAATTTCTCGCTCGCTGGGATTTTACGAGCTCGCGCGTCGTTCTCAAAACCGAAAATTATTTATTACAGTGATGTCAGATTGAAAATAGTAAATCCGCCAAAAAAAAATGAAAAAAGCCGATAAACCGCCAATCCGTGTTTTGAAAAACCACCAAAAAATTAGCTCAAAAAAATTTAAATTTCTCTTATTTCAAAGTTTTAAAACACATACCAATCTCGTTAAATGAAACAATTTGATTAAAATAAAATAAAATTCGTATTCTAATGGTGATTTCACGAGTTTATCTTTTATTCACTTTTGGTATTTTTCATTGCAAGCTCGATTTCCCGTTTTTTCCCAGTCAATATGCTGGGAAAGTAGCCCAACATGTAGCGTTGGCAGACGTACCATAACTATGGTACAATTCAATAATTCAAATTACCTTTGTAGCAATTAAATCTTGACGTTCCTAACGGCAATTTTTCGTAGTTTTATCATGAAAAATCAATTATAATTTTTAAAAGCTCTCCAATCTCTCAAAACTGGCCTTTATTAATGGAAGTGAAATAATTTTGGAGTTTTTATAGAGTAGTATCGCTCTGTAGCCAATTTGGCGGCAGTTTTTTATCTATAGGAAAAAACATGGGTGACGTCGACATACGTCACGCCGATATTACGCTATACCATAATTTCTTTTTTTTACATCTGGCAGCACTATAGCCCAATTAGCTCCTTTACAGCACAATCAGGCATCCCTGTTTCTTACCGCAATTTTCATAATTTAAAAAAATACAGATTTTTGGGGAGTAATAAGTGTAAATCTGGTATTGATCTTAGCATAAGTAACATAAAAACAATAAGTATGACAATTAACGAGATTTACAACCTAACTGATTTACATAGTTATTTCGTAATCGAAATGTTTTCTCAGCACAGAGCCCTCTAGTGTCTAAAATATGCGAGACTTCCGCTAAGCCGAAATATCTGGGGTACGTTCAGCAGCGCTCATCGGACTCACCGATTAGTAATCGGTGACATCGGTTTTCTACTGTACGCTTTTTCGCGTTTCCGGTTTTAACGTCACGATGGTCATCGGTTACTCACCGAAGTCATCGGCTGGAAGAGTCGGTTTTTCCGATGACTGATGTCATTACTGACGTAAAACTACTATAAAAGCTACGCAATTTTAAAAAACACCGATGACTGAATAAAAGCGTTCAGCAACTTACGACGTCATTATGGCGAAAAAGCTCATCGGTGGAAAATATCAAATCCATCGGGTTTTTTCCCGTTGACTGCTGCTGAACGTGCCCCTGGTTCAAATTCCGATAGATAGGCGGAATATTAGGCTAAAATGATAAAAAATAAAAATGTTTTTCTCGGCGCCACGAGCTCATGTTTTTTATCACGCGTGATTCGCACGCGGGCTTCTAAACAAAGCCAAAGCCACTCGCAACTCCAGAACGTGCTCTCCGATATTAGGCTAAAATGTTTATAAAAAAAAGTAGTCGTCCAAGTCGCAGCTTGAAGAGAGTACCAGTGCCGAAAAAATGTTCGGTTAGAAAATTAGCATTAAAGCAATAGGAAGTGTCATACTTATATTTATTATGTTACTTATGATGTTAGTAATGAGAGTGACCTTCCAATCTTGAATATTCTTTTATTATTTCAGCTTTGATTAAAGCATATTTGATATCATCCTAACAGAATAAAACAGAGAAGTTAAAGACCAAAAGGAAAAGGAATGGCATATCATTTTCCAGTAAAGAAATTAATTTGGATAAAGGGGCAGTGGGCACTTCTACTAGAAGAGAAATTAATTTAGATAGGGAAGAGGAAGAGTCTACTAGAATAGATCAAGAGGAAGAGGAATCTAACAGAATAGAAATTAATTTAGACAGAGAAGTGGAATCTTGTACCGGGAGAACAGTAAGTCATCTTACACTTAGTATGTTCATAATATTGTCTATTAAGAACTATATTCAAAATGTTGGTATTTTGAAAATCATTTTATAGCGAACTTTTTTTTTCATTGTTAATAAATCCAGGGGTGTACTGAAGGGGGTCAGTTTAGGGGGGGGGTAATTCATGATTTTGGCAACTCAACTTAAGTTTTTCCGAGTTTTGGCGATTTTATTATTTAAAAAAGTCATCAAAATTTTCGATTTCCCAACCCCCCTGGGTTCGTCGCCGAATAAATTATATGACGCAAATACCGCTTGTCCGCTTATGAAAATAAAATTACGGAATTATTATATTTAGAATACCCTATATACTGGAATGTATTTAATATTATATTTTTATCAACAGGATATATCATCAGATAATGAAGGTAAATTGATAGATGTATTTTCAAGCAGCAAAGTCGTGAATTATGATGACTTAAGCAGCAGCTCTACAGAATTTGAACAGCCCAAAGCACAAAAAAGAAGGAAAATTAATAAATCAAAGGTTTTGAATCCCAGGCAGGTAGCTCAAAAAGTAACCAGTGTCTCTGACACTTGCACAGATAGAGGAGCGATAGTGAAACAGCATATGGAAGAAATTAAGGTAAACTGGCAAAAAGAAAGAGCTAAAATGGGGGAATAACTTCTTCAAAAGTCTATTATTGGTTCCTAACCTATCTAAATCATTTTTTTTAATTTAGATAGCTGCAAAGACTGTTAGTCGGGAGGCTTTGGAAGTATTTTTTATGGAAGTGGCTCCTAAGCTTCCAGAGTCGCTTTCAATAATTTATACCATATTGGAGAGTAAGAAACAGTTTTCAAGATAATTGGAGTTATTTTGGAACCGATCTCCCATAAAATAACAGTTTCAATTGGCTAAAAAGGATATCGGGAGTTCGAAAAAAATACTTAAAAAAATATTCGACTAATTGAAGTTATAAAAAAAATTAATAAAATTTTTAAAATCTCAGTTGAACCTTGACAATAGTGTTAAAACTAATTGAATCCTCAGTAGCGTAGCCAGAACTCCGTCAAGGGGAGGGTTTTCCCCAAAAGGGGAGGAATTTTGTGCATCAAAAGGTACGCCCAAGGGAGGGGTTGGACCAGACACCCCCTCTGGCTACTGCTAAACCAAGATTGTTATTTATTGCGGGGGGGGGGGGGGGGTCGGTTAACTGAAATGTGTAATTTAGAATTTGAAATTCTTTTACAGAAGAATCCGAACCATTGAAAGGGGTTCCTTTTATCAGCGAAGAGGAGGATCAAAGCAAGAATCTGGACTATCCCTCTTCATCGCCTCCAAAAAAATGCATTTGCGGAAACTGCCGGGAAATGCCGCTTATTGTTGAAAATGTCTGTTGCAGACAAAGAATTTGTACCACAAATAGGGCAATGTTCCGTCTCATTTGCCTTTACGAGGCTATTTTGCAGATAAGCATGAGGTTTAGGAATGAGGCAGCAATTAGAAGAGGTCTAAAAATTATAGGTACAATGAAAGAACAATCTTTAAATAATATAACAGTATCATAATTGAAATTTTATTATCACAGATACCATGCCTATCGCAACTTCACACTTATGGATTTTGGTCGATTAGGAGTAGGAGTGAGAATTGTGATACCATCATGCGTCGTTTTGCGTATCAGACAAGAATTTCCATCCCCTACTGCAGTGTATGAAGGTTTTAAAAGGGGTCGAATAGTCAATGGATACTAATGAACACTAGTCAAGGGACATTAATGTACTGTCGCCAGAGACCATTAACATACCACAGTCAAAGGTCATTATGTGCTGTAGTCAAAGCCCATTAATGTATTAGTCATAGGATGTTAAGAGTATCACAGTCGAAGTCATTAATGTACCGAAATAATAGGATATTCATGTTATAATTGTGTAGCAATGTAATTCATTTCAAGTATCTTTTTTCCTAGCCTGTTTTCTTGCTGATTGTAAGAAATAAAAAATAGGCATGTGCGAGTCCGGATTTTTGGTTTTCGAGCCGAGTTAGAGTTTAAAAAATTTTTAATATCAAGTTTAAATTTTTTTTCGAATTTTCGAGTATTTAGGTTTAGCTTAAAAGGGGGTTTAGAGTACTCGATGATTTAGGCTTAGGTTTCGAGTGCTCGAAAATTTAGTCTTACTTTCAAGTACTCCATTCTCTACACTATATTTTTTTTATTGAGACTTCTTTACTCAAAGCACGGCCAACTTAGATCCACTGCTACTCGCACTAGGATAACATTAGAAGGGTTGTCCCGGTTCCTAGCGTGCCAAGCGGAATTTTCCCGCGTAAATCGGCTTTTCCTCATACGGTCCTTAACATGGGAGGAAAATAAAGCTGGGGGGCCTTTTAGTGCGAGTAGCAGTGGATCTAAGTTGGCCGTGCTCAAAGTAAACAAAATCAAATAATTTTTCGATATCACTGGGCTCCGAAATTTCCCCGTGAAAAGAATCATGGCGGTTACGTTTCTTTGAAGTCATTTTGCAATAATTGAAAACCGAAAACAAAGTTACAAAGACCTAAATTTATTACTGAACTAAACCGACTGAAGAAGTTATATTTTTCAAGTTTATTCTGAAAACCCGCGAGTTTTCAGCTTATTTTTAAAACTCGAGATTTTCGAGTTCATTTGGAAAACTCGCGAGTTGGGACTTGTTTAAAATAAGCTTCTCGAGTACTCGAAAAATAACCCTTGGCTTCAGTTTCTCTTCTAAGGTTTTCGAGTTTCGAGTCGAGTACTTGACTCGAAACTCGAACGAGTACTCGACCGAAATCAAGTGCTCGAACATGCCTAATAAAAAACAAAATAATTTTATTTTTGAATGTTTAATTTTCTAGAATCTCGTAAAATGCTTTGCTAGAAGTTCTTCATTCGATGGTTTTTCCATCATTCCTATGCTTCTGAAAAGTTTTCTAGGATCAGATGCTTCAAGAATTCTTGGATTCGATACGTGTCCCTTTAAATATTATTATTTTATTAAATTTCAGAAATAAAGTGATGAAGACTAGTAATACTCCTGTTTTTGGTCAAAAATTAATTCTACAAGAGAGTCTAAAAACAAATATTTTTTTTCAACAAAAACTTTGCCAACAACATAGGACTTCGATTTCTTATTGTAGTAGAAGCGGTATCTAAGTTCCCCATTTTTTGTTTTGGCCTGTGGTCTATTGGCGTGCTCATTGTAGTCAATAGCATCTAAAAGAATTCGAACACAATAGCTGGGCCACCTATATACAAGCATGTAAAAATCAGTAACCATTTCAAATTATCATAATTGAAAAATATTTACGTGTAAGTATTGCGTTTGCTCACGTAAGCCAACACTTGGTTGTGGAATGACTCCAAAAAGCCAGTATGTCTAAATCTTACGTAATACTTAAGGATGCGTTCAAAATATTTGTTGAAAAGAATCTCTTCCATAGCTAAATAGGGAGGAGAATTAACTTCTAGCCATGGCTTATTCCTCTCATCTTCTGGCAATGGGATTCGGTTCCTACATGAATAGCCAGCATCGCAATCTACTGCCCATTCATGGTAATTAGTAACATGATTCAGAGTACTTTGAAAAGATGCCCTTTTAAAAAGAAAAATGTCACTGAAATTTCAGAAAATATAATGAAAAAGAAAAGGGTTCTTACGAGTAAAACTTCATAATCTCCGTCACATTCTCTACAACAAAACCAGAGATGGTTTCTAATGTCCTTTGCCCAACTTGTTAAATCCGAACAACCTTTTCCCTTCGATGCCTGAAAAAAATATTTTAAATCACAAAAGGTTGTAGCTCGCACATTTGCAAAGTACAACCTCCAAAATTTTCTTGGTGTTTTTGGCCAAATGCCAAGTGTCCATTGAAAATATGGCATCTATGCACAAACGGTTTTCGCTTTCTATATAAATTTCATTAGTATTTTTCCAATTGAAAATAATTTTAGTTTTTACCCATTTCAGCCTTTATTTGGGGGTGAGCATCGCTAACTACCTCTACAATTTTGATATTATAATTTGGTGCTTTTGGCCAGAATTTCTCTGGCAGCTTTACGGAAACCCAAAATTTCAATACCATTACTATTTCCTTTAGCTTTACGAACGTCCACATTGCTAATAGCAAGTATATATTTAGACTGGCAATCGGCAAAAGTGTAAGTGCCTTCAGAAGCACAATGACCTGGCGAAGTCATTCTGGCATCTCCAGCAATAACTAATTATCTATTTCTTAGGATGTTAAACACCCGATCTTGAAGAGAAAGCCAATATTTTGATACATTAGTTAAGAGTGATAACCTAATTCCACAATAACATTAAATGTTGTAAGATTTACCGGTAAAAAGAATCCTTCGATATTAAATTAATTTTAGAAAATCTGGCAAACTTTTCAACTTTGGCAAATTCATTGCCCCCTAACAAAATTGCACTTGCAATTTTGATATTGCCAGCAAAAATGCCATGGATTTTTTTTGAGTTTCCCAGTATCCCTAAATAAAATGGCTGCTGTTAATTATACAATAATACTGTTGTCACTAAACGCATCAAATGCATACCTTTTTGTGTGTTTTGCCCGTACCAGGCAAAGTAGCATCTGGACAATTCCATGAAAAAACTACCGCCGATCCGTGAAATGTTTTGGCATATAAAATGTTAGCACTACAAAAACAATATTTGCCATAAGCTTGTTGAACTAAATCTTCAAGGTTTGACAAAAACACAAACACCATTTGTTCCTTTGTGGCATCTTTTGCAGTAAAACCACAATTTTTATCAGTCTATATTATATATATATGAAAAATAATTAACATAAAAAAGAATTAATTGGTATAATAAAGAAGCTACTATGATTGGCACCTGTTGTGTAATGTGGTTGCAGTTGTCAATTAGCAAAGGTGAATTAAATGTTGAATTTATACCTCCAGTTGGGCTTAAAAATGAACTCTGAAATTTTATTGCATGTCAACAATAATTCTTTATAGAAAAATTATTGTATTGAGCAAACCATTGAGCTAGAATCATTATCTGTTTTATTGCCTCCTTGAGTAAATATTGGACTTCTAAATAAGTAAGTGTCATAAATGTTAACAAAGTTAGACGGTTACTTTCCAATTTAAAAAATATTACCCAAATTTACCCTGGTAAACTACAGTTGATGTTATTTTCGTCCAATCTGGCTAATTTTGCGTTCAATGGTATTGGTCTAAAGTCAAAAATGTAAAATTAAAGTGTCAATTTAACTATGTGTTAAAATGACCTTGTACTTACGAAAATGGTGTAGATAACCTTCTTTTTAAATTAGATTTAAAACGAGAAAGGGGTGTTTTTGAAGGAGAGTTGGGTGTTTTTGAAGGAGACTCTAATTCAATTTGTATCAATGGCCTTGGGCTTTTAGGGCTTACAGTGGTTGTAAGGTATTCAGTCTGAGAAAACCCATCTAAATTTAATAGAAACAGCTTATTATTTTCTAAACATTAATCCAGAAGAGCTTTGTTTTACCTTTTTTCTTTAAAAGGTAATTTCTACCAATATACATTTCATTTTTACGTTTCAAAAGTTCATACTCATCCCTAGTCCAAGCATTAATTTTTTATGAAATATAATAAAAATTATTTTATGAATTTTCTCAAAAAAATACTCAAGGTTTTCTCACCATATATTAAATATAAAAGTAGCAAATGTTTCATTTGTGAATCCTAGTTTTTGGCTTTCCCGCGTCCACCTCTGAAACGCTTCACTTCCCATTGTCACTTTGTGGGATTCACTTCGCTTGATATTTTTATCCATAATTATATTGCAATTATAGTTAAATCATTTATTCGTCGTTAGCCGCAATTAACAACTGTACTGAAATTCATTCAGCCTAATTCACTAATATTAATAATAAGAACACGCATTCCATCGCAGATACGTTCATATCCTTAGTTGATTTTAAAATGGATTTTAAATAGTATTTAATCAATGATTTCACCTCCCGATAAAAAAAGTTTCATTGCCGCCGCGATTTTCACGTAAGCCGCGCTTTTTCACATAACATTATTATTTGAACAATAACACAACAGTGGAAATCCTTGATTTGTAATTAAAGGAATATTCTTTAGTAAAGTATTAAAAAATAATTTAAAAATAACTACTTATTCTGTACCAGAAACTTATATATAGCTCTTAGCAATAACACACCAAAAAGGTAATCGAATCAACCTTAGAGCAAAGAGTCAGCATTGCAACTGAAAAGAAAACGACGTTGCCACCCCCATTATTTTCCATCCTACCCTCAAATTCCCAAAAATTGACTTTCCCAATATTGGCCAATATTGATCAGCAGGATAATAATAATGGTAGTGTGAGCAAGACTTTTTACCAAAAAAACTGAGGTTCCATTTAGATAGGGGTGACACCTATTTCAACCACAAGAACTATTTTTCAATTTAAAAAAAAAATACTCGTGATAATGTACCTTTAAGCCAAATTATCCAGCCAATCCCTGATGACCATTTTGTAACCAGGCTTCAAGTTGCAATCCATCATGGCAGTTGAACAATGAGCTTTTACTTCGATAATATTTTGGGTATCCTGCCGGAGCGAAATAACGAAACGAATAATAAATTTCGTTCAAAACTGAAAATTAACCAAATATGCTTAGATAGCGTGCACCAAGTATGCGGACAGGCAGCGTTTCATAATTGTTTCCGTCAATAATTTGTCTAAACAAGTGTTATATTTTTCATTTGTTTCCAATAAAATCTTTTTGAAAATTATTACTTACTTTGGATCTAATATTTCGACTTTTAGAAATAGTTTAGACATACAACAAATTATAGTTTATTCTAAGAATAGTTTGCCCTCATAGCGATATTGACCGTCAGAAATGACCCACCGTTGAATACAAATCTCGAAGTTTAAACATACTTCATTAAAACGGTAAGATTTAGAACAAAACGTCAATATTTTCGAAACCAGCGATATACATTACCTTAAAATCGAGAGTTTCATAGTAATCATCGAAATACTCCTCAATTTATTATACCAAATGTTTGAGGATGCAAAAATGGAATTTTCAAGAGTTTAAAAACGTGACTTATTTTCGAAGGGCTCTAGTTACGTAACCGCCGCCTCAATTTCGCCAAAAAATTTATATTTATCCATGATTTGGCCGTGGTTTAAATTTTATTTGAATCGGCCGTAACATGGTGGCGTGAGTTTTCGATTTGACCTGGGACCATCTCCTAAAAACCTTGTTATTTTTCATAAAAATAGGCAAATCATTTTAAACGTCAGACTATTATCTACAACTTAAACGCTTTTATCATTTTTCCGCGTAGCAGCATCATTAAGGGGAATAAAACAGCAAAAAGCTACTTCTACTCCTTATTTTTATCTTCTCTTTTCTAGGCTGCGTGCGTTTCGTGCTTCTCGCGGGTTCGAAGCCGCGTCTCTCTCTCTTAATATTTCCGGGTCTCCCAGGTGAATCCAAACATTCCGGTCAGCTACCGTACCGCGGTAATACGCATAATGGGTCGCTTAATTTTACACGCGTTGTACGAAGATATAAGCGTGGTCCCTAAGAAGATTAAAATGATTGAAGCCGGTTTAAAAGATTGCTAACGATTTTTTTAATTTTCTTAAAAGATTTGACTCACTAGACTTCTAGTCACGAGATTTTGCCACCAAATGTCTTTTAACGTAAACGGATACACTCTAATTTCAGCCAATCAAACCATCGTTTCCAAGGGTTGAAATGGAAGGCGATAATGTTTATACGTTAATGCAAAAGTTCGAAGATATAGTCGCAATAAACATATGTTTATTTCAGATGCGAACCAAAAGGTCAATCCAAAAAACATAATCTTCAATATCAAAAGTTTGCCTTAATATATTTTTGAAGCACTTTTCCAGGATGTGATACAACTACTAGATTTTATGGCGTCGGGAAAACAATTGGTTTAAATTACTTACATCAAGTAAGGTATTCAGAGAATTAGCTTTAGTTTTCCGCGTTAAACGCACTTCGTAAGGACAGTTTAGTTTTACCATCTCCGGGAGATACGTTCTAAATTTACTTTTCGTATTATTAGGAAAGTATTTGGTTGAAGAATCGGAGGGTATCGTGATAAAGAAACTCATTTTAAATCTACTTCCTGCACCCAACTCATTGGCGGATCTAGGGGTAGGCAAGGTAGGCTACAGCCTACTCGTAATTTTCTAGGGGGCCCCGCAGCCCAAAATCATTTCCATCTACAATACGGTTAAGTGTTTTTTGAAATTTTAGCTTATAAAAAAACATCAAATTCAATTTATCGGAACATTTTTTAACGTAAAGTGTGGGGAAGGGGGCGGGGCAGAGTGCAACGCGACGGGCCGGGACTATTTGTGGTAACCCCCTTTCTCGCCTTTGGCTTTCGCTGCCGGAAGGGACCAAATATTTTTGGTCGGCTTGCACAAGAAAGAGAAATATTCGTGAAAATGTTTCCACCGACATAGAATAGAAGAAGGGAAGAGAAGGATTAAAAGGCGCATAGCGCCGCATATAATAGTGCTACTACCCCAAGGTTTGTAGAAGCGCTTATCGCAACTGCCCGGGCCCAACCTGTCCAACTAGAAGAGGGGGGAACAGTTTGTGTCTTTATAATTTTGGGGTTTTACCCGGTTTTTAACACTTTTGCGATATTGGTGACTCTTTATCTCGACGAGTCGACGATACGGGCCATCTTTCGTTCCATTTCGTTTTGTGTTACAGAACGAGTTAGTAGTCTTATTTTTTGTCTCTCCAGTCGAGTTTAAAATTTTGGCAAGAGCGGACTTCTACCTCATCGAGGTTTAAAGAAGCCTAAACGCTTGTCTAAATTTTAAACACTTAGATAATATATCTCAAACCAAAGGCCTTTTTAAAGGCTAATTAGTTATTATTTTAAACAGTCTTTTTGAAGACTATTAGTAGCTACTTTTTGAAACAGCCTAAGCTTTCTCCAAGGGTATTAGTAGCGACTAGCTACTTTTTAGAACAGCCTTTTGCGATCAGTTACATTTTGAAACAGCCTTTTTAAGGCTATTTGTAATTTTGTACTTATTTAAAAAAAAGCCCATTTCAAGGCTATTAAACGTTACCTTTTAAGACGGTCCTTTATAGGGTTTAAGCTCTGACTTCTCCTAGGGCCTCTACGGGCTTTTCAACTATTTGCTTTGGTTATTCATTTTTCGTGGTTGGGGAAAAAAATTTATTTTTTAAAGCCGCTCAGCCCACTCTTATAAAGTTCATTTGAATGGTTAGTTTTAGTATGGAGATTAAATATGAAAAGATTTAATAACATTCACGCTTCAGGAGCCGAAAAGCGAAAGAAGAGAAAATTAGAACAAAAACAAATTGATTCTCAAAAGGATCAACGTTTTTCAAAATTAAAACCAATGAAATTATTGAAGCCCAAGAAAAAGCCACAGAACCAAGTGGGCAAGGAGAATTTGTTGAGGATCAATGTATTTCAAACGACTTCGAACCAAAATACGAAGAAATAATTAATAAAAGGGCAAATACTATTGGTGAGATTAACTTGGCGAATTCAATGCTTGACAGTCGATTAGCATTTACTGTGTTATTGAGTAACGACAAACCCGCAAAAGATGAAAATATAGACCAAGCACAGATACCAACAATAAAACCTGTTAAAGATATTAGCTTTAGTAAAGACGATGACCCAGTTCAGCTTAAATTGAAAACATTTCCACAAACCGATTTTAATGGGCGAAAAAGAAGTTTCAATTTAAATTGGTATGATAAATTTCCAATGCTATAATATTCGGTTGCAATCAACAAGGCGTATTGCTTTTGCTGTCGTCATTTTTCTACTACTAAGGATTCTTTGACTAACGGTTATTCAGACTGGAAAAATAAAGACATGAGATTTAAAAAACACTTTAGCTCAGATAAATCACCCCACATGTTTGCATACGAAAAGTTCCAAATGTATCGTCAGACTAAAAATACGGATCAGTCGCGACGAAAATCGATAATCAAAGAGAAAGCGATGTTACGCGGAATCGCGACGTTTTAGCTACGTTGGTTAAAATTGTTATTCTTTGCGCTCAGCAATATATTGCTTTTCGGGGACATAGGGAAATGAGTGATTCGGACAACAGAGGTAACTTTATCGAAATTTTAGAGATGGTTAAGAAGATGTGCCCTGATTTAAAAATTAAATAAAATAAAATGCCCAATAACGCGAAGTACAGTAGTTGTATAATTCAGAATGAATTAATTTCTTTGAGTGGTAACATAATCCAAAAAATGATAAAATCCGAAATTGATTATTCTGGTGGATACTTCTCTGTAATTGCGGACGAGTCGAGAGATAAAGTTGGATTAGAGCAATTGAGTGTATGCGTCAGATACACTGTTAATGGGGCCGTTAAAGAAAGGTTCATTGGATTTTTAGACCTACACTCATTTGACGCCAAATCAATTTCTTCTGGTATAATTAAAATTGTTGAAGAAAGTGGACTTCGCATTAACAACTGCGTTTCTCAAAGTTATGATGGTGCGAGTGTTATGTCAGGAAATATAAGTGGTGTAAACATACAAATTCAAACGGCTGTTGGTGGCCCTGGTCCCTACATACACTGTTACGCTCATCGTTTGAATTTAGTTTTAATAGATTGCTGTTCGAAGTTAGGGCCCGTTAGAGATCTTCTTGGACTTCTTCAAGCAATTAACAACGTTCAGTGCAACTCAGTACATAGATCCGAGTTTATTTTAGAATCACAAAGTGCTCTCAATTACAAGGATGTACTGAAAATGCGCCAGAGTTGCCATACAAGGTGGTCGAGTAAACGAAAAGGAATTAACTACTTCAGAAAAGATTGGATGCCGTATTATTAGGTTTAGACAATATTATTGAAAATGGTAAATCGGAAGAGGGTACTGTTAATTGCTTTAGACGAGGTTTTAGGAACAACAAATGGTATTTCGGAATATTTACAAAACTCCAAATTGGCATATTCACGATCCGTTGCTTTGTGCAAAGCTACAGTTAGTGAACTTAGAGAAATGAGAACTGATACTAAATTTACTGAAATATGGGACGAAGCTTCCCAGCTTGCCAAAACAGTAAATATTTCAATACCAGATCCAAAGAGTGAATTTGGTCTAAGGAAAAGGGTAGTTAGTAAGAAATTGAAAGAGTTCATAGTTTACGATAGCTTAGGAAACAGGGAAAATGAAAACATGAACGTGCGCCAGAAATTAAAAAGTACATATTTCGAGATTTTGGATAAATTTAGCGCAGAAATGAATAGAAGGTTGACCGATAACTCTTCTGTATTAAATTATTTATTGGCGTCTGATCCTCAGAGTGTTCAATTTCTAAACGAGGCTGATGTTATAAATTTTTGTAATATTTTTGAGAGATTTCAGTTCAATACTTAAGACATTAAAGATGGAATAAAAGTTGTTAAACACCTTATGGCAACCGAAAACGTTGTATCAACTCAAGACCGCCCCAAGAGTATTTTTAACACCAAGGATGGCTATCAAGAGATTGTGAAGTATTTTAATGTAATTCAGTGTATCCCGGTTTCCAGCGTGGCATGCGAGAGGAGTTTTAGGACCCTTAACAGAATAAAATCAAACACACGAACGACAATGCTAGAAAATCGTCTTTCAAACTTATCTTTGTTATCTCTTAATAGAGATCTAACCAATATTTTGAAAGATAATCCCATGAAAGTTGTTGATGAGTTTTCTAAACAGAACAGAAGAACCGCTTTTTCTTTTTGAATTTTTTTAAATTAATAACTTAATTTGTCTCACTTAGCACATTCAACAATTTTATAAATTTAACATTTAGTTAAGAGCCCACTTTTAATATTCTAGCCTACCTCGAAAAAAACCCTGGATACGCCACGTCCCAACTGTCAAACTGTGGACCATATCCTCAACAACGCGCAAGTAACTCAGTGGTATTATCCGATTTAAGTCATTTTCTTAACACTTTTTCGATTTCAAAAGCGCACGTTTCCAAGATTTTCCCCACTTTTTGAACTTCTTCGCTGCCAAATACTCCTAAAATAATAAGTTAATAATTTTCCGGGAAAAAAATGCGGAAACTTTTCGGCAAATCGAAAAAAAAATTGAAACATATTACTTTTTAAAGGTTATTATTCTAGACTAGTTTTAAAGATTATACGATATTTCCAAAATGTTAACACATTCGTTTATAATAGTTGAATAAACATGTTGTAACTTTTGGACTAACGAATGAACACTATCGTCTTCCGTTTCAACATTTGGAAACAAAGGTTCGAATAGCTGAAATTACAGTGTATCCACTTACGTTGAAGATATTTTGCGAGACAACCCCGTATCTAGATGTCTCTTTCGCCTCATTTCTAAATTAAATTTAAAAATATATAAAAAAAACTCAACTGCTCTTTTGGCCGGAAGTTGTCAAGGGCAAAATTAACTAGAAAGAGTCCCTGATTTCTGGGCTAGTGTTGGCGTGAGACTAGCGTCTATGCGGAATTTATAAATTAAAACTATCATTCGTAAGTTTTGAATTTAATTGATGAAACAGCGACAATATTAACAATGGGAAGAATACCGAACGCCGCGCCGAGCTAGTCTTGAAGAAGATCTACTACGATCCAAAGCACCCTTCCAGCTTCGACGGGGATCAATTCCAGATGGATTTGGCCGATATGCGAGACATTGCAAAGATCAACTCGTGTGCAGAAGAGCCTGGGCTATCCCTATAAAAACCATACTTTTTCTCCAGAACTAACGGACGCCGCTACTCTAGTTATATATGGGCTGAGGAAACGAAAACAACGTTAGTTTCCAATTACTTCATGCAATTTCATTTCGTTTAGATGTATCCCTTTTACATCTTTGAGAGCTGCTAATTGACCGCGGTATACGGTGCAGCGCTGCGCGGTTTATATTTCCTCTGAATACTTAAGGTCGATTCCAAACAAGTAATGTTTCGAAATTCCATCTTCACGTCTCAGTTCCGTCGGGTTTCATTAATACTAAGAAAGTAGTAGAGAAGACGATGGAGCAGACGACGAGGAAGGGAACTTTCACTTTAGAAGGCAATGCAATTCGCCCCTACATGTAGTGGGGTGGCGGAGTGGTTAGCACTTTCGCCTCGCAGCAAGAGGAGCCGGGTTCGATCCCAGCTTGTGGCACAGGGTGAAAACTCGGAACAACTCCTTCTGCGTTGAGTTTGCAAGTTCTCTCCCCACTGGTTTAAGGGGTTTTCCCCCGAGTTCTTCGCTTTCCCCTTCCATAAAAACTTGTCGAGGTTAACGGTAATAGTAAGTGTAGTGAGCTGTTGGCTCGATCTCGTGGTATGCAGGGCTTGCCACCACCCTCCTACGCATTGTAACCTGGCCACCTGAATTAATTAAGTCACTTGATGACTTAGGCCTAAGGTGGTGCCTTGGGTATTAGCCTAGCTGATGTAACCAATTGCGGAATCGATCTTTTGAAAACCTTCGGTTTGCAACACCTCGCCATACCGCAAATGTCCATTTTACGTTAACTCAGCGCGAAATTACCTTTTTCGTAATTTGAAAGAAAAAGCTTCTTCTTACACGGTGAAATGGCCATTGTTTCTTCCCGGAGCTCCTCTGATCAAATTCCTATTCCATAGAAAATGAGTTACCCAGTTCAAAACGCCACATTAGATTTATGACTTTTCGTTTTATATTTGTTTAGTCTTATACGGTATGATTTATGCGTTATAATAAACTAACTAATTAAGGTGTCGCACATTTAGACCCTACAACTAATTATGCTAGACTCTCTTATTTATGGATCTAGTTTAAGCCGTGTTTCGACCAATTCTTTAAACGGTTGTAACATTTTAACTATTGGTCGGAATTTAAATATGGTTACAGATTTTCTATTTAAATCGACCCCACAGATTACGAAATATTGATTAACCCATTTTCAAAGAAGTTTACTAAATCAGAAATGAAGGTTTTTGGTGAATTAGAGATCAGACCTTTATTATTTCGAGAAATTGATATGTGCATATTGTGGGGCTTACTTTTATCTTTCTGATAAGCCTACAACATCGCTTCTAGCTCTTGCAGAAATTGAGTAAGACCAACTTTAATTTTGAAATTATAACAGGTCAAGACTTTTGAAACTGAGTGTACATGCGAAGTACCGAAGGAATGAATGTAAATTGATAGACTGGAATTAGGTCGTAGAATAAGTAAATAACCACTCATTTGTTAAGTGTTATAGGTACACAAAAAAGGATCAACACACTCAGTTTTTAGTAATGTTTAAATTCATAATTAACTCTAATTTTTCGTCGCGTACCCATGTTACCCAAAAATTATAACAATGTGGATGGATTTGAAAAAAATGTGGTGGGGGGGGGGGGGGGGTATGGCACGCTGTTCAGGACAAAACTCAATAAAAAAATAAATATTTTTTTTAAATATAGGGGTATTTTATTAAATATAAAGCTTTTAAAATATAGGGTCTCTGGTTATGTCCTTTCTCCATTAGTATGCTTAGGAGAAATGATTTAGAGTGTACTCCATTTTTCCTGCATTGTAGGAGAAAGTTTTGGTTTATTTGCTGTCTCCTAATACATAGTTGTAGGAAATAAACATAAAAGAACTATCCTTGTAGGCTGTAAGCAAGGGCGTAGTCAGAAATTCGTCAAAGGGGTCGAGAAGGGGTGACAATTCAGTACAGTTCAATGGGGGCGGTGACACGGAAATCCCCTTTGTCTACGCCACTGCCTGTGAGGTATGTGTTACTATAGTGCGTTTCTACCTTCCAGGTAGGTAGTACATTTCTTAAACTGGTCTCGAATGTCTTAGACGAATTCGCCTTATATTTTCAAAAGTAATTTATATTTCAAAAACGCCTTTATATTTTAAAAACACCTTTATATTTACAAAATATATATAAATATGTTTGGTTGAATTTTGTCCTGAATGGTGTGCCATAATTTCCTTTATAGTCCTAAAGTCTTATAAAAACGATTGAAGTTTTTAAAATGACAGACATAGTTTATACATGGTTTTGAGATTGTAAAACGCCTCATTATTGTGTCTAGGTCGTAGGCGCTTCGAAGCCGGAATCCAACTACGTCACACGCGACTGCGACTGGAGGAGCTCTCGATTTTCTGACGCAGAGACCAAGGAATCTGAAGTAAAAGGATAGGAAATGGCTAGGCTCTACCGTACAATCCGGTTTGGCGGGAAGAGCGTGGAGATTTAGAAGCTAGAACTTCAAAGTGACGTCATTTTTTATCGCCTCCAAGGCCAAATCGTTCTTGGCAAAAACGCGCACGCTCGCGGTTCGTTGTTTGAATTCGTCGCTGATTAAAATTATATTGGTTGGTAGCTAAGATTCCTTGCTTTGCTACATATTTAATGATGATGATTTAAAACTGAAATTAAATAGCTAAAATGGGGAAAAGAATCGTTGAGTTTTCTCTTTATGCGAAAATAGTTCCGAAAATTGTGGCGAAAATGTATTTTTTTTGGCGGTTTCCAAGGCCTAACAAAGATCCTAAAAAGTGTCAGAATTGGATAAATGCTTGTGGTAGATATGACTTAGATTTACTCTCCACAATAAAAAAACGTACTATCCATATTTGTTCTCTACATTTTGTTGGACAAAATGGACCAACAATTGAACACCCTGATCCGATACCATTTACTGAGAACCAAGATACCCTTAATCTAATGGTTAGTTTTGCAAATTAAGAATTATAAACAGTAAAGACTAAACCACTTCTGCTTATTTAGGGGATCAATACCTATGTAGTTTTAAACGGGAGAGTTTCGTTTGGCCGACCACAAAATACACGTTACGCCGACTGTCCATTTGGCCGACTGCATATTTGTCCGACTTCTCAGTCGGACAAATGGACAGTCGGCCAAATGGACTGCTCATTTGGCCGACTGAACATTTGTCCGACTGTCCATTTGACCGACTGAGAAGTTGGCCTAATGGGCAGTCGGCCAAATTTGACCGACTGCTCGTTTGGCCAACTGCTCGTTTGGCCAACTGCTCGTTTGGCCGACTGCTCGTTTGGCCGACTGCTCGTTTGACCGACTACTCGTTTGGCCGACTACTCGTTTGGTCGACTACTCGTTTGGTCGACTACTCATTTCGCCGACTGCTCATTTGGCCGACTGCTCATTTGGCCGACTGCTCATTTGGCCGACTGCTCATTTGGCCGACTGCTCATTTGGCATTTGGACGATACTAGGTGCGTTTGGCTAAGTACTGTCCTCTAGGTCGCGTTTTAGAAATCCCAGCTTGGTTATAAAGAACGGGGCTGGGAGGGGCGCCGGACCGGCCCCCCAGCGCTCGAGCGAAGCGAGTGCGCGGTGCCGTTAGGCGCCAATACTTAGAATAAATTGCCAGTTCTATAAGTCAACCTAACACTAAAGACATAGATAAGGATAGGCTATAGTATAAGAGTCGGTCAAATGAGTAGTCGGCCAAACGAGTAGTCGGTCAAACGAGCAGTCGGTCAAACGAGTAGTCGGACAAATGAGCAGTCGGTCAAATGGGCTGCTCATTTGGCCGATGAGAATTTCGGCTAAAAGAGTAGTCGGCCAAATGAGTAGTCGGCCTAATGAGTAGTCGGCCATATGGTCTGCTCATTTGGCCGACCGAAAAGTCGACCAAATGAGCTGTCGGACATATGAGCAGTCGGCCAAATGAGGAGTCGGCCAAATGAGGAGTCGGCCAAATGCACCCCACCCTTTTAAACTCCGAACTTAATTTTGATTCAGCACCCGAAAACAACTTATCAACCGTTAATACAACATTCGACGTCAGTCAACATATTTTACACATGAAGAAATCCACGTTATTAATAGCAACAACCATCAAATTTGCTCTAGTTCTGAAAATTTTACACAGACTGATTCCCATGAAAAATGCCTCCAGGAGACTGATATATTAGATTTTAGAAAATTAAGTTAGGCGCTCAGGAGAGCCCAAATTGTTTTGCCCAAAGAATGGAGCTACACGACTTCGGAAACACATTTATCAATTTTTAAGTCAAATGTTGAAACATGGTCTATATCACTTTCTTTAACAGTTTCTCTTGAAAGTCAAACACCTTTCAAGCCTCTTCAAAATACTCATCTCATTTTTAAGGATTTGCCATTATTCACAAGCATACGCTCAGTTTAATTAGCAGTTAAACTTATTAATGCCTGGTCCCTTTGTGTTGGGATTAAAGAAGAATTGTTGAAGAAATAACTTATGAATCAAGAGTTCAATAAGAGAAAAGGAATTGTTTCATTCTACACGAGTCACGTTCATTCGGTTAATTGCAATTCAGAGGAAAAGAAAAAGAAGGAAAGAAGACACAGTTATATGTCGCGAGCAGCTCTTCAAATGAAAATTAAAAAAAATACTAGGAAGAACGAGAATTTACAAAAAAAAACTCAAGCGTTCAAAAAGAAAGTTTTTGGCTGATATAAAAAAGACAGGTCAAAATATGACTAATGAAGACACAAATTATTTTAAAAATATATTACGTGAAAGAGTTCAAAGTCTACCAAAAGAATCGCAACAAAGGATTTTTATTGAACAACAGTTCTCAGTTTTAAAGGCCAAACATAAATCAAACAGGAGGTGGCACCCAAAAATATTACAACTGTCTAAATTTAAAACAAACTTCAAATGCGGCTTACGATTTATTGCAATCGTCAGGCTTCTTAGAACTACCTTCAAAGCGAACATTGTACAATTTTGGCTCTCACATTGGGCACTGCTGGATTTTCTGAAGACATATTGCGGGACCTTAGACACAGGATAACAATCGCTGGTAAAAATAATCACCAGAACTACTTCACCTTAATGTTTGATGAAATGAAGATTAAGGAGGATGTGGTATATAAAGCGAACTCTAGTGAATTGGTAGGATTGGTCAATTTAAATGACATCGGTAATGAGATTGAAGAGCTTAAAATAAAAATAAAAATGGTCCACATGTAGCATCTTATGTTTTGCAAATAATGGTGAGAAGTATTACAGGTACTTTGAACTACACAGTTGCGTACTTCCCATCTCACAATATGTCAAGTGATACGCTTCATAGCATCGTCATGGAAGCTATCAGCAAATTAGAAATGAATGGAGTCCGTATTTTAGCCACCATTTTCGATGTTGCAAGTGTTAACCGAAAAGTTATGAAAAACTGTGTTGGGCGAAATGGATACAAATGGAGAAATGTATTTGCCACTGATGAAGAGAGATTTGTTTACTTTATTTGTGATCCCCCTCATCTCATAAAAACAGTTCGAAACTGTTTTTCTCATAGTAACTACCACTTAAAAACACGGTACTTATGGAAAGATGGAAGCTATATTTTATGGACACAGATTTTGACTCTCTACGAAAAAGATTTCAATCGCTCCGTAAAACTAATGGCAAAAATCGGCAGCGATCATGTTAACTTAACCTCACTTGCACGTATGAGAGTAAGGTTGGCCACGCAAGTTCTTAGCACAACTGTAGCAAATGCGCTCGAGGAGGAGTATGGAAATAATTATCCAGAAACAGTTAAATTCATCAGATTGATGGACAATTTTTTCGACTTATTAATAACCAGAAATTTAAATGAAGGACACCGGAAAAGAAATCCAAATCTCCACCCGTACAAATCTGTTGACGATCCTAGGCTAGCAGTAAGAAATATTTATTAATTTATTATTATTTTTCAGAATTCGTGATCGGTGAATAGTATTGCTATTCTCGTTTTTACTTTCTACCCAAATAATCCTTACACCCAAACTCTTCGCTTAGCTTATATTCAGCCCTTTTAGTTCTGAAATAACGTTAGAACACTGCGTCTGCTTTCATTTCTAATTGCTAAACATTACAAGTTCTCGCATTTTCAATGCTTTTCACAAATTTCCCCTATAATATCCTATATTTTACCTATTTGTAATTTAACTTTTTTGACTGGGCATGTAGATTTTAACTCTGACACAAATTAACTATTTTGTAGTGGTTGGATAATGACTTTATAAACAATTTTCTGGATTGGGAAAATCAAGTTGCCAAAAGACCAGGTGATTTTAACCCTAATCAAAGACAAATGATGATGTTGAGCCGAGAAACAGTAGAAGGTTTAATAACAACAGGTATGTTTAAATGTCTATTTTATGAATTTGTTTGTTTACGAGTACAAAAATTAATATGTTGGTACATGCTCGGTCATTTATTAGCAAGATCAGTACCTGAAGTTGTGAGATTTTTACTGGGGAAAGGCGCTTCATTCGTTATGACCAATCGTCTTAACCAAGACTAGGGATTGCAATCCAGCAGGGTTTTCAATCCAGCTGGATTTTTGCTGGACCGACATCAATCCAGCTGGATCCAACGCGGATCCAGCAATTTATATATTTTTCAAAAAAAACAAAAGAATTTTATCAAAAATGCCCAACTAGTTCCAAAGCTAAAATTTATACCTCTCCTCGGAAGTTTTCAATGGAGAACTAACCGGAGTTTTTTTTGATAGGCGATACTAGCGTTGCCTGGCTGTCGTACTGTACTAAATAACGTGACAAAATTTAACTTATCCGGTTATTTTTTATTTGCAATTAGTAGACGTGGCAGTCATTAGCTCAGCTGTAAAAGATCGATGTTCCTAAAAAGCCACCTTTTTTGGATTTTTGTCCAGGCCAAGGGAAAATACTAGCAAATAGTGGCTAATAAAGAAAATTGCCTTTTGAAAAGAGCATAAGTTGAAAATCTAATTATTAGTAATCAATAATAAACTTGTGGACTAGCTATTCTGGCAACTATGATAAGATATTTGTATTTTATAGCCCAAAATGCAAAAACTTTAATGTTGAAATCTTAATCAAAGTAAAAAAAATATTTCCACTAAATACATTTTTGGCCAGGCCGGCTAGCTGGATTGCTGGATGAGGGATCCAGCAATTGCAATCCCTAACCAAGACACTTTGGAGCAAGAATTTGGAAAACAGCGAAGATCCTTTGACAACAACGATGCACCAAATGCCTAAAATATTTGATGTCATCAAGGCACCCAAAACTGGAAACACATTAGTAAATTAAACTAAGACCTTTTTAAAATAGGAACTGTTTTAATTTCACTAATTGTCTATGAAATACATTTTAAATTGTAGGAATATTTGTAATTGGTGAAACAAAATATACCACTTTAATCACTTGGATTGTTCCTTATTTTTTTTAGCCTTTTCTTAGTCCTGGCTGAGATTTTTGTGCCTTTTCACCAAAATGTTTCCCCGTTAAATATAATTTCAGGCCTTTGCCTCTAGTTTTTAGAAAACTCTCTATTAATTTGCCCAATATTTTGTCTCGAATTTTTATCATTGGTTACCTCAGATTCTTCATCTAAAATCTTTACCCATAAACTACCTATTTGATCATTACTAGATATTTGATTTAAAACTAGTTCTTTACGATTAGCATTTTCGTCTTGAGTGGTAAATGGTTTTTTTTTATTGTAAAACATTTCTACGACTGCATCAATAAGTTTAAATAGTTTAAAACATTTAATTTTAACAAAAGTTAATCCACCGCTGTTTGTTTTATAATCCAGCTAACAACATCTGGTATAATAACTCCAATGTAAGGACCAATATCCTTGGAACTAACCCCTGTAACAGCCAGAGCTTTTAATATCGAAGCTTCTATTACGCCATTTTTTTTTGGATTCCGCAGACAGAATGTACAGCTGCTCCCACTATGTAGTCAAAAATTGCTTCTTTTTTGTCAGGTACCGAGGTTGTGATCTCTTGGTTAGGTGGTGCTTTTTTGTCATTATAAATCACAGTTTCAGCTTGTTTCCAAAAATAATTTAAAATGTTCCTCAAGAATTCGCTAGCCACCGACTTCTTTTGGAAATCAGTCAGACTTAGATATATCTGAAAAAAAAAAGCACATTTATCGTGTTATTGATAATAAATGACGAGAGAAATGAATAGTTGTTGCGGTATTGAAACTTACAGGTGGGGCAAGACCTGACAGATAATTAACGGCTTCTTGAATAAATGACTCGGAATCTAGCAGCGGCTGTGCATAGAACCATAAGTTATTGGATATTGTAGCATTTGATAGATCATTTAAATTTTCTTGGGGTTTCTGCCAAATAGGAGCTTTTGATTCAACACCGATCTTTCCTAGCTCTTCAAAAATTGCAGATAAATCTTCAGGTACACATTTTGAGTGTCAAAAATTTCTTGAGTGAATAATGAATTGATGTCTGAACATTAACACTATAAATTTCTTGGAAAAAAATAGTTAAAATCAAATCCAAAATGTTTCATACTCTTATTAAAGTACCAACCTCTTAACCTAACTTTAAGCTTCACTGGCATTGGTTTTGTAGTTGTAACTACCAGTACTTCTTCATTATCACAGTTTTCTTCAATTTGTACAATCAAAGTTTTCGCTTTTGAGTGTGAATTATTCAAATCATCATTGGGTAGCTCTACATGTAGATCAAAGCCTTCTTCTACTTCTAAAATCTGTTCCTTCAGGGAAATTTCATCGTCATTTTCAATTATCTGTCTGTTAAAAAGGGGATATTCTATTTAGTCTAGTCCTAAACAATTATTAACTTCATTCCTATTTGAATATAATGAATGTTTTTTACCTGAAAAAAGTGTGATCAGAATGAATGCTGTTTTTCTGACGTTTAATACTTTTCGTATTATTATCGTTGAAAACGCGAGTCATTGTTGTGAAATTTAATGATTAATATCATAGAAGGTTATGATTAAAGTTTTTTTTTATTCAAAGAAGAAAGGGCTGAATTGAGTCTGAGAAGACCGCGAGCCCGGCGAAGACACCATCTGATTAATCAGGGCGAGATATGTGTAACGGCCACGCCAACGGGGGGATACGTGGGGACAGGGGTGGGGACACCCGTGGCGGAAGTATAAACAAAAGTTTCCGCCAGTACTACTGCTAGGCCTTGACAAAGCAGACGACAAATGATTATCAACTAAGGATGAATTAAGTATTTTTCTACAGGTTCCGTGTAGTTATCCTCCTTGGTTCGACCTTGGCTTGGTGATTTTAGAGAGAGGTAACTGCGCATGCGCGCTTTATATTGGCGGCGCCTGAAACGAGCCACTTCCTATCGTTTTACTTCAGATTCCTTGGAGAGACAAACCGAAACGAGGAATAATCCCCCCTTGGGCCAGATAACCTTTGAAGATTCCGCACAATCGATGCGGGAAATTAACCCAAATTCCCGCCCAAAGGGAATAGAATACTCTGTTTAATTATTTGAATAAAACCGGATTCACGACGGACAAGAAAAAAGTTCTGGACATCAGCTATATTTTAAGAATCGTGTTCTTTAGTACTCGAGTGAGTCGAGTCATTATAGTCCTGTTCAAAAAATTGAAAGATCAAAGAACTGAAATTGCTTCTGCTAGTTCTGCATTGCGGGGTTTCTAGCGCCTTCACCATCATTAAAAATCCCATGATTGCCGCCCCTCCGCTTGATGCGCCCGGGCTGTTGCCGCTTTCGCTACCAACTCTTTAAAAATTATTTTGGTGGTTTGTGAAAGCAGCTTTTCGCGCTTTATGTGATGCTACAGCTTAAACTTTTCCTCGATATTTCTGCATTTTCTGTTTGCCTTAATTTGTTTAAGTTTAATACCACATTTTCCACTATTCGTAAAAGCAGCTCCATCCTATTAATTATGAGTAGTTAACCTGTGCCATAGTATTGGTGTTCTTTGACATTTTTCCGCTTTCACTGTCCAGTATGATTTTATGGAAATGGTCCTTGTTCCATAACAGGAATTAACCCGTAATTATCGGAAAAACGACGTTTTTTTCGATACAAAGCTCAAATTTTACGAATAATACATGTTTTTTAATCATTTTCCGAAATATTAACCGGTAAATTTCTTTGTTTACATTTTCAACCCGAAAAAAATCAATTTAATCATGGATAATGATTAACCATCCCCGACCTCTACCGATTCTTCGCGGGAAAGTTTAATTACATTAAAGGGGGATTTTTTGACATTGAATAAGGTTTTTAGTATTTCAGCTCTCTCTCTCTATATGTATGCGCTGGGATGCCTTTCTCAAACATGTTCATAGCGAAATTGAAAAATACGTTCTCCGACTTAAAGATATCGTTTTTCATTTGGTTGCTATCGCAATAGCTAACGCAAATAAGCTGCGCTATGCTATCGAATGCGCAAGTATTTGTTATAGAATAAAATTTATTTTTTAATTTGAACCGATCGGAGTCCGGCGTTACTATTGTTAAGTAGTCCAATAGGGAGGACGTTTTGGGAGCTGCTCCATTCGGTTCGAGCCATCTCTTGATGCGGCTCAATTTAAGACGAACGAGGACGCTTTTGGGAGGGAGAGCTTCCTTCATTTCGCCAATTTTCCTTTTGAAACTTCTCTTTGGTAGCTTCGCGATCTTTTCGTCGCTTTACAACGCGTAATTTACAAATACGCACTTCGCCGTAGCCTTCTGCATCTTTGTTTATAGAAGAACTACATCCCTCAATAGCGTTAACTGGGGCCTATGGATCAGAAATTTCGTGTTTGAAAGAAATGTTACTTTTACGTGAGTATAATCGACAGTACTTTGCAGTAATAACATTTTCGTGATCCATTTTCTTCCGGAAAATTTCCTATAGCACAAGCTACCCGTGGTTTTTCACGTTTTGTATTCTTTCGCAGGCAGCTTCGCATTGATCACAAACGTTTTCCATATCCAGGGTTGTACATCTTTTATTCATTGGAAGCCGCACCTACATATTTGTTGGGAATTACAAAATGGGCGGGCTACCGTTAACCTGGTTAAGTTAGAAGAAACCACTTATAGACTGTGCGAATGATGATAAAATACGCGAAAAAGTAGATTGGTCCATAATTAAAAGGGATAATATAGCTAAATCCTAACCAAATTTGAAGTAATTAAAAAACTTACTAATAACTCGTACCAATAGGTCTTCGAGCAAACAAAAAAACGTGAATCTCTGATCAAATAGATCTTCGAGTTACAAACTACATAAAAACTAAATAAAATAGCCAGAAATTGCAACGTTACGAGTTATTAGTAAGTTTTTTAATTTCTTCAAATTTAGTTAGGATTTAGCTATATTATCCCTTTTAAATATGGACTAATCTACTTGTTCGCGTATTTTATCATCCTTACCGTTAACCTGGCCCGCCCACTTAATATTTACGCATTTGCTGAATCCGATAGTTTTCAAACCCTTGTATCTTTGAAAGCGGTATGGTGCATATTCTAGGAAAGGTGGTGCGTAACGGGTGCCAATTCACAGACTACATATTTGTAGGAAATTTTGGAAATGGGCGGGCCACCATTAACCTAGCCCGCCCATTTCAAAACGACACTGGTGCAAATTTTAATTATGATGGTTCATATTGCTGCGAAATGAGTGCCTATTTATAGGGTATGTCTTTTTAGATTTCATAAGTTGGGCGGGCCAAGTTAATCTAGCTTTTAGGAACGGATAGTATACAGCTCTAAAAATCATCTATGTTTTGTTTGGTCTACTTTGTACTTTCATGGGCAATTTAATACTTTGTTTTGTGCAGTTTCAGACTTAAATATATAGAAGTTACAATTATTTAATCATTAATTTGTTTCTTTAAGTCTTAGCCTTAACAATAATTGTAAGTTGCAAATTTGGCTTTGTTCATATAATTATATTATTAGGTTAGATCTAACAAAATAGAAACAATGGAAATTATTTTTAAAAGCTGAACTTGAATTCTAGAAATACAAAACAAAGTTGTGGTCTCACTAAGTCTTAAATTTTTAGTAAACTTTCTCGAGGCATAACTTGTCATGGATTTTTAAGCCAAAATTCTTTGGTGAGGAATTGCAGTTGATTACATCAACGTTATTTTTTTGAATAAAATAAAATCTCTCTTTTCCTTCAGTAATCACGCGCTTTGATTTAGTTCTACAGTTTAATGTCGGCAGCGCGTGAATTTTTTCAGAACTAACGCAAAAACGCCCAAGCTATTTTAAAATATTATTTAAAGCGCGCGCTCGTGGCGTGTGATTACTGAATAGAAACGAGAGAGATACATTTTTTTCAAGCGCTTATAGAAACAATTTCCTTTTCTTAAACTCTACTAAAAATAGGTTTATTAGCCTTTTCTCTCAACATTTATCACGTGTATAAAACAAACAAAATTAAGTGGGACTCCGTTTTTCAGTTTATTACGAATAAAAGGGCTTTTGCCTAGGTCACACGATGACTTGTACAGCTCAAAGCTACAGATACATGTTTTCCCCTTTTTTCTACTGATAATACATGTATAATTTTCTGACTTTTCACCATGGCAGTTCAATTTTTTTCCAAATAGTTTTTATTGATTTTCCTCAATTAATGTTGGTTAAATCTTTTTCCTTTACCTAACAAAATAAATATTTGATAATTTATTGTTGTTTACAGATTGAAAAGATTTATCTTTCGGCCACCATGATAGTTTTATGTTCCTCATCGTAGAATGTCTTGCTTCCTGCACAAAATATATTTAATTCAACTACAGTGTCCTCCAAAAAGATAAGAAAATAACCCCTGAACCAAAAAGGGTACCGATAGAGAATACTTCCTCGGAATGGATAAGCAGATCCCTATTTTATAGCCCGCCTATTTTGTTCATCTTCGATTCTAGGAACCCCCCGTTTTACGGAACGCGTTTGCTACTTACCTATCTCCTTTTATGGATACCTACAATAATGTTTACCATTCAACCTGCTGATTTATCGACTTTTAAGAATGCCTTGCTCCGGGGGTCTCCCCCCCCCGTATTTTTTCCAACAATAGCGACCCGAGATTTCCTCGAAAAATAGGACGCATTCCTCGCTCGCATTCAATTGCATTAATTTTTATATTACAACAGATTCGGTAATTGAGTAAAGCAAAGGAAGAAGAGAAGATGAATCAAAATTGATGTCCTCGAAACAGCTTCTCCTAGCTGAAACTCTTCCTTTTCCCCGAACTTCATATAAGCGAGAAGCCTGACCTTCCCCTTACTAGCCAGAATTTTATAAGTCCACCCCTCAAATTTCGGCAGTTCCAAACAAAATTTTTTTTTCCCACTTCTCGCGTATGTGATTCTATCAGCTACCATATCTGATACATTTTATTGAAGGTAAACGGCGGGAGACGGATCGAAGATTGGAAAGTTATATCATTAAAGAAGAACACTTCCAATTCTCCCCCTCTTTAACCCATTGAAACACAAGAATTTTCCCCTAAACTGCCATCCATAATATATTTTAATTTGGAAATCCCTCACACCTTTTCGTTTCCCGAAATCATGAGACATATTTATTCTTTAAAGTTCTAAATATAATTTCGATGACTCATACGCCCCGGGGAAAAATACCGTTACTTTAAAACTATCAGGTTTGGACAAGACTTTTATTACCAGTTTGAGACTATAGAGCTGATATGTCAATTAGGATGAATAGAAATAGGGCCAGTATTACCCCTTACGTTTTTAAGGGGTTTCTAACGATTAAATCTATTAGCGAGCTACTAATTTCTTACCTTAAAATCTCAGATTCTATCAATATGTATGAGAAAAAGAACGAGTGCCTGTATTTAAAAAAAAAAAACATTTAACTGGAAAAAGAAATAATTGGCAAATTCTACTTACATGGTTTGCGCTATTGATAACAGCATACCCGTGTTGAGCCTCTTCCTCTCGTGCATGTGGAATCAGCATTTTTAAGGAATGAAGCCCGGGGATCGTAACAGCCACGGTAAAAAACAGAGAGAACGGTGGGCATAGGTCAGTCGAGAGAAGGGGGTTCATAGCCCTAAGGGGACGAATTCCGTAGGATATACGGAGCGACACCTGCAAGAAGAAACCCTCGGGGCAAACGGAGGGAGGGACAATAGACCGAGAGATTTTACGCGGGTATCAGGTGGGGGAAATGTTGAAAATTAACGTGGACGTTAGAAATATAAGCTGAGAGAAATGATTACAAAACTTTTTATTTGATGGAAATAAATATACAAAGAAAATATACATATATATTAAAAAATAATCGAGGAGGCGAGACTGGCGGCGAGGCCGTCAAGAAAGAACTGTAAAATAAACTCATGAGGGTGCGGCATCGGGGTGGTTGATAAGGCCAGACGGGGTTAACGTATTTGGAACCTTTGAACGAACGATCGTTGGATCCCTAGTTTATACCGGAGAAAAAAAATTATTACCCTAAATCGGCGGCGAAGGCACTAGCCGCGAAACACCCGGCGATAACCAGGGCCGTGTGCGAAGCCGCCGCCTGTTGGGCCTCCCAGGCGTGGGCCACTACCACTTGAAAATCAAGGGCAGGGATTAAAATATTAGGAGGATCACCGTTGTCCATTAACGCCGCTTTACAGCGGTGTTCTCCTAGGTGGCCGAGGCCGAGGGGGAGGACATGGGGATGTAGGTGACGGAGATCTATAAAAAATATAACCTTGAAGGTTAAAGGTAAATTGTAAAGTATATCTCTCTTTTACAGTAGTTAGCTAATTCTCTATTAATTTTATTGGCTCGAAAATAATTTTGTTGAGTATTTGACCGGTTGGGAGACTGAAATACGTAACAGACCCAACTCCATGCTAGTCAGTAAAAAACAAAAGAATGTGCAAATTACTGGTATGAATCTCTGTTGAAACTCTGGTTTTACGTTTAACTTATTTTTTCCCCACATTAGCAAGGGCAGTTTCTTAGATTGTAAAATTCATATTATATAAAGGAGAAAAATTTGTCCTTACATATCGTCTAAATCAAGACAAACTAGAAAAGGAATTTGGTAAACAACGTGGATCATATGGAAGCAATACCAATCCTAACGCTTACCAATATGCGCAAAATGTGCACAAGTTAAACATGTTTTCAAAATAAGTAAGAGTAGAAATACAAGTGTAATTTAAGTTACTGAAGTTTGACTTTAATTGTAATACTTTTTTAATGTAAATTTTGAAAGTTATTTCTTAAAATATTAAAAAAATTTGCACGAATAATAATCAAGTTCGTTTTTTCTTCAAAAAATTAGGGACCATTTTTCGTCACAACTCTAGAATGCCGTTATCACATATTAGGAACTTTTTCATCCAACCTTATTTCCTTTTCGCAAGCTGGCTTTCGATTTTAGGTGCATTTTCTTAGACACTCGATATTTATTTCTGTAATATATCTTAGCATTAAATATGATTCTACCATTTTAACTTATATTTTGTTTTTCCCTTCAAATTCTGTAGAACCTAAAATGTTTAGCCATTCCTGATTTATTATTGGTTTATCTAAAACTGCTCTTTTTGCCAAATCTTTCCGATTAGTAATTTCACGATTGAGATTTAATGCTGTACTATAAAATGAATCTATCAATTAATTCAATTTTTCAAATAGCTCAACAGTTCCTTCATTTACAAATATTAGTCCACCTCTGTCCATTCTTATAGTCCAATCAGCAATTGTGGCTATTTTTTTTTAAAGAAGAGAGTGACTAGAAACACCTTTGAAACAGACCAGAGGCATAAAATTTACATTTGTTGGAATCCATTTCTTAATGGAATTAATAGTGGAACCAGCCAAGTAAAATAATATATCTTCATCTTTTGTCATGTTGGCTTGCTTTGGGAAATTGTTCTCAGTTTCAGGTTCTTTAATTACTAAATTGTCTCTTAAGAAAGTTCTTAATTGGACGGAAAATATTCGCGAAGTCAACTCTTAAAACCTAACTCTATCTCTGAAAGGCAGTTAAACCTTTCAAAAAAGCACTTATTCTGTTAATAGTTTCTGGACTGAACAACGAATTATGCATACTCGCATTGTAGTCAGATTTTTAATAACGTGCGCATTAAATATATTTCATTCGTTAGTATCTTGCAAAGATTTTATTATTTGTCCAATATTTTTGGGGCCATCATGATTAAGATCTTTCAAATCATTCAATGTGACCTTCAAAAATTTGTTAAAGGCCGGGTTTTGGGCAAGGATTTCATTACAGACCGAAAATGATTTTTACGAAGGACCTCGATGGGGTGAGGTGGATACGAACCGACTTTCTTTTTGCCTCCCCTACATTTCAAACCCCGAAAACTTAGAGAGGGACCCGAGACGGAAAGGACAAAGGAGGGGTTCTTTATTGGTATGTAAGTGGCCTAACAATGAGAAGAAGCTAGAGCTCGACAGAACCGTATCAGTCTCCGTCCCAAAAATAGACGATTCCTATTGCCTGACGCACAAGTTTCCTCTTTCAAACATATTTGCGAAATAGCCTGGAAAATAAAAAAAAGACGCGATTCCGTGAAAAAGGGGTAGTCATTGAAGCAATAAGACGTCATTGAAAACTAGTTCTAATTTCAATTATAATACGGCAACTCAAAGATGTATCAAAATAATATACACGATTGAATAATGGCGGAATATCAAATTATGACGAAGTTAGGTCCAAATAGAATAACTAGGGAAATTTTTAAAAATGCGTGCAAATTATACAGTAATTCTAAAAATTATGTGTGCACGACAATTTCGATATACACATAATCGTATGCAATTTTAGCGGAATACATAGCAATTAGAGGCCGTTTAATAATTATTTTTCACTTTAGCACGGCAATTAAAAATACATTTAACAAATTAATACACGATTTTTGTCTGAAACTAATTCTGAAATTATGGGGAGTTAAACTTTTGTTAATGTTTACTTGATTTTCTAGTCTGTACTCATGTCTACAGCTACATTAATATAAATTACAATATTTAGATAGATGGATAAAAGATAAATGCATTGTAGTTGCTAGAAATTCCTCAGAGGGGGGGTGAACTAACGTTTGAATGTGGAAACCCTTCGCATATCTACGCCATTGGTTAAATGAGAAAATTGTTACTTTGAAAAATAAAAAGTTTGATGTCTTCTCCTCATTCCCATTGGTGTCCCATATGAGGAATTCCATCGAGATTTGGATACATTTCGCGTACCTTTTTTCACAACGCACACGGGAATTATATCTCTTCGATGAGTCTCGTAATATTCGGTATTTCTTCCCGCTTCAGGGCTCGTCTTTATCGCGAGATATCTGGGATCTATCCATAATCCTTTGTTAGACAAACAAGTCCAAAACATTTTATATTTTAGTTTCCGAATTCCTGGATTATGTGGACTCGGACGTTGTCCCGGACCTTCCCATGGAAAATTCCTGGCTAAAATACATGGCAGCAGTTGTCTCCGTTGTCGTTTTTCGTAGCTGACGGACCCACATCCATAATTGTTTCTGGACTGCATTTTATGTTTCCGCGCTCTACTAGTTCCTATAAAAAGATACTTTATACAAATGGTTGAAAATCTTTCAGTTAATACACTATCAAAAAAAACCCCAATCGTGATTACCTTTGGCAGCCTCGAAGTATTATCGTATTGCTTTTTCTTCGTCCTCTCTGAGGGTCAATGTGTTCTTCGTTGGGATGACCATTTTCAACTGAAACCGTCATGGGAGAAGCAACCTTCAACATATTAAAATTTACGATGTCCATTGGGCTTGATAGGACTGGCTATAAGCTTTATAGTTGCCGCCCTTACCAATCACGTCGTTCCCAGAATTCAGACTTGTCCTCTGTTGGAAAAGAATGATTTTCCGTTTTACCCCGAAGAAACCCTTTTAGACCCTACCATAACTTTTTCCCAGCGAAATTAAAAAATTTTCATCAAAATAGAGGCTTCGTTCGTGTGTTCCAGATCATATGCATTTCTCTCCCGTGTTTTTAGATTGTAAATAGTTTTCCTTCCATATCTTTTATCTAGTGAAATTTTATAATTTGGCCCAAAACTTTGCCTTCTCGCGTGCTTTCCAGATCGTTAAATTTTCTACGAGTCTTTCGGTTTTAAATAATCCTTCTAAGTATTAAATTATAATTATTTTACAATGGACGTAGACGAGAACAGTCAGCTTACGCCGGCCAGAATTTCTCCGAGCAAACGTTTAGTCAAAAGGAGACTTCTCGAAGGACCGGCAAGGGAAGAAAAACATAAATGTAGAAAAACAATTACTCTTTTTTTTTTCTGAAAACGAAAGGTGCGAATTTGAAAAAAACGTTTTCCACTGTAAAATGTCACAGCCCCGGAGTAAGTGTGAAGACAATTTTTATAAGGGCACAAATCTATCTATATAACCTCATCGAACCAATTATTGAAGAAGCAGACCACACCGTTAACAATGAAATGACAGAAGTTCCATCACTGCCAGAAAAACGAACAAATGACGCTTTATCTATAGTATAAATGTAAATTCCCCCAAGATAAATTCTACCAATAAACGGCTGATGGTAGTGCAAAAATGTCAATTTCAAAGATATTCAACTTCTTTTTTACTATTGAAAACAAATTGTGTGATGCGCGAAGAAAACATCTAGGCTTTTTTTATCAGTTATATTCAAATACATGTATATAACATTGAAACGATTTATGAATCACAAACGAAACGACCTAACATAAACGTCGAGTTATCGGATCGTAAGGAGGTACAATGTCAACCGATAACCCATCCTGAATCAGCAACAATAACTTAATCCATTTTTGATAATGGTAATTTAGGTAATTTCAAAAATAATGATTGAAACCCTATAAATGATTATGCCAAAAATGTAATTGGAAATTTTGGAAAATTCTCTCCGGATTTAATTATATGCTATGAACCAGCTTTTTTGACTGCTCTTCGCGAAGTTGAGAAACTTTACCGCTATTGTACCAATAATATTAGTGTTGGAAACAAAAAAATGTATTGGCCGTGTTAAAATCTACAGCTGTGTGTGTGTGAGAAAAATCAGGTGGTTAAAATTACATCATCGTCGAAATTTGGCAGTGCTAATAATTTTTTAGTAGATTTGATTCTGTACGTTTGTTTTTTGTGATCCGGTATGCTGGCGGTACAATTTTAAAAAAATTGCAAATTTGCCAAATTCGGTAATTTGCTAGAAAGTCTGAGTCGAATAATTTTAGCGAAAATCAGCGCCATTTTGACTGGATTAAAAACGGAATCAATTATAGAGGCATTTTACGAGGAAGCAAAAACAGAGCCTGTAGATAATCCCAATTTATCATTGCCGGTAAAAATAATTGTAATTGAAAGTGACACGTGACACGCTTGCAGAAAAAATTCCTTTCATAGCGTTATCGTTGCTCTTGGGAAAAACAGGCACAAAATTGTAAGTAAAAAGGGTAATACATATTATTAAAACAAATCCTCCTCGACCTACTATTACCCTAAAGAGAACCACCGAAGAAATCGATAAAGACTACTCACAAGATACCTGCCGACGTTGTAAGTTTAAGGGACATTAAGCTAAAGATTGCCCAGCGCCAAAAACCATTATCCCAAATAAACCTGAACTTTATAAATGGGCCAAAGAAAATCCAAATAAGTTAAGTCAAAAACTTTGAAGTATTCTTTTTTGATTAACAAATTCTTATAATTTTTTTTCAAAAAATGTATTATTTAAATGGTACTGATCGTAGTCTGTGAATCGAGAAGTTCGACAGATTTATTCTTCTAGTCAGCAAAAGGGATCTGAGTATCTGCGAGCCCCACGTAAACCTTCAGTATGGAGTTCATGGTAAATTTAATATATATTTTCTTGCAAATATGTAATATTAATAAATATAGTGTTTTCGGAATTAACTAAACTTTGCTTTATTTATTTCAAACCGTACGTACTCAATAATTATATTATTATATATCTAAAAGGGGAATCCGAGTTATATAATATTTTCATTATAGGATCTAAACCTAAGCCACAAAACCGACTTTTGGATCTTTACCCGAGTAAAAAAACCCATTTTTCATAATTTAAAGGACCACTGAAAGTCTAAAAACAATATTATCACTAAGTTTAAGCAACGAATTTAAGGTATTAAGTGTATTAATAAATTCTCCAATGTAGAATTAATTAATAACACTAGTTATTCCATCTAGGACTGCATAAATGAATTAAAATTACATCCAGAAAAGATCATTTTATCAGATGATGTTCTTGAAGACAAGAAGATTTAAGACAGGTGTGAACACACGATTTATACAAATACATAAATTGATGACCAATGACAACTTCGTGAATACGTTTTCAATGAGTTATAAAATAGCGGTAATGAAACAAGCTCTTACTACTTATATGTATTAAACTATTTCAATCTAATTAATTTTTATTTAATTGTTTAGGAACTTGATTTACTCAAAGACACTGAAGATTTCTCAACCAATCCTTAATTAAAACTGTAGAACTGGAATGTTTATAAACTAAAACCTCTGAAGACTCGGAAAACGTCAATGAACCGCAGCAGTTTCCACGACTAGCTCCAAAAAGTTGCACAAAAAGAACGTCTAGTCATTCATCATATCTGAGGATACATTGCTCGGCAATTAATTTTAACATACGGATGGTCTTCTAAAACATTCATTGAAAAGGCTAAATGAAAGAGGTAATGATTATGCAAAGTGGACAGAAGACATAAATAAGGGAGGATTGATCATTCTGAAGCCAAATGCTTTTTCATTTTTATCTACGCTCCATAATGAAGCCAAAATATATTTCAAGGAAGACAGCCATAGAGATAGATTCAAACGATTCAGTTTTAATTAATGAAACCTTAGTTCCAACGTGGTATCAATTGTGGGGCTCCGAAAGTCAAGAAGCGAAAGATTCGCTATGTAAACGTGTAAAATAACAATGAACGGCATGGGAATAGGTGTTGTTGGGAAACTTAAATCGGAAATTCAGAAAGTTAAGAAAGAATCTCTTAAAGCATCAGCAATGAGAAAAGAGCTTAAAAATAAAAAGCCTGCAAAAAATGCAAAGAAACCCCCACTGAAATCAAAACCAAAGTTCCTAGGGTGTGAAAACCTCCGTAGGGATTTATTGCCTAAACCTTTCTAAGAGTTTTGTGATATTAGAAAAGAACCAAATTAGATTTGTTATATATTAAGCAAATTATAGTACAAATTTGATAATACCAAAACCAAATGAGATTTGTGATATTTTTAGTTCGAAATCAAATTAGCGTACAAATTTAAAATACCGCAATATGAAAATTGAAATTAATGAAATCTTCATCTCATATGAATCATAGATTTCAAATTAAAAGTGACATCTTTATTTCGTTTCATTTTCTATTACTTTCTTTAAATATTTAATATACTTTGGTAATTTAGCACGTTAGGAATGTCATTGCTGCCAGTTTCACATCTTTGCTTTCCGAAATACATCTTTATTTCGTTTCATTTTCTATTATCAATCTTCTTAACCTCTTAATTTTTTTCATATATAACAGTGACGTTTTCATTTTTAGGAGATAGGAATGTCATTGCTACCAGTTTCACCCTTTTTGCTTTCCGAAATACCTCTCAATCGGATCTTGATTGAAATGTTCGGTTAAAACAAATTTAGCCCCCGCTTTTAACAGTAGCTGACTCGCTTCAATTATAGAATTAACCGAAAATGTTCAAAAGTGATTTATAACTTCAATCAATGGTCAGCGTATCGATAAACTTTGCCAGTAATTATTAAGCTTTACCGTGTCTCGGCTTAACAGCATCTTTGACTTATCGAACCCATTTTAAACTTAAGCCTCTCATTCTTCCAGATAACCAATGAAGGTTGAAAGGACAAAGAGATCGTATACAAGTTAAGAAAACACGTAGAATAAATAACGAAGTTACGAAAAAAGCGCGTTGTATACCACTTCAAATTGTATTCATAAATGACCCTTTACGGTTCAAAAGTACCGATAGACCAAAAACTAACTTAAGTGGACCACCCACGGGTTCTACCCTTTAACCCTTTTATCTCTGCTGACTGCGCTAAATCAAGAGTTGAAATTTATATATAAAAAATTTACGACTTAAAAAACTAATAATAATCTCCCGCTTAAGCTGAGCATATAATTTTCAATGAACCGTAACATAAATTGGTGCTTCTGTGGCAGAACACTTGCCTTTCATGCAGGAGGGCTCGGGTTCGAAACCCGCCCGATGAGATCGCAAAATGATACCCAGACGTATACCGTGAACATTTGGTGGAAACCCTGCCATTTGGACGTTGAGACGTTCACCGTAACCCTCAGCACTCGGACAGTCCCAAACGTCGAAGATTCTTCACGTACAATCACAATTCAAAATTATAATACACCCAATGACAAAAAGAGGGCGCTTTTGGAAAAACTTTTTCCCTTATTCTAAGAAACTGCGTACGCAGCGATTACAATTTGCTCCGAAAATGCGAACGCGTTCGCCGCCCAGACAGACTGACCCACCCACCGACAAAAACGGTGTATGTAATACCCCTCCTAGGGGACGAAATAGAAAAAATAACGAAGTTTCCAAATCGAGTCAAAAACAAGATGTATAAGTAATTATTTAAAAGTGTACGTTGGACGTGAAAAAAACCACCAAAACCATCGAGTTTACTTAATGGCGACGAAGACTCAAGCTTCGGAGACTCTAGCGATGAATATAAAAGGTTCGTAGGCCAAAAGCGCGCCTGGGTCGGAAAAAAATCAGATTTATACGATTATTATCGGATTTTTTTGATAATTATAAATATTTAAAATTTAAGTTGAAAATGTCCATGTTACTGATAACACTGGAAATGTTTCAGTACTGAGACGAAATCTGCAGAAAAATGGAGAAGTTAATATCATCCAATACGGGTGTTCGGCACACATTCTTAACTTGCTTGCTCAAGGCATTTCAGTAGCAAATGTATGTTGTGAAGATTGAAAAGTACTCCAAAATACCCATCTACCAGCCTCGTGGTACAAGCAGAGCGGAGAAATAACGATTCCAGTAACCATTGAAGTGAGAAGGAATACTGTTGGTGATTTTGTACAGGGGTTTTTTAAAAAACAGGGGAAGATTAGTGCAAGTGTGTAAAGATCACCGTGGGCTGATCAACAAAGATATTTACAAACTAGTGAATGAAGTGAATGCGGAAGACTACAGAGATCGACTGATACCAATCAGTGTAGCGCTCGACCGCGCTCAAAGAGACAATACAACAATTGCAGTTGCATTTAAAATCTGGAAAGACATGAAAAACAAACTGGAAGATCAACCCAAGCAAGTGAAGGAAAATGGCTCTAAATGCAAATCATTACTTGGCCAATATGTTGGATCACAGATTTTGTGGTGAGCGGTTATCAGATGAACATCGGGCGGCAGCTTACGAACGAATTGGTGAAATGAGCGCAAAAGACCAACCATTCCCGGGTCACATGTTTGGAGATGTAGCACCTATAACTTGGTGGCGCTCACTTATAGTGCAGCAAGATCTGTTGAACTTCAAGCAATTTAGAAATGATTGGATTGCAATGTGTGAGCAATTCCTCGCGGCTATGGCTTCAACAGCAGGACTTGAAAGACTATTTGCAACTTTCGGATTTGTCCCTTCTAAACAGATAAATAAACTAGGGGTTGAAAAGGCAGCCAAATTAACCTCATGTTTAGACACCTGAATCAAAACGTATCCTGCAGTAAGAAGTCAAGTCTGAATTGGATTTGGTCCAATGTAGATATCGCCGACGATTCCGATGAAGATCTATTAAATGTAGAGTACGAACCAGGACAAGAACCTTATAACGATGAATGATTATTAACAAATCAACATTGCCTTTTCAAGTTTGAAACAATTTAAAATTTGATAAAATTCATTTTGGATAGTTGTAAACAATACATTAAACTTAAAACTGATTTCAGAGATTTCAATTGATTTCGATAATTATTATGATTTTTTCATCGGATAAATATCGATAATTATCCATCGAAAATTATCGACCAGCCCTAAAATTAGTCGCGCCACCCTCGAAAATGCCCTAACGCTCGGATGTGCTAAAAAAGCCGTATAACGCGAGAGAGTAGATAGAAAATGAGAGAACTGGCTCACGGTCTCCATGTTGATGAATGAGGATTCGGCGGCTCCCCGTTGATTCTCTATGGGGAATTCCGTCACCTTGAACGTCCTTGAAAAACGCAGCGACTCGAAGTGGATGCATTCGCCGGTATCGAAAATACAATTGCCCAAATATGTAAAAACTTACCCGTCTCTTTATATCGTAAAAACGGCTACTTCAGAAACGTCCGGAGAACAATGCGTGGTACTTTATTTATCGAAAAACAACTGTACTACAGAATTTTTCGATTATTTTGGGAACGCCCCCGATATGTTTCCCTTTAACGACTTTGTCGAAAGAAACAGTAAAACTGTTACTTTTAATTCATTTCAATTACAAGGGAATCTTAGTACGACTTGCGGTGGCTTTTGCGTGTATTTTGCAATTAAACGTTGTCGGGGAGTAAAAATGTTTGATATTCTAACTAGATTTTCTAAAAATGAAAATGTTAATGATAAGATGATAAAAGAATTTATGTATTCAAATATTCAATAAATATTAAATAATTTTCATAAATGTTTTTATTTATTTCAAAAGAATTAACAAATTTTTAAGTCCACATGAACACTACGGTTAATACCGTTAATACATTGATTTTAAAATTTTTATCCAATTGTGACCGTACGATAACGTGCTCACACCATCCCCTAAAATGTACTCTTTGTTATCGTAAGGTCTTAGCGCTATTTTATTTTGGGATATCGTAAAAAGTGCATGTTTAGAGCTAACAATTCGTTTCATGGTGCTGGTGGTAACTAAGTTTTGTAATAAGGAATCACAATAATTCGCGTGCCTGATCTTATTTTTCACAACGCGTTTGCAAATTCCTTTCGCGGTCTTCTTTTTGCCCTTCTCCGATAAGATAGAATACATCTTGGGTCTGAGACCGCAAAATTCGCGAATAGGTACACCATCCATTTCGTCTTTCATTTTTCCGATGACCTTTTTGTTGGCGTTGCTAAAAAGAGGGTGGTCGACAGGGTAGCCTGAAAAATCGAAGAGATGTGAATCTTTCCGAAAATCAGCATAGACATCTTCCGTCTGGATGTCATAATTCAGGCTATCCGTATCGGTGAAAAGTAGACGCGCACTGTCGCCGTAGGTCTTTCGTATGTACTCGTAGAGAAACTGGTGCATAAACAGTTTCGAGATGTCGAGAATAGTGAAACCG
Organism: Leiobunum rupestre; assembly: GCF_980474605.1. NCBI lineage: Eukaryota > Metazoa > Arthropoda > Arachnida > Opiliones > Sclerosomatidae > Leiobunum > Leiobunum rupestre. The sequence goes on along the minus strand of NC_143385.1, from coordinate 38,320,016 downwards.
GTATAAATTGGTCTATTTAAGGTAAGCGACTTCTTTTTCATTTGAATGCCCACCAATTCGTTGTGAAAAATGGTGAACTTTTCAAATGCTGGAGAAGAAGCTTTTTTGATGGCTCGTTCTGGTGTTTGAACCAGATGAAAATCTATTCGGTTTCTCAAATTCTCCATCGTTTTAACTAAAACAAAAAATTCTTTATTTTTAATCTTAATTTAATTACCGAAGACGCTATGGTTTTGGAGTTTAAACAGGTCCTTCTCGAAATCATTTTTGGCTAATTTCCTTTTTCCGTGTTAAAGTTTATGAAAGGTCGGAGCCAGGGTTCTTTGTTAAAAGACAGGATTTTGTAAACCTTTGTTAATTTTAAGCCCTTGGATAGGTAATACTTAAGATTTCTATAGTGAAGTACGTATCTTTCTTTGTTTAATAAATTTGGGACGAGTTTCTTTCACGGGGAGGGACAGATCGTTTAACATTAATTTGTAGTAATTAGATAACATATCAGTCGTAATCTTTCGCGATTCTGGCGCGAGAGGATAACAGTTGGGTTCTTGATGTAGCTCGTCTGGGTATTCCAAATCAACCTCCAAAATAAAACCGTAAGAAGACTCGTCGGCTAAATTCAGGACGTGGCTTACAGCGTAGGTTTTTAGGTCGTTCACTGATACCCAGCTGAATTTACTAGTCGGAAGATAATAAACCATGGCGAAACCGTAGAGATTGTTCATATCGAGATACTTATGAAGTTTGACAGTTCGTCGGGATCGTACGTTTCTGGAATGCAGTGGTTATTGGCTTCGGCGAAACGGTGGCTAATCATAGATACACCCCCTATTATTCCCCGTTCAATAAAAAGATGCATTTATATATCTTGAAAAAGCTCCAATCTAACTTTGGTCATATACAAGGCGGCTTCCCAAGCAAACCCTGGCCCTGTAAAGGCGTGAGCACAATCAAGCTGATAATATTCGAAGCACATTTTGTGGAATTTTTCAAAGACATCGGCTGGTTGTAAGGTGTCAGCCTGTACGTATAAAACGTGCAATTCACCTAAAATAATAATAATGTTAGTAACACATTTATTTTCCACGTAATATGACGTACCAAGATTTTTTAAATGAAAAACATCCCAGATTTTTTTCACGGTCTCGTATTCTTCGTCTAAAAGATGTTCGTCAGTTAGCGCGTTGAAAAAGGCTTATTTCGGAGGTAATTGCGCTTCGTCAAATTTGTCCATGCTGCTCATGTAGTCATAGGGGTACGTTAGCTTTTTAAGTAAATGAATGAACTGACGGGAATCATAGAACGAATTGAGAATCGGATATTTTTCGGCACCTCCTTTGGACAAGTTGGAAATAAGAGTTTCGAGAGACGCCGGCATGAAACGAATTGAGTCTAGAAAACGCAGACTTCCAAAGCTTAAACTTATATACGTTTCAGTGTTAGAAGGAATGGCGGAAAGTTTTTCTTCCTTCTTAAGACCAATCCGCTGCATGATGAGATGGGCGTCGTAGCTTTAATTTTTAATATCTAGTTAGTTTAATTGCTAAGTATTCGATGAAATATATTAATACCGTACCGTGATAAGTTATGCATAATGACTGGGATGAATTTCCCTACTCTTAACTTCAAATTGCAGGTATTATGAGCGACTCCACGAAATCGTCCTGAAAACAAATAATTAAAAAATGCGGATACCGAAAAACCGCTATTATATTAAAATACCCGTGTAATGGCAATGATCTTTGATGGGTGGATCTTTCAAACTGAAACTATCTGAGCAAATGTAGCATTGAGTTTCCGTTCGGCATTTTTCTAACTTGGCGGAAGTTAAATCCATAGGGACATTAATTCGCAAAAGGTTGGAAATGACTTCTTCTTCAATCACAAGACTTTCAAGGAACACATCAATGGCGTCTATTCCTCGGTATGTGACTGGTGAATTTGGCGTACCTAATTACGAGATGAATTTTATAAAATCGATCTGTTACCATTCTGTAAGAACAAAAATCTAACCTTCTGGACCTACAACTACGTAGCTAAACCCGCACGCTATACAGGGTGTCCACTAAAAAATGAACCAGGGCGAATATCTCGAAATCTGTTTAAGGTACGATTTTGAAATTTTCAAGTCGTATACAAGATAGAGGGAAACCTAATGCGAAAATGTCGATGACCTTGAAACATGTCTTCAAGGTCATCCAAAAACTAACTCGAGAACCGTAAGTGTTAGAAAGCTGGTTCCAATTAGAAAAGTGTTCCACGTGACGTTTTATGTACAAGTAGGTTTGAACTGATCGGATTTGACCAATAGGAAGCCGAGAAATGCTAGATGAAAAACAAGAAGTTCGTTAAGTTGATAACGTGTCGAAAGCGAGGTTCGGGAGCTGATAACTCTTAAGATACTTGTGTTAGAGTACTGAAATTTTCTACACATCCTCATCAGGATTGAGGGTCTTAAGTTTAAGAATTTCAATGACCTTGAACTTTGTCTTCAAGGTCATCCAAAAACTAACGTGAGAACCGTAAGTGTTAGAAAGTTGGTTGGTACGTTATTATATCCACTTGGACAAATAAAATGCGGTCCATATTCCATCCGCTTCCCCGATCTTCAAATTCTTCGACCGCCTTCACCCTTTGTTTGGATAGGGATTTCTTCCGGTGTTAGGGATATTTGGTTTTTGCTCCGAAAAAACGGAAACGCTTCCACTTCTTCGCCATTGTTGAGCTCGCGAACGTAACGAATGTCCATGAAAATATTCCAATTAATTCCTCGCTTTTTGGTTAAATGGTTTTCTAAGTATTTAATCAAACCTGACCTAATACCCGTAATAAGTATTTCGGGGTCGGTTTGAATAATCTTTGGGGTGTGACGTGATCCCACAACGACGTTTTGAAGAGCCGATACATCTTCCACATCACTCTAGAAGCCCGCATCAGACTCTTTGGATTCATCTTTTTCTTTCGTTGCCACATCTTGAGGGGTTTCGGGGATATTCTTGTGTATCCGCGAATGACGTAATAATCTCCATCTACGAGAAAAGCTGCGTCCACAGATCGTACAGTCATATTTTAAGCCCTCGTGTTGTTCACGAACGTGACGATTAAAATAAAACTTTTTAGTAAACTCTTTCGCGCATATGCTACACGAAAACATGGTAAACTGTCTATTTGGTGGCTCCCCGCAACTGACGATGAGAAGCAGTGTAAGCCGAACTTGTATGCGAATTATTGCGACCTTGTCTCTTCGTCAGTCAGTCTGCCTCGTGTCGGGGTATACCTATACGATCAGTAAGCGGTTTCGTTTTTTTTTCTTAACTCTCTAAAATATTTTACCGATGAACCAGCCTACTCTAATCTTTTAATGCTTATAATTTTTATGAAATAATGACCAATAATTAATGTAGTCTTCTTTTATTATTACTGTATATACATGTGTAAATGTTTTTTTTTTTACATTTTGAAGTTTTCTTCCATTACGTCTTTCTCTAATTGCTCGAAATCAATAACTTCATCTAAATCATTATTTAGAATAATATTTTTTGGCTTCTTCTGGCGCGCCTCTTGTTTTGTATCGGTAGCCATGGAGCTTTTTCTCTCGCGTTTTTCTTGCTTGGAAGCTGTTGACCCCGAAGAAAGTGCTGATGAATGTGAAGCCGTCGACATAGAGGAAGTTGAAGGAGCAGTCGTAAGGAACAGACGCTGAAGTCGAGGGTAAAGCTAGGAGGGATTCCAATGTTGGTGCCGGAGTTGAGGGTGCCGAATTGGTGACGATGTCGATGCGGAAGCGAAAGCTGACACGCGCGGCGCGTTGTTGAGGGAAGAGAGCAGCATGGAGGCCATTATATCCTCCTCCTTGCTGATATTTAGATCTAGCTTCTCTATCTATAAGCGCAAAAATTAAATTAATACGCAGCGTCTAAATGGAAAATTAAGACAACTGAGAAGGGTATTAAATACCTGAATTAACTCCATCAGACTGGGTCCCAATGCATTACGGATGTTCCGAATATTGGGATGGTAGGGAAGGTGGATTTCAATTGTACATCTCGCTTCATTCGGGTTAAAACTAACCCAAAAACCCAAAGACATCTCTAGGTTTTAAAGAACGACATCCAGGGGACGGCTGAAAACTCGTCCCCGGGACATACTTCGGCTCTAGACAAACCGGACATTTGGTCCAACCGACCTCAACCCCGGATTTTGGGATATCTTTCGGATGAAGGCCAGATCCGAGTGTGACGTCAATCGGATGTCCAAAGGACGTTTTTGTGTTTGCTGAGAGGATACTAAAAATGGTAGTGTGTACAAGACTTAAAAAAAAGAAAAACATTGTGATATAAATAAAAAGGTCTTGGAGCTTTCATATGGCCGAAATCTTTGTGTTCAGTTCTTTCAACAAATAAATGGAGAAACATCTAGTCAAAGTAATGAAAAAATTGTGCTGATGGAGGAGTGCTTTACAAACAAACTTGGTTGGCAACATACATATCATCTGAAGTTACACAGTGCAGGCAAGGGGATAGTCACTCAAGTTATCAGGTGTACAATTCGTAGGTAATCACAAGGTTTTCCTTTAAACAATATCTGGAAATCATAATGAAGCATTATACCAGCATCCATGGCGAAAAATACTTTAAATTAGCATTCACCTCGTAAAATTACTTATTTTCAAAATTTGTGACTATGATTAACAGTTTCGATTAAACTCAATTCTTTGACATAATCGAACTTGGCATTAATTAAATCATTGTTGATTTAAGCACACTATATCAATAATGTACTTTTGGAATTTGTTAATGTGTATATCTTTTCTAAGTTAAAAATCAAATGAATAATAAATTGAAATAAATGGGTTCAAATTTGCAAATACTGAACTTCACGACCGGCTATTTCGTGCTTTTATACGTCATTTCGGACTCATTCAATTCCAGAAGTTAACAAACATAATTTGTTGGGTAGCTAAATTAAGTCGATGAGTAGTCTAAATACCTAATCGGAATTTTTATTATTTACAGGTATTTGAAATTAATAAACATAACAGAATTTTTGTCGGCGGACTATAGCTTCGTTGAGACGTTTATCACACATGATTTTTCATGTTTCATAAAAATTTATAATTTATGCGCGACTTTTTATTTTTTACTAGTAATAATATTGGAAAAAATATCACTCTTAAAATTGAAATCATGATACCTTTTTCTATTTTAAGATTAATGGAAAACAACATTAGAAAATAGGTATGTACAAATCTGTAAAAAAGTTAACAAACGTTTTGATCTATTCTTAATTTTGATCATTTTCAGAAAACTGCATTTCACATAAACTTAAAATAATTTTAATTTAATTTAATTATTCTTAAGTTATATTTAAATAACTGCTCATTGTTTTTAAAAATATCAACGTTAATTTAATTTTTGGCTTAAACCACTTCATTTTGAAAATTTATTTTTAGAATATACATAGAATTGAACCCATTGAATTAAAAAAATGAAAGTTGTATTGTTTATGGGAATTATAAACAATTTGGGTCAAACCAAGTTTATAATAACCTTAATTTTTTAAGTTAATTTCCCTATGAACCCCCTCGTGGTCGGTGATTACTCCTATGCTAGCTAATTTTAGATCATTTGGTCACTTTGGGTCATCAGGCGGGTGCGACAACGGCCACAGCAGCAACGACAAATTCCCGCCAAAACTCTCAACTCCAAAGCCAGCCGCAAACAAGCACACGCGTAGCAATTTCCGGTCTCTCTTTAAAAACTAGAGGCGCAAAAGTTCCACTAGACGGAGCTACACCTTCCTTTCCTGGGGCATTATATTCTTTGATTTGTGTGCTGAAATAACCAGTTTTTCAAACAATATTGGCTCTCCGACGGATTATACGTTTGCAGTTTGTAAATTGGAATTAATGGATTCCAGTATATCTACAGTGTCAGATATACTAAATGTTAATCTTACTGAAGCTAGCCGTTTAAGTACATATCTGTTATTCAAGTAAACTTTACATAATGAACTGTTAATTTTACACTCTCGATGTGTGTAATAAATACAGCTGCAAATATTCCTGAACATTTTTACCATGTCCTTCTGTACATTTTACAAGATCAACCCATTTTTATGGAATACAGGCCATTTATGTACTTATATTCCTGTGTAAAATAAAGAATACGTGTAATTTGTACAGGATCATTCTGTACAAGTTGTACACGTTTCATGTAAGTATATTCTGTTAAATTAAAGGATAACAGTAAACATCACAGGATTATTCTGTGCAAGTCATATAAAGACGGTAAAGTGATCCTGTTTAAACTAGAGTTTTTCTCTCAGTGTATGTTTAACGTTTTGGAATAAACAAAATGTTTTTTCAAAATAAAGAATAAGGATTCTAACAAAAATACCAAAACGGAAACAATTATGCCCACATAAACGATTTTAAAGACTGGTTCCAGAAAATCAATAAACATCGGTTTAGCTTTGTTGAAATCGTCTGCTGGAATTTCCAAGGCTTTTCTAACTTTCCAAGCGTCACGCCTTTCTTTGGGTTTCCCTTGATCAGTGGCTACAAATCGCAATATCCTGCATTTATTCAAAGAATTAAAAATACCAATTAGTTAATGATAATTCACTGAATTTTAATATTCATTTGGTCTTTGAATCAGATCTAACGGTTCATTCAATGGACAAACGAAAGTTTCAATAGAATTAAACATTTTTTAGAACTTTGACCGACGTTATTTAGAACTCAGCTGATATTTTTTAAAGCTATTGAATGAATTATAAAATAGCTAGTTAATAACTAGATTTAACTAAATTCAGCGACAATTTAAGAATAAACTCATTTATTATAAACAACCGTTTTGTTCTTTCCAAAGAAACTTACAGATAGTTAATCCGTTCAAGTGTGTTTGAACTAAGATTCCTGTTGAGATAAAAATGAACGGTTTCCCAACCGTATCCTTGCTTTCCGATGTACAGCGTCTTCGTTTCGTCTTTAGAGCCATCCTTGTAATTCGAGGCGAATTGTGTAATTACATTATCTGAACTAAGAAATACACCAGCCTTCCCATTAAAAAATATTTCTGATATTTCACCGAAGCCCTCTGCATATTCTCCATCAAGTTCAAGTCTTTTGTACAAATTGTCATAGTTCTGTTAATAGAACAAAAATCATAATAAGTCAGTTGAATGTGGAGATAGGCCTTAAAAAGAACGGCGTCAAAGTTCGGCTAAGCTTCTTTCAGCGTAAACATTTATTAGTGTAAAGCAATATTTAAAAAAAGATTTTTTCTAAATTTAAATATCAAACAAGCCGCAAACTATAATGATAGATATTACCTATAGTTAAATATTTTGAAAAACTATTGATTTTTATTCAATTTCCCACCAAGGAATAAGAGCGGTTTCACGTAGAATCCCGGGAACCTCATAATTGTTTGAATCTCGAAAGAGTTGGTTTAGATTTTCTAGCAATACCGCCGCGAATAGTTCCAGGTTAGGCAATGTCGTTTTCTTCAATGAAGTGACTCTAGTCTCGGTTTCGATAAGTTAATTTCGAACTGAGCCGGTCTTCAGATAAATAGTTGCTGCAAACGCTTTTCTGAATCATCACAGAACCCGTGTAGACTTGATTCGTTTAAGTCAAGCGGGTTTTCTGTTATTTCAGGAGATAATTGCTAAAGCGTCTTCGTGGACAGGAATGACGCCTCTGCTATGCTGTTGGTGACCATTAGAAGTCGGTATTCTTTTAGAAGGTTTGAAGAATCTGTTCACCAGATGATTCTATGCCAGTTTGGTATCGTCTGGAATAAGCAATATTTGCTAGTACGTTTTAGCTGTGTCGGCCGTTATGACGATCGGAAAAGACAGAAAGAGTATAAGAAGATTGTCTAGGACGTCTTGTAGCTTTGACCCAACCAGCAGAGTCTCATAAAGAGAATGGCCCACCGACCTTTCCCCAAAGTGTCGAAAATGACAAGCTATGTAGTGGTTGTGCTTGACTTCTTGACCATGAAGGTATTGGTCATAGAGATTGTGATTAACTTGAAGAGGTCTATTGGTAGCCAAGAAACATGACAGAGCAGTTTTCTTCGAATCGCCAAACTCATTTGATAATAATAAAGCATGTTTATTCAGGATATCTACTTTAGTTACAGTCACCTATTTTTCAAGAGGTCCGGACTTATTTAACTTTATAAATAATATTAATATAAAAATACGTAATTTAGAAACTTTAACATTTAAAATAACACACGCTCAACTTATTTTTAAAAGTAGAAAATTCCAAAATAGATTTCACTTCGTTCGGTAAGGAGTTTCATAAAAATGCTCCCCTGTAAGAGATACGTTGCCGGGAGTTTTTTGAGCTTTGTGATGATATATAGCAATCCGCTGTAGCCCCTCTGGTGTTGTTTTTATGTATTTCGGAAGGATGCATAAATAATTCATTCATATATGTTGGTAGTAAGCCCGTATGGGCTTTAAAAATTAGACACGCCAAGTGGAGTTTTCGCCTAGATTCTAGCATTAACTCAGATAATTGTATACGCACGCTGTTGGTCGAAGTTCTTCAATTAACTCTTAACACTATTTTAAATGCCACTATAAATGCTTTTATTTTTTATTAATATCTTTAGCGGATATCTGTTGAATTAACCGATTTTTTCACTTACAAACCTGAACAGATTAAATGTTAAGATAAAATGAAGGTCATCTTATCTGAATAAAACAAGAGTATGATAATCAAATACAGACACTCTTTAACAAATAGAAACTTAATAAAATTTCCTTACTTATTCAATATCGCGTTTGCTCGTTCTACCTAAGTCTGCCTTTCTGAAACCGGACTTTTATTAAAGGGTAACGTTTGTATAAAATTGGATCGCGTTGTATTTCAGGAATAACGTGTATTAGATAATTTTTCAACCATTATTGTTTTACATGGCAGAATTAATTAAACTTCATAGAAGTTAATTTTTCAGGACAAGATTATGCGTTTAAATAACTCACAATTAACAGTTACATACAACGGGTTTTACTGAAGAACCGCCAATCTTTATTTAACTCCTTAACTATTTTTCTTTCATCGAGGATTATTTTGTATCTCTTCTTAAACCGATTTCAACTTTAAATGGAATATAACCTGCAAAGCAATCTTTATGGGAGACCTCTTAAATTTTTCAAATTACCCTTTACTACAGTGGCGCCAAACATTTTGAAATACAAAGGACAGAGTGGTCAGAGCTGCAAACGTTGGTGTTCCACACCAAATATCTCAGGTTATATTCCCTTTAAGTACATGCCTTGAAACTGTTTTAGATGATAGATATTATCCTCTGAGAAATTGACTAGAAATAATATCACACTTACGCCTACAGTAGCAAAGAATGATGTTGGAATTATAACGATGGGAATCATTTCGGGAGTGTTTAACAAATCTTCGATAGAATCGATGAATGAGGAACGGGCAATCATGATGTCGCTTTTCAAATTTCCAATGTAGGCGTTCATTAAAACCAACGTTGCCAAAATCCAAGAGCCAATGACTATTCTTGCCGACGTTTCTTTATCAGAAGTAGCTTCACCTTTATAATTGCAGAAGGAAAAACATTCACTTTTTCGCCTACCCGTAAGCAATTTGTTTACAAGCAACTGTCTTCAGATATTTAGTCCACTCTGGGTACTCAATGAATTAAAACCTTTAGTATTGCCACTTTGAGAATCGAGTTTCTGTTAAAGGGAATATAACCTCAACACGTTCTTTATCGAAGGCCCATAACCATTTGAGCAAGAATTATCTAACAAGCGCCACAAAAATCTAAACCATATAATGGAGCGGCCGATATTGGAAGTGTTGGTTACATTAACTTTAATAAAGAGTGCACGGTCCTTCAAGTACTAAGGAGAGTTAGCGGCCGGGTCAAACTCTTTATTGAACACCCTCTTTGCAAAATATCGTCTACCAGTTGGGTACAGGGGTACAGAGTTTATTGTTATTTTTGCGGGGAAAAAGGGTGAGGGTGCCTTAATGGGAGGTTTGGGAGGAGAGATAAAGTCGAGTTTTCAAGTTATTTTTGCGAGGGAAAAAGGGTACCAAGGTAATTCTGGCACGGGGAAAAGGGCAAGGGGGCCTTACCGGGGTGGATTGCCTCGAAACACCCAAATAGCTGAGGGCCCGCCCGTACGGTGGGCTTGTCGGCTAGTATTCAATACGAAAGTAGTTTTCAACTATTCTACTACTTTCATTACCAAAAATTAGAGCTACACCGATAACCAGAAGTACATAGTTTCCCCTTCAAGGGTAAGTATGAAAGATCAAGTACTCACAATATAAAAATTACCAAAAATGATTTTAAAAATTGATAGATTTTGAGCTTGGTCAGGGACAGAATTTGCACTTCCGATCGTCCAACCAACAAAATAGTACGCTACTGTTGCACCAGATTAAGGAGCGTGAAAGTAAACTCTGTTGTTACTCAGCTATCATACTTCCCCCCAAAAGAGGTTATTATTGACTTCTGCTATAACCAACAGTTTTTAACCTGAGAGCCAAGCAAATCTAGAAATCCCTTTTTTCAGAAAAGGTTTTTTAATCTATTTATTATTAATTTAAAACTATAGTAATCTAATAATGGAATTACGCTTAAAGAAAGTTAAAAATTGCTAAAGACAACTAAGTTTTGTGTCAGTTGAAATTAAAAACGCTTATTTCAAATTTCTTTCCAAAATCACGTATCTCAGCTTGCTTGACTTGGAAAATTAGATAATAATAATTATCTATTATTTACTAATTAATAATTCAGGTAAATGGTTCTTAAATTTTAATCTAAAACATGCTAATCTTCCGGGACTCCGAAGCATTTATATCCAAAATAATCTTAGACATTTAATTATTCTGGAAATTCTAACCTAATTCTTAAGAGAGCGCATACAGGAAGCTTTCTGCGGTTATTTTTTCCAAGTTTTTCATATATCATATGAACATAATCCCTGTAGCTAGTGTATCTGTACGTTCTACAGAAAAAAAATTAGGCTTAAGATTTATTTCAATTAGATCTATAAGTTCACCTATTTGAGAGTTTATCAGCTACAGGTCTGTTTCTATTTTCCAATTTGCGATAATGTAGGTAAGATTTGTAGAATGTTTCTAAAACTACTTTGTTTAAGCACATAGTTTTGAAATTTTTATTTTCAGTGATACACTTTGGCTCTCCTGACTGATTCGGGTGCTGGTTTAAAAACCTTTCAACATCAGGTGTTTGTTGGCAGCATACAACACCCATGTTTATATTATTTCCATTGAGCAATCTTTTCAAACCGCTTTCCAAATTATTGTCAAATTCTTGGGGTATTTCAACACATCCATAACACAGGAACAGTTTTCTCTAATCCGTCCAATGTCAATATCGGCTATAAGCAAAGGCTTAACAACTGCGGCGCGGTTTCTTATTATTTATAGTAATCGGGGTCAAATAGCCCTGTACTCTTCTACCTCGATTTCTACTCTTTTTCAGCTTTAAATTTAATTTACTATTTAATAAAACCACCAAACGAGCGGTTTTAGTAAGAAAAACCGAATTCTTGAGCTTCTGTTTTGGCTAAAAAAAACTTGAGGAAAGGGACCAATAGTGCGTGACCAAGAGGCCTTTCACGTGATCGCTAAAGGCGAAAGTGAATCAGGCGTATATTCCAAAGTTACGTCAATTATTCCTTATAATAAAATGGCGCCAGCCAACTCTTCTTTTTTAAATCACCAATTAAATTGTCTTTAATTGAAATAAATTAAGAAACCCAAATTAACGCTAATTTAGAAACTCTCATATCACGGCCTTTGACTAAGAATTACATTTCAACAATTTTGAGCCTTTTTTTTAACTAAAATTAAGTGCTTAAAATCTTACAAAGTGAGGCGCTGTATGTTCACAGAACGGTTTATTTGCAAAAATTAAAGAATTGAATAAAACTCATTTTATATATATTTACTGTTTCGTAGAATATCTGAAACGAAAATCCAAACACAATCCGTGAGCCTCGAGAAGTGACTCTTTCTGTTGGTGGATGATCTTATAAAAGAAAGCAGAAGCGATGCTATTATTAAGAATGCCGAAGTAGCGATCCACACAGCTCCATTCAATCCTAAAATATTGTAGTTGTTCGAAAATGGCTGTATATTTCTGTACGTCGCAATAACAGTGGACGAGGATGAGAAACTCGAAGACAATAGCATCAACGGTGAATATAAAGATGTACCCATCGCCACAGTAATACAGTCCAATATCTAAATTTATGGTGCTTTTATTTTACCAAATTAGTGATACGCGCCTAGGAACATTTTAAATCTAACGAACAGGGCCAAACAAATTAAAATTAAATTGTTCTTGCTTTGTGTATTGATCATTTCCCGATCATAGCTAAGAAACAATTACGTTTTAACTGCTGACATCTCTTTTAAGTAAGTATTTGTAAAAATTAAATTCCCCGAGTTGAGCTGCATAATTTAGGTTTGCTTAAGTATCGCCAGATGGAACGGCTACCTATTTCATGTCATAAACATATAAAATGCCTAAATACAAATGAGTCAGTTTTAATGGAAAAGCTGGGGGTGTTTGAGTATGTCTGAAAATACCCCTATATTTATTAGAAGTTTAATTGGAATTGATATGTAGGTCACGTAAATATATAAGTTAGTGAATAGTTTCGACCTAATTAAGTTTTGTCCTAGAGAAATGTCATTATTTTAACAACCATCATTAAATTTTATTTCGATAACTTTCAGAATCATAACACAAGTGCCTAAAGCTCTAGGTTTAGGTTTAGGAAACCATCGAAGGCTTTCCAAAATCTAAAACTGTCCAAATATTTAAGGCTTGTTATATGAGGTTCTCTTCCGGCTTAGACCAGGTAACCTAAAATTTCACATTTACAATAAAAACTCCACACACAATATATGCTCCCATTTTGCTCCATTTTGCTCCCATAAATTAAAATTTTGCACCACATTAGGTAAAAAACTAAACGTTTTTGAAACTTTGTGGGCTAACTTAATTATAATTAAATACTTATGAAAAATCAATGTACATCATTCCAAAAAATAATACTCCCATTTTGCACCATTTTGCTCCATTAGATTAAAATTTTGCATTATATCGGGTGAGAGTATAAAATGTTTTGAAACTGTGTGGGCCAACTTAATTATAATAATATGTACCTAAAATGAAAATGCACATTCAAACAAAAATATTGCTCTAATTTTGCTCCATTATGCTCCGTAAGATTTAAATTTTGCTCTATAGTGGTTTCAGAAATTCCCTAGCTTACTAAGCGGGGAGAATGAAGTAAAAACATTTAATTAAGGGGCTAACTTAATGAAATCAAAAAACCAGTTACATTTTCTTAATACAACAACATATAATTACTTCAATTTTACTCTAATTTGCTCCGTACCTATCTAGTTTTGCTCTGAATCCGTGTTAATTACGAAACTGAAATAAAGTATTTTCTGGCCAAATGAATGATATTCAAATTTTAGAAAATTCTGAAAAATCAGTAATCCTAAAATATTGCACCAATTTTGCTCCATTTTGCTCCGTAGGATTTAAATTTCATCTATTGATTTTCAAAAATTCCCTAGCTTACTAAGCGTTGAGTATGAAGTAAATACATTTATTAGCGGGCTAACTTAATGAAATGTAAAAGCAGTTAAATTATCTTAAAACACAAACCATATTATTGGTCCAATTTTGCTCTATTTTGCTCCATATCCAACTGAAATTAATGATTTGCGGGCCAAATCAATGATATTCAGGTTTCAGAAAATTCTAAAAAATCTACAATTCTAATATTGTTCCGATTTTGTCCCGTATCTAGCTAGTTTTGCTCCACAATGTGTTAAATAAAAAACCTAATTTATTAATTTTGTGGAGATATTGTGTTAATTTTACACATTCAGATGTTGACGTACATCTAAAATAAGATAGATACATTGATAACAATAAATAATTTAAATTATTCGGCATTCAGGTACAGTTATGGATCATTGATTAAAAGTGATTATTTTGGCCCTTAGGTACCGTCGAAGAAACCGATTTGGCCATTCAAAACCATATTGTTACGTGTCCCATGCTAGTATTATCTATTTTTGATATTTCGTCGCGAGTCCGACTTTACTATGTAATGAACAAAACGTTACACAGCTGATATTGACTATTCTTCAAACTAATTTTGTATAATACATCAAAAAAGAATTTTGAGGCTAAAGCTGGGTACATGACAACTGTTTCAGTGATTAGACATTAGTAAACTGTCTAATTGTAGTATTTCTTATGGGGATTATTTATAATTATTTAGATTTAGGCCTAACCTCTTACTTCGTAGTTTTTTGGTTTAATTTGATTATGTTTTTGTCGTAATAATTAAAATTTTTCCGATTAGCTTTTTTTTCAATTCTTACCAATAATATGTTGTTTTATTTTATCATGGAATGAGTAAGTAAGCGTGTAGAAGAAGATAAAAAACGTTATCGGCTTTATCGTTACTTCCTAATCAGTTTAAAATGTAACTTATGTTAATTAGATATCTTCTTAATGCTCCACTTATCCTAATTTACTATTTTTTAACCTAGTATAAATATCCGCGTATCGCGTTGATTAGTTACACTCTTCGGTGAAACTTAACTCGAGATAATCAATAAGGGTATCGTTGTCCATCATGTTGAGCTGTTTCCGTGACGTAATTTTCTGCACGCGCCAAAATACGCCCATTTTGCAAATATTGAACTTTATAAAATATTGATTTTAGGAAAAAATAAATGTGTATTTCAGAATCAGCGGGGTCGATTTATATTTAGAAAGTGTCACTATATTTGTTGTATCTTCTTTATTTCACGAGAAATTTGCGCGTGAAGAAATTTCAGATTTTAGGGATTGCCTACTTTGCTCACTATGAAAAATTGCTCCTATTATTAAAACATTATACTATAGATTATTTAATAACGCCGTTATTTTTTTATTTGTGGTAACATGCTATATTTTAACTACCTAAAAAACAGAAATAGTTTTTTAATTGCACAGCCGCGACTCGAGTTCGGATCTGATAAACCTTTTTTTAGGCCACAACGTTGAAACACGCATATTCCTTAAAAAATTATATTGTTATCAATTATGTGACGAATGTATATAAACAAATGGAAAGTTCATAACAATTAAAAACGCCAACAATAAAACCTAAACAATAGTTATATTTTATATTATAAACGAAAGCAAGTAATTGTAGGGAAAAAAACGAATCATAAAAATGTTACGGAATTTTAAGCGAAAAGACTCTTCTCGAAGTAGGTACCAGGAGGAAAGAGTTAAGCACCGAAGCCGCGTTGCTCAGTTTGACAGCGATAGTTGCTTTTGAAAAATGATTGTTGAGAAACAGTGCGAACTTCAAATATTTTATAATAAGAAAATTTTTTCAACTGGAATTTTAAGGGCCCAACCGGTGTTTGAAAAATGCACCCACAAAATCACGTAGCAGACGACGTGTCGTAGGTTTCCCTCCGTCCGCAATTTGCGGTTGAAACTGATGAAATTCAAACGCCGGTGGGGCCCTTTATTAAAATGACTATTTATCCAGAACCAAGATCGTTTCGACGTAAGAGTCAGAACGTCAATTTTGTCCGTAAACAATTGTCACGTGACGCGCTCTTACGCGCGCTATTAGAATCTTTGGTTCTACCGATTTGGTCCGCTTGCGCAGTATGTTTATTCCTTTGGGTTGCTTTCCCGGTTAGCCGACATTACTCATGTTGTATACTATTCTGTACCAAAGTGACATAATTACCAAAAGTGTGACAATCCCTATACATTCGTATGCTAAAGGTTTAATGAATGCTCGACTCGAGATCGACCACATAAATTTTGGGCGCCCTTTTTAGGCTTTTTCTTAAGTATCTAGTATTATATCGTAGATAGATGGCGATACCGTCTCCACAGAACATCGAAAAATAAAAAAATAGGAGACGCTATTTCTTTGTTTTAACTTCCTCCCCTCCCAACTTTTATTTCGCTCGTAACATTAATAAAAAAAAGGACTGTAAAATTCTGTAACCTCTTTATTATTCATTTTTTTTCCACAATTACTTGCGTTCATTTATAGTAAAAATATAACTATTATTTAAGCTTTATTGTTTTTTATTGTTATGAACTTTACATTTGTTTTTATACATTCGTCACATTATTGATAAGAAAATTATTTTTTTAGGAATATGCTTGTTTCAACGCTTTGGCCTAAAACATGTTACCACAACTCAAAAATTAGCGGCATAATTAAATAATCTATAGTAGAATGTTTTAATATTAGGTGCAATGTTTCATAGTGAGCAAAGTAGGCAATCCCTAAAATCTGAAATTTCTTCACGCTCGAATTTCTCGTGAAATAATGAAGATACGACAAATACAGTGACACTTTATAAATATAAATCGACCCCGCTGATTCTGAAAATCACATTTATTTTTTCCTAAAATCAATATTTTATAAAGTTTAATATTTGAAAAATGGGCGTATTTTGGCGCGTGCTGAAAATTACGTCACGTAAACAGCTCAACATGATGGACAACGATACCCTTATTGATTACCTCGAGTAAAGTTTCAGTGCCATTAACGGTTTTTGAAATTTTCAGTTTTTACTGCAAAATCGCCCACGGCCAAAGACTTTTGAAAAAGAGTGTACAGTTGGGATACGAGTGATTTTACCGTCAAAATGCCCGACCGAGCCACCTGCAGGTAAATTATTCGGGTAAAAGCTTTAACCGCTTTATTGGAGTTCTAAATCCAATGTAGACAGCAAAGCTAAACTACATTAACAAACTAGTTACTAGACAAAAGGCCAAAGATAAAAATAGCAATGTATTTCTACTAAAATACCATATTTACAAATGACTAGGATATTTAGAAATGAAACAATAGGGTGGAGGAACACCGAAGAGTGAAACTAATCAACGCGATACGCGGATATTTATACTAGGTTAAAAATAGTAAATTAGGATAAGTGGAGCATTAAAAAGATATCTAATTAACATAAGTTACATTTTAATCGTATTAGGAAGTAACGATCTTCTACACGCTTACTTACTCATTCCATGATAAAATAAAACAACATATTATTAGTAAGAATTGAAAAAAAGCTAATCGGAAAAAAATTTATTATTACGACAAAAACATAATCAAATTAAACAAAAAAAACTACTAAGTAAGAGGTTAGGCCTAAATCTAAATCATTATAAATTATCGCCATAAGAAATACTACAATTAGACAGTTTACTAATGTCTAATCACTGAAACAGTTGTCATATACCCAGCTTTAGCCTCAAAATTCTTTTTTGATGTGTTATACAAAATTGGTTTGAAGAATAGTCAATATCAGCTAAAAACTGAATATCATTGATTTGGCCCGCAAATAATTAATTTAAGTTTCGTAATTAACATGGATGCAGAGCAAAATTAGAAAGATACGGAGCAAAATTGGAGCAATAATATGGTTTGTGTTTTAAGAAATTTTAACTGCTTTTACATTTCATTAAGTTAGCCTGCTAATAATTGCATTTACTTCATACTCAACGCTTAGTAAGCTGGGGAATTTTTAAAACAATTTAGAGCCAATCCGCAATAGAGCAAAATTTCAATCTTACGGAGCAAAATGGAGCAAAATTGGAGCAATAATATGGTTTGTGTTTTAAGAAATTTTAAAAGCTTTTACATTTCATTAAGTTAGCCCACTAATAATTGCATTTACTTCATTCTCCCCGCTTAGTAAGCTAGGGAATTTCTGAAACCACTATAGAGCAAAATTTAAATCTTACGGAGCATAATGGAGCAAAATTAGAGCAATATTTTTGTTTGGATGTGCGTTTTCATTTTAGGTACATATTATTATAATTAAGTTGGCCCACACAGTTTCAAAACATTTTATACTCTCACCCGATATGGTGAAAATTTTAGTCTAATGGAGCAAAATGGAGCAAAATGAGAGCATATATTGTGTGTGGAGTTTTTATTGTAAATGTGAAATTTTAGGTTACCGTTAATTTAGCCCACCGCTTGAAAAATAAGTATCAAGGCTTAACCGAATTGGAGCAAATTCGAGTTTCGATGGAGCAAATTAGAGCAAAATTGGAGCAATATTTTGATATTTTCTTATTTGGAAAATTTCCATTTCGGCGGGCTAGCATTAAGTTGGCTCTTAGAAATTAAAGTTAATTTTGTCAGTTAATTGATATGGAGCAATATTTAAAAACGATGGAGCAAATCGGAGCATTTTTATGGGACACTTTTTTTTCTTTTATCTTTTACGCCCGGGCCAACTTAATCGAGCCTATTATTTTCGAAGTATTGATGTTCAGAGGAAAAGTATTGTGAAAGATAAATATATTTTATCACCTCCCGAATAGAAATACTAAATCTTAGATTAATCAACTTAATGCGCATTGGTATCACAATCAAAATAACAAATCGTGATTAGAATACACTTTTAAGACTAGAAAAATAATAAAATAAATCTTTAATAAACTTAATAAAGCTGGATCAAAATTGCTTAAACCTGCTCAGATTTTAATATAGCTGATTAAATGGTCTATTCCACGATTAAATTTGTTATAATTTAATTGTGTTTATTTGTACAATCTAGTTTTAATTAATCACCTTTTCGACAAAATAACAAACTAATACTGTTACCCCATTTTTTAGTGCCGACTGAAAGTTCCAGACTTCGTCTCCAATATCGGTAAGGTTCCTTTTAGCAAATAGTTTTGGTAAATCCCAAGGCTTTATGATAAGTAATCTGAAATATCAACAGCAATATTATTATGTAACCAGAAAACACCGGTTGAATTTAGCAGTATTTATAAAAAAATAATTAGTAAGAAAATTATTTCAAATTTGATTTTAAATTCAAATAGAATTTTCCAAAATGTATCTGTAATAAAATTGAAAACTGGTTTTTTTAAAATCCCCTAATCAAAAAAAGTTAATTATTGATATTTTTGAAAAAACCTTTCAACTGAAAGGTATAATGATATCAATGAGAAAATGAGCTTTTTAAAGACTTTTTTTAAGCCTTCCTGACTAGCAGGTAGACGTTTATTTGTAACTCAAAAGAAAAACAGTACAATCACACGCTTTTTTCTTTTACATTTTTGGAATTACAATAAATGAAAAACTTGAGACAACATTCAAATTTAAAATATTGATAAAAATTAGATGTAGATAGAATAACAAACCGGGAAAACAAGTTTAACAAAACAGCTTTAGAAGCAGCTAAATTTTGAGTATGGTATAATCGTTTTTTTCTTCAAAAGGTCTACTAGATACAAATTGCGGGTACAGCGATATTTGATATTTCTTGTGGCATTCTTTTTCAAATTCAACGAATTTAATAATTCTTAGCTTGAACCAACTTTCTAACATTTCTATAGTGTCATCATTACAATCGTTCATTTTTTTGTTATAGCCAAAATAAATCGATAATTTCGCAACGGCCATTATTATCTTGGTTACATTTGAGAGAGGCCCTTTGGAATTGTAAAGCCAGTATTCCGTATTTGACAGTTTAAAATTTTCATCGTATTTACAAATAAAATTAGATATAGTGTTTAAAAAATTTAAAATTAGCGGACATTTAAAAAACATATGTTTGACATAAGCGACGCGATGCCCACAAAGGGGACATTCGGGTTTTAACCCGAAGATTTTACTTGCCAAATTTGGGTTGATAACGTAGCTATATAGTAATCGCCACAAAATGTTACTCTCGTGACCCGTAAAAGAATTATTCCATATTATTTTGGAGTCTACAGCTATATCCTCGATGTTTCCGGTTTCGCCATCGAGTATGCATAGCGGTTTCAATTTAAATTGCTGTGGCACTGGATTGATAAGTGTTTGCAATCTAGAGTTTTCAATGTTTACAATCGATTTTGATTCATTTTCGGAGATGTCCATTGTTAAGACTTTTTTTAATAACAGAATAAAGGTAAATAGCGTTTATCTAATGTGCTATTATAGAATGAGAATAAACGGTGAAAGGTAGAATTTAAAATCAGTGAAATGCGCAATAGGCGAAACTTTAAAGTCGATGTGGAATAAAAATATTGAATTCACGTGACTAATTGGCGTCGTTAACTACGGTGAAATACGGTGATTATGTTAGTTTCGTCGTATGCACAGTTTTTATTTCACTAAGCGAGTGAGTGCGAAGATGCGCGAGCTTTTTTATGCAATGAAGTAGAGATCTAACGTGCTTTTTTCCCATTTTAACAGGTTTGCCAAGATCAAAAGGGCTTTATAGTTTGGCCTAGTTCTTAAATAAATATTTCTATCTTTGCAAAAATTGAAAACAAGTTTGAAGTTTGTTTGAATTTTTAAAAATAAATGGTATTATTGGCTTTGCAATGTTTATTAAACAAAATAATAATGTTTGATCATAAGAAGAAAAATTTGATTATACTAGCTTAAGCATTAAAATATAATTGTTGAGATAGATAAATTAAAACTTACTCAATGTTTAGATTCGGGAAAACAAATTCTCCCAATTTCGTCATAAAATATTCGTACGAGTTATAAGGGCATTCAAAAAGGATACATGCTCTTTCGAAATATTTCTGAAAAGAAACAATATTAAATAGCAATAAATCTTAATTGCTTGGGTTCTACAATAGAAAAATAATATGAAACCGACGAGTGGGGTGGAGCAGTGGTTAGCAAGTTCACCTCGCAGCCAGAAGAGCAGGGTTCAATCCTAACATGTGGAACTGGGTGTAAGCTCGGAGCAACTTATTCCACGTAGACTTTGCAAGTTTTCTCTTCACTGGTTAAAAGGGTTTCCCCTTTTCACTTAATTTTGTAGAGGATTTAGGTACTAGTAAATGTAGGGACTGTCGAACGAAGGGCTTGCCACCACCCTCCTACGATATTTAACTCGGTCACCTGATTAAAAGCAATGGAATATCCTAGATTACGTGGTGCCTTGGGTGTTCGCTAAGCTGATTTTTAATTCTCCATTAAGTTGGGCCCCCCTCTCTACAGTTATGAAAAATTTCATTTGCGATCGAATGCGACCTGGATGCGACAAAATGCGAAAGTAACAAAATGAGATGCGACATAACTGTTAAGTAGGAATAATTAAAACAAAAAGGGGGCTAACCTTAACGACAGCCCCCCACTTTCAACTATCAACTCAAAAACACAACCAATACAATGCGACCTCAATGCGAAGCAATGCGACACTCTTAATTTCCAATGCGACATCTTAGTTAATGAGATAATCGCAATTAAAAGTGGGGGGGCTAAGTTAACGTCAGCCCCCCTATCTTCATTAAGGTCTCCGAACACGCTTATTCGAATGCGACCTCAATGCGAAGCAATGCGACACTCTTACTTTCCAATGCGACATCTTAGTTAATGAGATAATCGCAATTAAAAGTGGGGGGCTAAGTTAACGCCAGCCCCCCTATCTTCATTAAGGTCTCCGAACACCCTTATTCGAATGCTACCTCAATGCGAAGCAATGCGACATCTTAGTTAATGAGATAATCGCAATAAAAAGTGGGGGGAGGGCTAAGTTAACGTCAGCCCCCTATCTTCATTAAGGTCTCCGAACACGCTTATTCGAATGCGACCTCAATGCGAAGCAATGCGACACTCTTACTTTCCAATGCGACATCTTAGTTAATGAGATAATCGCAATTAAAAGTGGGGGGGGTAAGTTAACGTCAGCCCCCCTATCTTCATTAAGGTCTCCGAACACGCTTATTCGAATGTGACCTCAATGCGAAGCAATGCGAAACTCTTACTTTCCAATACGACATCTTAGTTAATGAGATAATCGCAATTAATAGTGGGGGGGCTAAGTTAACGTCAGCCCCCCTATCTTCATTAAGGTCTTCGAACACGCTTATTCGAATGCGACCTCAATGCGAAGCAATGCGACACTCTTACTTTCCAATGCGACATCTTAGTTAATGAGATAATCGCAATTAAAAGTGGGGGGGGCTAAGTTAACGTCAGCCCCCCTATCTTCATTAAGGTCTCCGAACACGCTTATTCGAATGCGACCTCAATGCGAAGCAATGCGACACTCTTACTTTCCAATGCGACATCTTAGTTAATGAGATAATCGCAATTAAAAGTGGGGGGGGGGCTAACGCCAGCCCCCCCTATCTTCATTAAGGTCTCCGAACACGCTTATTCGAATGTAAAATCTGTCAGTTCTACAAACAAATGGTACGGCGATAAACCTTTCGAAATTGATCTGGAACCAGGACATTCGCAGTTCACGTTATTTTCGATTTGGAAGTAGTCAACAAGCAATCCCTCCAAGTTAGTAATAGTAGCGCTTGTACATTCTATTGAAGTTATGACGCTACGTATTTCAACTACTCTTCTTGGGCATTTTGGATTATTACAAATATTTTTCTCGCTGCAACAAGAGTCAGATATATGTAGTTTCTTTATTAATTCTGACACTGAATCCTCGCAAATGATGGCCACTACTCCATAAATCAATTGTTCGTTCTTATACAGTTGTATAAGTATGCGCGCTCGCTCTATATATATATGAGCGTTTATGCCTGATTTCATCATCTTTTTTATAAATGAAAATATTTCAATGTCGCTGTTATCTATAAGATTTTTGACGCTGTCTGAGTCGCAATACGCAACGCTAAATGACTGAGCTAAGCTATAAAACGCGCACGTATTGGATATGGAGTACCTTTGTTTTTTAATTTTAACGGCTTGCAGATTTTCGCAGTTGCTGTTTCGCAGAAGCCCTATCGAAATTGTCTTCGTATTAGCCGATAAATCGGTTCTGGCGAACTCGGGCAATTTAAATAAGTAAGACTGTCGTGAGCGGTTCGCTGGTGCTTGGGAACCCAGATTGCTCCAATTTTCAATGGCACTACTTTCTTTTGGCGATACATATTTTGCCTGACTATTGCACTGGAAACATATACGCCGTTGACCGTAACCCTCCTCTTCATTTTCAAATGGTAGAGAGCACTTGTCAATGTGGTGGATTGGTATCTAAAATGAAATAATATGCCGAAAATAGCTTTAAAAAGATTAACAAGGAGATATATATATATATATATACATTGCAGTGAAAACATGGGCTTGCACTTCCAAAATCTCGTCTTTCTCAGGCTGGACAAGTGTTCGTTCTTGTGGGTGATTTCGCGGTCCCTTTCTGCAGCGGCATTCGCATTGGCTGCTGTGGGTGATGTCTCAGTTGCAACAGTAGTTTCGTCCTGGGTGGCTTCTGTACTGGTATTTTCGTAAGCAGTTTCTTTCGGACTGGCTCCTATAAGGGATTTCGCAGTCGCGCTATTAGTTTCTTTCACTTTTGATCTTGCAAGGGCATTCGCATTTGCGTCAGTAAATGCTTTCGCACTGGCTTATGTAGTTGTTTTCAAAGCCGCTCCTGATGGGATAAGTTTACTTTTTTAATAACGGACGACCATTTCACGTAAACAACTGTTACCTGACGATTCATTTAGAAGATCTGAATATGTTTCTGAACAATATTTACAGGCATAAAAGGTTCTTCCCGAATAGCTCATAAAAGTACCGCTAATTGACGAAATAAAAGCGTATAAAATTAAATGTTAGTATTTAGATTATTAATTTCACTTACATCGCAATATAGGCAAGTTTCGTCTTGACCTATATAATATTGTTGAAAATTTGCATCGAAAACAGAAAATTAGGTCCCTACTTATTCAGAAAGGAAATTAATTAATTTTAAAAACATACCCTCTATAGTTTTTTCTACTGGTTTTGACAGATCGGTATCGGGTTGTAGAGGTTTCAAAGTGTTTTCTTAAAGGAAATAAAAATGAGTTAAAAGTACTAATTTAAAACGTCTATAAATTTCTAATTGTACCTTCGCTCGGGTTTTCCTTTCTCGAAGCTGCTACAATTTTCATATTACCATCCAAAACGCGTATGTGTTTGTTTATGAAATCGTCAACGCGCATAGGTAATTTTTCGTCAGCCAAAATTCGAGTTTTCAGCTGGTTGAAACTACTTTCAACCCCCCGAACTACTTCCTACAATACCACCCGTCTGGAAGTGTGGCCGCATGATCGCGGTTCACAAAGGCAAAAGGTTTGCCAACTTTAACAAATCGTCTATGATTTCTGGTACGAACTGTTGATTGCCACGGTCCCCCTTTTGGTCATCGTGACTTATTTCTCTTTTGCATTGGTCTATAATGAGCCCCACCCATCTGCGGAAACGAGATCCACCAATGTTATCGGAGTCTTCTTCGTTGCGTAAACCTCCTTCATTTTCAAGAGGACTCGAGTACTCTTGAATTTCTTCGGAAACCGATGATATTAACGCTTTTAATAAGAGTTTCCTCCGTTCACATAGCGTCGGTTCTCCCGTGTTTGTACTGTTCCCTTCGGTGTCGCATAACGTAACGGTTACTACAGCCACCAAAATATTTTCCACTTCTTTAATCTCTTCGGTTTGAATTAATTGGCCAAACACGCGAAAAAAAATTGCCTGGTTATTTTCCTTTCGTTTTTAAGACTAGGCCAAGTAGTTATAAGCTTTATAGTGTGTGCTACATCACATCTCAAGTAACAGGTTGGTTTTTCAGTATCATTGAGATCTAAAGCTATTTTGGCACATTTCGATACGTAATCGGATAGAGAATAACAACTGCTAAACGCCTTAGCAACGGCATGCAGTAATGCCAAAGACATATCGGTAACTACTACTTTTGGTGGAGTGCCCCCAGAATGAAGCCACATACTCAACCATAAATATATGTAATTCCCATCGTGGGCCTCCGAGATAATTTGACTCACGGCATATTGCTTATTTATATGACTTTCATTGACAGTTGCCTCATAGAGGAATATATGCCCACTTTTTTCTCCACCACCCCAAGGTCTAATTAATCGCTTTACGATTGAGCCCGTAGCGTCGATGGAGAGTTGGGTCGTCATGGTATTTTTTTCACAATATGAGCGATAAACGTGCAGTTGCGAAGCCGTCCAATACAAAACTCTAAATTTAAAAAAACCCAAATCTCTAATCACATTTCTGGATGGCTCCATACCCATCATTTTACAAATCGCTTGAAATGGATCTTGGTCCAGACGTTTGCTTTTCAGTGCTTGACTTTTCGCCACGCGCAAAACATTTAAAGATGGCATGTTAGACGGTTCATTTTCATTAAATTCCATGGACTCGTGGGCCTGCATGGAACGTATACAACTCGGCGTCTGTTGCTTTTCCACCATCTTTTCTATAGCTTCTTCACGAATAAACCCAGATAAATGTCTCTTGTATTTACCGACATGCGTAGTTTTGAAATGACCAACGAGAGAACAATCGACGTGAACTTCTTCATTTGGACCTGGCTCTTTTTTCAGAACCCCGGTAAAGATTGCCGAACATTCCAAACATATTCCAAAAATTTTAGCATAGGTTTCGCCTCCTCCTATCCTAGCTCTTTTGAATTCTAACACGCACGGAAGCTTGGTCTTGTCCGTAATATATTTATGCATGATATGCGTCCAAGATCCTGGTTTAAAAACTGAATACGTTCTTGTACGTCCAAGCTTTAACTGTTCATTGCATCTATATGGTACTTTTTTTGGGCTCATTTTTTGATAATCATCGGATTTTATCTTAATATTGAAATTTAGTTTATCAAGTGGCTCGTTACCGTTACTTTCAGTCTCCGAAACAGTAGTGGATTCTGGCTTGTCAGAAGAAAATCCACTCGCAGACTCTTCACTTACAGTATCACTATTCCCGTCACTTTCACTAAAAATAAGTACTTTTTGAACATCGTAGTCATTTTTTTCCAACAAACGTGTGCAAAGCCTTTTCTGACATTGAGCCTCCAAGCTCTTTACTTATATTGCACCAAACCTTGCATTTTAATCCCGCCAGTGAACCGCTCTTATAAACTTCCGACTTAAATTTTCGAATTGTAGATATAACAATTTCAATTTCTTCCACGGATTTCTTTTTGTAAGGCATTTTGAATGTTTAAATAATATTGAGCTCTAAATTAACTCTACCACACTACAAGGAGGTAAGTGCTTCTTGACGAAAAACTCGCAATACAATTTTCAGTACAGCGTATGTTTAACCTTTGCACCCTAATTAAGCCAGCTCCTCCAAACGGCACATATCTGTAGCAATAGCGTCAATTTTGTTTATGTAGAAGAACGTCGAGGCTTCCAGGCCTCGTTTTGCACACATCTAGTCAAACTAACTTGACAGTAGTGTCCGAGCAAAATTATTCTGTATAATGCTCATAAGACCTTGGAACCTCTATGACCCCTGCCCCTTTTCTGTTTTCTCACTCTCGTGTTAATTTTTATACAGGGTGGCCCAATTTGCACTGACCAGGCATTTTTCTCAACAACTATTGGAGATAGAATCTTAAAACATTCGTTGTATGAGAATTGCGTTGAGAACGTTTCAAATTGTAAAATCGAATAACTTTTCCCTTTTTTTTCAAAATTTATTTTTTGACCGATAGGTGGTAGGAAAAACCTTCCAATGAAAAAGTTGAAGAGTCTACCTGAAAACCTACAAATAGCGTTGGTTTGATCGAAATCGACCAATTTTATTCCTAGATAATGAGGTCAGAAAAAAAAACAGGTTGGCCATAGCTGGTATGCTTCATCGCGCTGAAACATGTATCGCGGCAGACGGAGGAATTATTGAACCCTTCTCGTAATGTCTCAACCTTTTCTTCGTTAGTGATTAAAATGCTTTTGTTTGATTGGATAGAACTTGTTTATCGTTCTCTCATTTCTTAAACAACCCTTTGGCCAGCTATGGCCAACCTGTTTTTTATGACCTCATTATCTAGGGATAAAATAGGTCGATTTCGATCAAACCAACGCTATTTGTAGGTTTTCATACCACCTATCGACCAAAAATAAATTTTGAAAAAAAACAGGAAAAGTTATTCGATTCTCTTCAAATTTACAATTTGAAACGTTCCCAACCGTGAAAGTTTCAAAATTCTATCTCCAATAGTTGAGAAAAATGCCTGGTCAGAGCAAATTGGGCCACCCTGTATTTTATTCACAGTGAAGCTGCAGTAAGGGGTATTTTTCTGGTTACTGTTATAGTTGAGGATTGTTGATGAAACATCGATATTATAAATAAAAACTTAAAATTGCCTTTCGTCCGGTTATGACATTTAGAGATTCTTAAGGCAGTCATTAAGTAGAAAAGGAAGCTAGTTTTCATGGTAGAAAACAAGACAAAAATGATGTGGTGTTTTGCGGATGCGAAGTTTATAAAAAAAAAAAAAAAAATTAAAAATGAAATGTAAGTTATTAAATTCTATACACATTTATCCAGGCACATATTAAGGTGGCAAACGGGGCGAATGCCCTCGATTTCCATCCTAAAAGGGTCACCTGACAATTCCAGAAACCTTTTTTGGCCCTTTATTTTAGTCGCGTTTGAACGGTCTTAATTACAACATGGGGGCTATCGTTAACTAAGCACAATCCCACTTCTTATATTATATTTATCGTTGGCTGAGTTGTCGCCTTCGAATAAGGTGCTCGGAGGTATCAACTGAGCCCCGGGGGCTGACGTTAACTTCGCATTGGAAAGTAAGAGTGTCGAATTGCTTCGCATTGAGGTCGCATTCGAATAAGCGTGTTCGGAGACCTTAATGAAGATAGGGGGGGCTGACGTTAACTTAGCCCCCCCACTTTTAATTGCGATTATCTCATGTCGCATTGGAAAGTAACAGTGTCGCATTGCTTCGCATTGAGGTAGCATTCGAATAAGGGTGTTCGGAGACCTTAATGAAGATAGGGGGCTGACGTTAACTTAGCCCCCCACTTTTAATTGTGATTATCTCATTAACTAAGATGTCGCATTGGAAAGTAAGAGTGTCACATTGCTTCGCATTGAGGTCGCATTCGAATAAGCGAGTATTTGATTTTTTACATAATGGTATTTTTACATTTTGGGTGGAGTGTGACCTAGTCAGTTTTACCGGTATATTTCCTGGTTCAGGTTCAGATTCAGTAAGTTTATTTTTAACAAAGATTAATAGAGTATTTTTATAAAACAAGTGTTTAAGGGGTAATACGTTTAAATCGTTATATAAGTTATTCGTTGAGTAGCTCCAGGGTTTTTTTAAGCACAGTCTAATACAGCGGTTTTGTAGAGTGCTGATAATCGAGAGTTGACTATCACTCGCTCCACCCCAGCATATTAGTCCATAAGTTAAGATAGATTGAACTAGCGAAAAATACACAGTTCGTATAATAGGGAGGCTTAAGATATCACTCAGCGTACTCAATCCAAATAAAGTAGAGCGTAGACGTTTAGCGACGTAGTTAATATGGTGACACCATTTTAAATTTTTATCTACGATTATTCCGAGATACTTCGCAGAGTCTACTTTCTTAATTTTTTTACAGTTACAATTTTTATTGCTTAACGGGGACCAGCAATTTATATTTTCGTGGATTTTTAAATCGTCGATGTTTGTTTCACCAGTTTTTGTTAAAGAAAAGGTTATATAGTTTGTTTTAGATACCTTTAGGCTAAGTAAATTCACGTCTAGCCAATTTTTAGTGTCAATTTGTCCAAGGTTAGCTTTCTTGAAGACTTCCGCCCATGACGTACCGACAAAGATCTGGACGGTGTCGTCTGCGAATGCAACTCTGTGGTCAGTTGCTTTCCTTTCCAATAGATCATTTATGTAAATTGTAAATAGTATAGGACCAAGTACCGTCCCTTGCGGTACACCAAAGTTATAGGTTTCACTTTCACTTATATTATCCACTATTTTCACATTCGCATTTCTGTTATTTAGGTAACTTTTAAACCATTGCAAGGTATGTCCATTTACACCAAGGCGCTCTAATTTTTCAAATAAATGATTATGACATACAGTGTCGAACGCCTTGGCTAAGTCTAAGAAAATAGCCAGGATTTTACAGCTGTTATCTAACGCGTTGACAATATATTTATTAAAAGAGTTCAGAGCGTCATTTGTACTTAGTCCTTTTCGGAAACCGAATTGTTTTTTAGAAAGCAGATCAAATTTTTGTAAATAATCATCGAGTTGAGTTTTAACACATTTTTCAATAATTTTTGAGACGCAGGTAAGTACCGAGATTGGCCTATAATTCTGAACTAAGCTAGGATCACCAGATTTAAAAATAGGGGTTATTAAAGCAGTTTTACATAGATTTGGAAAGGTACTCGTATTTAAACTCACGTTAATAACGTGAGTTAAAGGATGTATAATATTATATTTGATGTTTTTTATAGTAACGGAGCTAATGTTATCAATTCCGAGGGCATAAGAATTATTAAGGGAGTCTATATGTTTAAGTACGTCACTTGGGGTCACTGGATTAAGAAAAAAAAATTCCCGTTTATCCGGGTATGGTTACTGTGGGGGTAGAAGTCTTGAATTTGGGAAATATCTTTAGATTTCATAATATCGTCTGCTGATTTCTGACCAACACCGGAGAAATATTGATTAAATATAATAGCGACGTCCTGTGGTTTTTTATCACTGCTATAAATCGAACCATTTACATTTATGTTTTTAATTTTCTTTTTGATGCTAAAATTAGGTTTAATCACTTCATTTATCACGGACCATATTTTAGAGTTGTCATTATTTGCTTGTTGTATTTTTTTAGAATAATAGTTTGATTTAGTATTTTTAATTAGTTTGGTTATATTATTGCGGTAGGTAATATAATGACTTTTTAATTCTATATCGTTGGGATATTTTATCAATCGGGAGTTCATTTTGTCTCTAGTTTTTATACTTTTAATCAGCCCAGGGATTATCCAAGGTTTTTTTTTTTGGCTTTTTCCGCGGAATGTATGGTTTTTTTGCAAGGTTTATATAAAAATTAAGGTGATCCGTAAAAACAGATGTCGCATTATTTACATCTTGTATAGAATATAGGTTTTCCCAGGTCTCAAATGAGAGCAAGATATTTAGTTTATTAAAATCGATGATGTTATTATTATGGTTACTTTTATCAGTATGTTTATCTTTTAAATTGGGGGTTTCTAGTTCCAAAATTATTGGAAAGTGGTCAGTTATTGAAGTTTTTAAAATGTACGTGTTTGCAAAGATCTCATAGCTACCATTAGTTTTGCCGAAAAAATGATCGATACATGTTGAAGTTTTCACAGTACATCTAGTGGGCTTATTAATTAATGAGACGTATCTTTTTGAATTTAAAATATTGAGGTAGTCAGATATCAAATTATTTTCGTCAGACAAATTTAGATTAATGTTTACGTCACCGACAATTATCACATTCTCGAAGTTCCTATACGTGTCTAGTTCATTTTCAAGTGCTATAAGGAATTTATCAAGTTCAGAGTTCGGAGACCTGTATATGGCAAGTAGGCGAAAACGTTTTTGGTCTGTCCTGAAGTCGATTTTTAGACAGTTTACATCATTTAAAGTACACTCAGAAAATAAAAAATTCTAAAGTAGTTTTTAAAAATATTACTAGGCCATCCTTTTGATTTTTAAATACGGTATGGACCATTTGATACCCTGGTAGTGAAACTGGTGAAATATCATAGTTTTTTAACCAACATTCTGAGAGGATTATAATGTCAAAATCATTTTTTAAGTCATTAAGCAAAATAACAAATTCATCAATATTTTTTCTTATGCTACAAATATTTAAGTGGATTATTTTAAATAGCGTATTTTGGTTATGTATTTTTAAATATTTATCAACCGATGTGTAAATTGAATCATTTTTTAGTGTATTATTCATCAAAAAAAGAGAAAGAAATCAACAAAATTACAGTAAGAATTATAAATGTGATTAGATAAAAACCTATTTGTCCATTGTATGGAGGTAGGTTGGGGATTTAATTCTAATCGCTTTATCGCCGTCTTTTTCACGCAAATAGACCTTTCCATCGATGACCCAAAAGTATTTAAAAGAGTTTTTTGAGCAAATTTCTTGACTTCGTAAAACAACTTCTTGTTCGTGGGAGATAAGTGTTCATTTATATATACTTTTTTATTTTCAAGTGAGTTATGTATATGTGATGCTGTCAGGCCTTTACTTTTTATTTTTTTAAAGTTAATTAAAATTTTATTCTTAATCGATTCATCTTTAAATTTAACTATAATGGATCTGGGCCTTGTAGGGGATGATGTCCCCTTTGGGTATCGATACGCAACTAAAACATCATTATTATGTAAAATTATAGATAATTTTGTAGCGACAGAGTTAATTATATCGGTTAAATTTTCATTCAGATTTTCCTTGATTCCAACAATTTCGATGTCATTAGTTAAATTTTGTTGTTGTAATTCATGTAGTGACATTTCTAAATCAACTACTTTTTTCTCTAGAGTACTATTTTTATTTTTAAGATCTGTATATTCTTGACGTTATTCGTTAACCGAGGTGGTGTGTTTTTTAAGATCTGCGCTAAAATCGTCTATTTTATCGCTACAGTACTGTACGGATTTTTCAAAGTCTTTAAAACGGTGTTCGATATGATCCAGTTTGTTAACCTTGAGTATAATATTACTTAGCTGACTTGCGATTTGGCTTAGTGTTGGCTCTTCAGTAGCTGCAATTATTGGGTTGGAATCCATGGTGGTGTCTTCGTCTTGCTTCTTACAATTTTTGCATTTCCAAGTTGTTTTCTTTGAACCGAGTTTTCGTAGGTTGTCTTCCGATTTTAAATTTGTACATTTAGCGTGGTAAAACCGAGAGCAATCGCCCTTGCATTGAATAATTTATTTTGGGTTTGTTAATAACTGGCTACATTCTCCGCACTTATCAGCCATTATCGCAGGCTGGCTACGTGTTGAATGACAGTTGGAAAGTAAGAGTGTCGCATTGCTTCGCATTGAAGTCGCATTCGAATAAGCGTGTTCGGAGACCTTAATGAAGATAGGGGGGCTGGCGTTAACTTAGCCCCCCACTTTTAATTGCGATTATCTCATTAACTAAGATGTCGCATTGGAAAGTAAGATTGTCGCATTGCTTCGCATTGAGGTCGCATTCGAATAAGCGTGTTCGGAGACCTTAATGAAGATAGGGGGGCTGACGTTAACTTATCCCCCCACCTTTAATTGCGATTATCTCATTAATTAATATGTCGCATTGTAAATTAAGAGTGTCGCATTGCTTCGCATTGAGGTCGCATTGTATTGGTTGTGTTTTTGAGTTGATAGTTGAAAGTGGGAGGGGGCTGTCGTTAAGTTAGCCCCCTTTTTGTTTTAATTATTCCTACTTAACAGTTATGTCGCATCTCATTTTGTTACTTTCGCATTTTGTCGCATCCAGGTCGCATTCGATCGCAAATGAAATTTTTCAAATCTGTAGAGAGGGGGGGGGGGCAACTTAATGGAGCCGATTTTTAATATTATAATGACATCTTATATTATTATTATTTTAGGGATATAGTAAGATTATCCCAGTATGGAAAACTGTTGTCTTGTCCTTTTGTATTAGTTTCTTTGATGGATTAAAACTAGTAGCTATAAATATTTTTTAAATTATTTTACTGGGATATTTGAAATAATGCGCAAATTCTGAAATCTTGAAAACTGTAATGTTTGATCTTTTTCAGCTTTGAGCAATTCGATTTGTTATCGTAACACGCGTTGCCTGACCCAATCGCGAATATTTTTTGTCCTTAAACGTTATGCCGAATGACTTGCCAAATCAATATTTTATCGTGTGAATACCTAGATTCAAATTTAATTTTTATAAATGTATACAAGGTGTTTCAAAAGGTAATGCAAAAATTTTAAGGAGCGGTATGGACCCTATGGGGTGAGTTGAGAAATATGCCTTTTTCCCCCATTTTCCTGCGATGAGTTAAAAGAGCTCCAGAGAGCTTCAAAGTGTGAAGTAGGCTGTAACAAGCTCAAAACCAAGCAGCAGGGAAATGCGAACATTAAGGTTTGGGTTTTAGTGATAGGTACAAAAGGACATTGTAAACCAATCGAGGTCACCAGCGAAGAAAATTAAACTTAAACAGTATTTATAGTCGTGTCGTGATGGACCGCGATTTCTCATAACTTTCAAACTGCAACAATGGAGTTAACTTCGAAAGAACTGGCGGATATTCATTTCGTGTATGGA
Source organism: Leiobunum rupestre (assembly GCF_980474605.1). NCBI lineage: Eukaryota > Metazoa > Arthropoda > Arachnida > Opiliones > Sclerosomatidae > Leiobunum > Leiobunum rupestre. The sequence goes on along the minus strand of NC_143385.1, from coordinate 38,286,864 downwards.
CTAATGGATGGCAATACTTTGGCTGCTCAATGTCTCTACCAGGAAAGGTACCCAAACCGACGCATACCCGTCTCACGGAATAGGTTTTTTTTTGCTTGTTGCAGCCTACTTCTAGTAGGCCACACTTTGAGGCTCTCTGGCGCTCCTTTAACTCATCCTAGGAAAATTGGAAAAACCGGCATACTTCTCAACTCACCCCCTACAACTCCTTAAAATGTTTGCATAACCTTTTGAAACACCCTGTTTATACAACAAAGTCCCGAATTTTTTATTTATCTATTACAGGATTCTTTGTTAGCTAGAAAAATGACAATTGGAAGTTGAAATATCTATTATTTATGAGTAAACATCCCTTCGAACTCGCTGTTTTCAATCGTTTCTAGACAGCCTAGACTTAAGTTACTGTTAAGAGCAACGCGTACAGATACACTAACGATTAATCATAGTATTATCGATGACCACATCAATAAAGTTACTTTAAATTTAAGAGCGCCTATAACTAATGTTAACGAAAAATAATATTTATATTTTTCACATAAATTAAAGAAGGTTTAAAGAATTGAATTGAAAAAATAGCTTTTAATGTTTAAACTTAATTGCAAAATATTTTAGATGGAAAAGATATCTTTTACAAAATGTACTTACAGATTGGAAGGATATTCTACATTTATTTTGGCTTTGGATATCAAAACATTCTGAGATATTATAGATACTGTAAAATGTATTCATGTTGCTCTGTACATCAAGAGTTACGGATGATACTGAAATAAGAAAAATGTTTTTAATTTATTCCTTAATTATCTCTTTTTAGAAATTAGTAGCTCTCTTCCTAATCTGGTTATGGCTGACGCCTGAAAGGTTTAAATCCACAGGATACTTAAATTAATTTTTAATTGTGCTGGTCTTGGGCAATTTGATGCGGAAATTATGTTTGATATATCAGTTAATAGCTTAATGCCAAAACCTAGTCGCAATGTTTCGAGAACTGGTACCGGGATAGCACTTACCGGAAACGAAAATAAAAAAATCTGACTCAAGAGCTGCACTATGGGGATAAATCTTACAAATTTATCTGTGGAAATAGTATTCGGGACTCATTTTTCTGATCTCCGATTGTAATTATCTATAACAATTAAATAGTTTCTTGGTTTGCAAATTATGTTTCTTTCGCAAATGAACACAGCAGCACGACATTTGTTTGAAACGAAAGGAATATTTATTAACTTTTTACAAACTTTATTCTTCGGAAAACACTTCAATTTGATTAATAGTAGATATGTGGAAAGTTAGAGTCATTACACTTATGAGTTGTATAGCTTTTGTCATTTGAAACTTCTAACATCATTGGCGCAAATGTTTGTCTCGAACAGATTGATGAAAGTCACTATAAACACATAATTAAGTAAACTTTTCCCATCAAACACGAACACGTTTTAATAAGAACGCACATAAATTCGATCAACTTTCAAAGCAAAAGGATTAAATATTGTTAATGCTGGATATACTTTTGGCCCTATTGGCTATTTTGTAAAAGAAATTCAATTTTCAAAATATGTTTCGTTATTTGACCGAGTAAATCAGTCCTATTTCTTTTGAAAGAAATCCTGTGCCGTTTTGCAAAATAGCATATATCAATGAATCTTTTGGTGCGATAATTTCCATATTATTATTGTTAATAGAACAATTATTTGGAAAATCATGTAAAATGTTTAAATTTGAATAGATTTCGGAAAATTGAAATATTATGGGACGAGTTCTTATGTTATTGGGTTAACTAAAATAATTATGGTTGAATTCACACCAAATTAGGAAATGTCAAATACATTAAGCTGAATTCATATAATTTGGGTAAATGAAATAACTACAGTTAATCGTTAGTGGTAAACTTCTTAAATAAAACAAATCTAAAAACATTAGTTGAATTTAAGCATTTTCCAACATTGTGTTTATTTAACAAATAATGTAGTTACATTAAGAAAACGCAATTAAGCTCATTTATAACTTTATTAAGAGTAGATACAAAAATTTAATATTTTTCTTAAAAACTAGGACATTTTTTAAGCAAGTTGACTAGACGCTTAGTAACTTGTATCCTTTTCTACTTAACAATTTTAACCAGTGGTTAGCATTATCAACATGGCAATATATCTATAAAATGCTTGTTAGAAACTTGTTGATTTTCCGTCGAAACAAGGGAGTATTCCACTCAATATCTAGTGTATAATTGTTTTTTGTATCTAACTTCAGAAGCTAAGCTTGGATTTGGCCTGAATTCCATAGTTATGTATTTTAAAAAAGGGTTATTTATCTCCCAGCTTTCCTTATTTCTTAATAGTAGTCACTAATCTGCATTGAAGTAGACCATCTTGCACGATTGCTCTTAGTGAATACATTTAGCAATTTTGTTATTTAAATGCGCACTCTCCTAAAATTTCGAAAAAACTACGAAGAAATATCGTAAAACACCGTCAAAAACTCAAACAAATCGTATAACTGGGGCGTCGCCCGATTCCTCGCTGCAAACTAAAACCAGGAATGTATTTATTTCTACTCAGGGAGAATGAATATGTCGAGACTATCGACGGACACGTTGAGGCCCTAACGCCGTCACGCTAAGGGGGGGGGGGGGGGGAGGAGGCGGTCTTATTTTTTGCGTCCTCGCAGCAGCTTTAATCGCATCGAAAAACATAATTTTTAAGAACCTATGAGATTGCAGTATTATTTGATTTTATTAAAGCGGAGGAGCATACCGGGGGCCCCGACGGGTGAAATTGGAGAAACGCTAAAAATAATATCGACATATTCATTCTCCCTGAGTATAAATAATACATTCTTGCTAAAACTGACTTTAATTTGAAAAGAATTTCGATTAGGCTTAAAAAAAATGATTTTTAGATTTGGTTTTTCTTCCATATTTCCGGAACCACCTCTCCGATTTTCAAACCGAAACCAGTTATGGAAAGGTAACAATTCCGCGTTTAGATTGGGGTTGGTCACGTTATATTGGTTGAAAAGGAGGTGTTTTAGTTTTTTAAGCCTTGGTAAAGTATTTCCTCACATTTTAAAAATTGAAAATAGCCAAATTATACGCCGTTTTTTAACCTTTCCAAATAGGTATCATTCGACTTTCTACTATAAGCAGTCTTAAAAATATTTGAAAAACAGTGTCCAGAAACTTTTGTCCGGGACTGTACATGACGTGTTTAATGCTATTTCTTTCTTTGGGGGCATTTTGGTCAAGAGAACTGAGATAAAATACCTTGGTTTCCTTCTTGACAGTAATCTAACATGGAAGCGTCTTCTTGATCTTTGAATCAGGAAATCTAAAGTGTTATTCTTAAGGTCTTAGCCCAAACGTTGTTTACTGGATCTTTATTATGATAATCAGGCCCATACTGACGGTCGAGGGTAGTGCTTAAATCAGTTCAGGCTGAATTAGGCACTGTGCAAAGGCCAGCTTGTGTTAGCATTGTACGAGCTATGAGAACAGCCCCAAGTGCTTCCCTGGAGGTCCTCCTAATGGTGTAACACAATGTTTCAAAGGAAAAGTTGTAAAGCATAATCGCAAGTTTAAATATTATTCGGGTTCGGTAGAAAAATACTTAATTTTCACTGAGTTTGGAGGGCGTGAAAAAAACCAGTTGTATCAATAGCCTTTGCAGTTATATATACTAAATGTAAAAAAAAAATGTAACTAGCCAAAATAAAAAATGTTTATTAACAACTTTTACAAAATGTTTTCAAAAATTCCGCCTTCTGTCGCAATGCAGAAATATGCACTGTGTTGCATATTTTGAAATGCACCCCGAACCATTTCTGGAGTGACGCAACGACATGCTTCGATGATTCTTTGACTTAAGACTTCAACGCTCGTCACAGGTGTTTGGTAAACGTAACCCCAAAGGAGAAAGTCGAGTGGTGTTTGATCCGGGGACCTTGCAGGCCAACTAACCTTTTCTTCCAATCATCTTTCCATCATTTAGATTCATGATGTAGGTGAGCTGGCGCCCCATCTTGCTGGAACGATATACTTCAGAACACAGCCAGAGGAATGAAGGAGCTCCAAGTTGTTTTGTCCATTCAGACGATTTGGCAGGACGAGTAGGCCAATAAGTCTGTCACCTAACAGACCAGCCCATTTAAGAGAAACTACACTATGAAATCCCAAGCTTGGATTTTCGTAGTCCCACAGGTGATTGTTTTGATGGTTGAATTTCCCATATCTTCCGAACCAACACTCGTTGGACATCAGAAGTTGATTGTGAATATCCCGGTGTTCGTCAGCCATGAAACAAAACCAGTTGCAGAAGTCGAGTCGGCGCTGTCTGTCACCGTCATGCAGTGCTTGGTGAAGTGTTGCTCAGAAAGGATGAAAACAGTGTCGATTGAGTGTTCTCCAAACGTAGTTTTGATCCAACCAAAAGTCGCAGCTGGCAGTCTGCCGCTCGCTCAATTATCGGCTACTAAGTATGCAAGGATAATGTTTTCCATGTCGATTTCCTGAAGACCCAGACCATGAAACCTCATATTGATATTACCCCAATTGTAGAAGTCGCGGTTCACTCTATGAACCAACGTATTATTTGGTCTGCAATTGATAAATCTTCGTCTAAATAACCGACTTACTAGTGTAGTTACGACGACCTTCTCTGTAAATAACTCTAACATATGAGCGCATTGATCTCGAGTGTAAAGATGCATACTTAACACAAACTGAGAGTTATTTAATTTTAAAATATGAACGCTTTAAATACTAAATGGAAAACTGAAATTTTATGCTAATGAAAAACAAAAACCTTGTTTAAGAAAATTTAACGTTTGAAGCGTAATTTTGGTTCTACAAATCTTCGTTTTGAGATTTTACTCGTTACCCCGTCGAAATGGAAGACGCGGCCATTGTCTACTTTGTCTAATTAGGTGTTGAACGTTTTAATTTCTTAAAAAATTATTTATTGCAGTTTTGAATATTCAAAACATAGCTGAAAGCATAAGTTCCCTACATAAAATGTACATGAATGTTGTGATAATTTAAGATTGTATACGTTAAAGGCTATTGGCTAGTAGTACACCTTTTTTTTTCCACGACCTTCAAACCCAGTGAAAAATAGGCCTTGTTGACTAAACCAGATTTACTTAAAAAATTTCGACTATGCTCTACAACTTTCCTATTGAAACATTTTGTGTGACACCTACCGGTGAAAACGTAAATTTTCCAAAACCACGAAAAATCGTTCACTAGGAGAAACACGTTTTGAGAAAAAAGGCTGATCGAGCAATTGAAATGCCCTGTAAATAAGACGTTGCTATTTTTAGTGCTTAACAGTTATTACATAATGATTGGTGGAGGTATGCTTATTTGGATTGCAGCCACACCAAATTGTGTCCGACATATTCTGGCGTAAGGGTGAGGGTGCTGGTCATCCCCGGGTTCCAGAGTAGCTAGGGGTGCCATTGTCCTGTCAAAATGTTCGGTAGGGTGGTGGGCCATAGCTAAGCAGGGATGGGCAAGGAGGCCGCCTAGCTGACGAAATATTACCACCCCGGCGATCCAGCCGTCTTAAACCGCCATTGGTACTAACAACTGGGCTGCAAAATAGCACTTTGAAACGGTGTTTAGACTGGGCAAGCAACAAAGTTTTTGGAACCAACGGTGAAATTGTTTGGTTCACGGATGGCTCCCAGACTCACTCAGGGATGAGAGCTTGGGTTTATTGTGAGACTGTGAAGTTTTTTTTAAGAGCCTATGCGTTTTTGCTACGGCAGAGATTTCTACCATTTGCTTCTGTGTAGAATTTGGTCTTAAGAAGAAGTATAGGGTCAAGACTTTTCAGATTTTCCCGTAACAGTCAGGCTGCCCTTAAGGCTCTTAATCAGTTACGTATCATTTCTTAGCTCGTCTGGTTCTCCTTTCAAAACGGATCCCAATATGAGGGTTCAATTTTATTGGATGCCTGGTCATAACGGGCATAATGGCAATGAAGGAACTACACCCTGGCCCAGGAGGTTAAGAATTTTAGGTACTTGGATGCTGAACCCGCTCTTCCAATGCCCAATGGCCTGGTTCGCAGCAATGTGCATGACACTATGACTAAGATATAAGTAATTTTTTGTTTTGAGACCGATAGTCAGAGGCAGAACCTGGGGCTTCTCATAAAAAACCACTGAGTTGCACTCCCTCTCAAAGAGCGTACTTTGAGGTCCACTAACAGCTAAATAAATTTCGGCAACTAATTGGCATCAGTGAGAGTCGTCTGTGCAGAATCTGCCTTGCTTCTCTCATATCCTTTGTATCTGTCACTTTTATGTGGCTCAAAGGTTTGAGAATCTTGGTATGCACAGGCTGGAAAGGAGCGATCATTCCTATATCTCGCCAAAGCAAATCTTGCGCTTCGTTTTGGAGACTGGGCTTTTCCATGCCTAAAAGGCTGGGGCTGCACAGTGCACCAAGCACTAAGTTTGGCATCACCCAAGAAATCAAACACCTCTAATTATTAAAAAATCGGTCGTTTTAAGTGTAAAAAACTGTGCTGATAAATATAGCAGTGCTTTACAGCTTAATTAATGTTTTTGTAAGAACCGCAAAAATAACTGATTATCTCGTCGTTATTTGCGTGTCCATTTTAATGTACTTTGAATGCCCCGCTTTCATTAAACACTAACCTAAAAAACGTAAAAGATGAAAGTGGTTGTAAACTAAAAGGACAATTTCTTACACAAACAGGTTAGATGTCTCAGTACACGCTCTTCAATAACTCTTCACATTGAACCTTTCACTGCTCGATTCAAACAGAGCAATTTTATTTGAACCTCAAATTGAGTTTAAATCTCAACCGAGTGGAACTCCAGCCGTGTGAGTTTTATTTGAGGCTATTTCGAATCAAAACAGAAATAGACCGAGGATTGTTCGAGACCGATCGTCGCCGAAATAAGTCAAACCGAATTGGTCTGAAACCCTGAATTGCCTTGCTCTTGGTCCTATAATAAAACTTCTGGGCCCAGATAAAAAAAAATCGCTGATATTATTTTATCTTGTGGAGAACATGATTTAATTATTATTGAAAAGGATAATTTATTATTTATAAATGTCTATTAGAAAAGAAGATTTGGATAGACCAGCATTACAAAATGTATTTATTGTAAAATTTTTCAAATCAAGTTCTATTTTTCTAACTGAACCATTTGTAATGCCTACTTTTAAACAACCCTAATAAGCTAGGAGCAACAAACATAGCACCCCACACTAGGAGGACGCAAACCGTCCAAAGTTGTAAATTTTCTTAGGTACGCTTTTCATTGCTCAGACGCTTTAGAGCCTTCTGCCGTCCGAAGGGGAAAATTTGGAAATTGTCTTCCCCCACCCGTAAAACGTTCAGCGTAAAGTTTCGTCCAATGAAATTTGTACTCAACACTGCCTTTGCGTTTTTAAAGTCTAGCTGCGTCTCCATGAATTTGTTGTTCCTAGGTTTAAGAATGTTTTCATTTCATGTTGTTTGAATAATTTTTTATTTTGAAAATAACCATTTGTTATTTTTGGCAATGAAACGGCTAACGTTTTGAAACGAGTCGAGTAGTGTTTATTTAATTTTAAGTTAATTCTTATATGCATAAAACCAAATACCAGACAATATGCCTTTTTATCACCAAAGGGTTGCCGGTCTTGGTGAGTTGGCAGTGTGGTTTCGCCGCGTAGCAAGAGGCTCCAGGTTCGAGCCAAGCGTGTGGCACTGGGTGAACACTTGGAACAACTACTTCTGCGTAAAAACTTGTCGAAGATAACGGTAATAGCATAAGTTTATGATACCTTTAAGAAGTAAAATGAGCCCTTTTAAGGTGGAATCTCTGTTTAGAAAACGGGATGTTGAAAATTTTGAAAACAAATCTCGGAGCCAGCGCTGCTGGGCGGTCGAGAATCAAACTATATTGGGAGGAACTAATTGAACCAGGCGGAGTTTGGTAAGGGTTGAAGGGGAGAGAGTTCTTAACTTTTTTACGATAATTTTAGTGGAGTAAGAATCGTCTTTTCTATTCATCTAGTGGGCAAGAATGTAATAAGAGAGTTATATTGAAATGGAATTTTGGATTAAATAATGCATTGAATTAAAGAGAGATGGAAGAAAGTTTTAACTCCTAGATATCTTTATGAAAAGTTAACTAACCAATTATAATATTAGGCTCTAAGAACTTTAACACTAGCGTTCGAGGGCCTTTATTTTATTTCAAATCGACTTGGGGTTATTTTCCCCAACGTTCCCCTTTCAATACAATACCTCTTTCGGTTGTTATATTGCACTAAGTTTGTTTTACCCACAAATTAGCCATAGTAAAATTATTATAACTTGAGAAATTCAAACTTCCAACCATTTCCAACACATACAATATAAACATTTCGCCCATTCCCCTGTGTTTAACTGTCGGCTATTAGCCAATAGCCATGACTTTTAAGCTCGGTCACATGAAAAAAATAAACCAATAGAAAAAACCGGGTATTTTACGTACGAAGGGAGAACGAATTTTTTCTCTTTTTAGGCAGTTCAAGCTAGCCTTGCACCAAACTGGATAAGATAAACGTTGGCTTCGGCAGTTCAGGTTTGTATTAAGGCTACGTTGACACACAGTGCGTAGACAGTATAGGGATATTTTGTACCCGCCATAGGCAGCACAGCCATTTGTTTTCTTAGAGGTATCATAAACTTATGGTAATAGAAAGTTTAGGGATCTGTAGGCTAGCGTGGTAAGAATGGCTCGCCACCACCCTCCTACGCAAATTACCCAGCCACCTTAACTAAAGACAATAAAAGTCGCTAGATTATTTGAACCTAGGGTGGTGCCTTGAGTATTGGTTAGGATTATTTTTATGGGTTGCATAAAATGAAGGTAATCCAATTTGGTATTATTATTTTTCGCGTTTCTCTTAAGGTGGCGGTTAAATCAAAAATAAAATATTGGAGAAACATTTATTTCCAAAACCAATTCCAAAATATGTCAGGTTTGGTAGATGTTTATAGATATAAATACCAAATGAGGTTTCAGTCAGAGCAATAACGTTTTTATTTAAACATTTATTATTTGCTTCATGGTGCGGTGTTTTTTTATATTCCATATAGTTTTTACATTTTTACGATTGAAATTTAAGCTGCTTTAGATATTTTCACGCAAATAGCTTAAAAAAATCGGCGTTTGCTCATTACATTTATAACATTTTGTAACCGTAATAAAAGGCAATCACGACACTGACCAAGACCTCCAACAAGTAAGCGAAAGTAGAGAAGACGCAACCAATGACGTAAAGGTCAAGGATGATCTTCACTCCTTTGAACGGAATTGCGGTGATTTCCTGGTCTGGTGGAGTCCACCTGAGACGGTTGAGGACGTAATATTGAAAGTCATCCATTTGAACAGGTAATCTGGTTTCCAGGTTGTAATTAAAACTGAAAAGGTAAATGAAGTTGTGCAAAGGAGAGTAGAATGCGGTAAATGACAACTTGGACAACAACAAATTTGGCGACAGTTATGCACCCCAAGAAATGTTTGGTACGTTAAGTTGACCTCCTTAATTCCGAAAACGATAAATATAGTGTGGGGTAGGGTAAACGATTTGGCAAAATGTGGAAATGAAGGCCTTTAATCCCTGCCACGCGAATGCGACAGCTTAGTTTAAAAAACTAAATTAAATTTAAACAAAATAATTTTAATTGTAGAATGATACCAAAACTTAACATATACTATAACTATCCTTGAACAACGTTCTTTGAGTCATCGTACACTTCCCATATGCCAACTACGCATCGATGACCATCGGAGTACTAGTCGATTTTCCCGCTCAAATCGCATTAATGGACAGAACAAAATGTACCTGGCTTTCCTAACAAACGAAATTTGTTCCGAGTTGAAAGGCATTTCATTGGCCGATTTCCGACCACATTGTTCTCAACAAGACGGCCCTATAGCACATCAATAAGTTTACCCAGCGACAGTGTTGGGCATTTTCGTCAAAGAGCCGCTCTCGCTAACGTCTTTTTGAGCGATAAAATTTTCCCTCCTCTCTTTCCGCTCTTTAATTGAGCGATAATATTTGCGCTCCTCTCCGCCCTTTTCTAGCATACAATTAACTTCATCTCCATCTATTTTCTACACACAATCGTTAGGTATATAGGGGCAGTAGCGTATCTACCAGGGAGGCGAAGGGGGCGGCTGCTCCAGGCGCAAACTTATAGAAGCGGAGGGCGCGTTTTGAAAGGTCGGTCGCAGATTATCGCGACATTTTTATTCCTTGTATTTCAGACTTTCAGTAAAGTCTTAACTTTAATTTCAATGTTTATTTCTAAAGAAAATAATATTTGTAGTTAATTTGCCATAATAATGAATTAATTCTTGAAGTCATTCAAATTATTATTCATTAATTAATATTAATTGTATGATAGGGGACTAAGGTTTTGTCTTCCGCCCCAGGTGACCGTAAGTTTAGTTACGCCACTGTATAGGGATTGTCGTGTACTAGTTTCATGAATCGAAAACCCTCGTCGCCATTGTTAATTATTTTGAAATCGGATCAGTGTTGGGCATTTTCGTCAAAGAGCCGCTCACGCTCACGAAAATAAATTATGTATTTATTCATTAACGCTTCCTGTACAATTTTACGATTAATGTTTATTTTGAACAAGTCAATGCCCGGTACTTATCTAACAAATAACAAAATGGTAAGCAGAAGATGAAAAAATATTTGCCAGCTTCGAAAAGGGGCTCTTTCAAGGCGTTCTCTCTATTGTCATCAGTACTCCTTACGTATAGTCCAAGCTACTCCCAAACGTGTACGAAAGTTTTTTCATTACTAGCTGCTTGAAGTACCACAAATTGTTGGAAACGGTTTTCAAAAGGAACAAACGCTGGCCAATACGACAAGAAAAATGTAAGTGTGAAGATTTTGTTCTATAAAGGCCACCGTGTCTCGTTTGCAACTGTTCATGCCATTTTAGATAAATAAAATACATTTAAGCCAGAAAATGGGAAAGACGATGCCAGTTCCTCGTTGATTTGATAACAGCTGTTGAAACCCGCGAAAAGTCCATAATAAACAGGAAGAAGAAAGCTAAGCCCGAAACAAACTTAAAGAAATCTTAACAATTGGTCTTCGAGAATTAATTAAAGACACGACACTTGGAATAAATACATCTTTGAGTCAAAAACATTTTAAGAAGTAATAAAAATAAACAGAATTTCTAACGGTAGACGGGTTTTGCCCGATTTGTGGCTATTTTGTAAGTTTTCTAATTATTTCATATTAGTTTAGGGTCTAGCTGTTTTGCTACCTTTTCACGAAATATTTTCTACGCTTAAATGTGTTTTAGCGGTTTTTGCATTACAGTCCATAGGTGGTAATTAGTAACTTATTAATTTTGTATTATCTATAATATGTATTACAATTTATAATATTTATTATTATTTTTTATCTTTATTACTATTTATTATACCCCGAACAAAATTCTCAATCTTGAGAAGGCACCAGGTTTATTTGAACGCAATAGTCATAAAATTTCAAACGGTAGATGAGAAGGTTAAAGATATCTTCCACGAATGCCTTACATAACGGACATGATATTGGTAGGCAAACTCATGGTTTGAAGCACACCGGACCCATCCTTGAAGATAAGATGACTTTATTGGCCTGTAGTTGTCTTACAAATTTTCGTCCTATCTAATATTACTTTTCTTTCTCGTCTTCGCTCACGTAAATTTGTTTGTCTTTTTTTATAATATTTATGAGATCGAGCCATCTCTTTATTAACTTCATTATGAAATATCAAAACGATAAAACCGAAAACGGAAAATAAATTGGGAGTCTAAAACTGAACGTCTTTCTCGGCACAATATTTGTTAAAAATTGGGGAAATTTTAGCTATAGGTGGGTAGATAAAATGGGTTTAAGATCTTTCGGATGAAAAATGAAGTCATGAGATAATCCTTTTGGACTGAAACTTCACCCGCCGAGCAAGCTTGAAGCTGAAAATATCTCGAAACGGGCAAAAATAAATGTCGCCACATAGGGCAAGAAAGATTGGAAAAATTCCAGATTGCTGTGGGTTTGAATGTAACACTGTAAGCTGTCACGAATCATTTCCTTACTCCTTCAGCTGCTTACCCAGATGAAGATGGCACCATACAACGCTGACCTTCGACTAATGACGGGGTTGAAATCGGAGATAAAATGTTTTCTGACACTATAGTTCCCAAGTACTCTTTATTCGTATCCGTATTTACCTCTATCGTAGAAGAGGTGAACAACGCTCGTAAACAAAATGCACAGTTGATGCTACGGCCTTCAGAGTTTTAACGATTAGTAATTTAAACATATATGTATAAGAGAATACTAAATGCAGAGAGTGAAAAAAACCCAACCATAATGGTATTTGACAGTATTAGAAAATTATTATTATTATTATTTTAAAATAAAAGGAATAGCCATTGTGTCAGCCATGAAATTAGAACTGAACATTCGTTTTTCTTAAATAATGGAAAAAAGGCCATTAATGAACTAAAAAAATACAAATTAAACCGTATCTGTCAAAATAAGCTCCAAATCTCTGAAAACACTATGCATCTAATGTGTGTTGGAAACGCAAAGTAATAAAAAAGTGACTCGTGGCGCACGCCAATGTAAAACACGCGTTTTAAAAGTTAGTTAAAACGTGCTAGTCGCTAATTTCTTCAATATGTGCTCCTCTAGTGTATAAAATAAATCTGAGTTTCTCGACTAGCGTATTTCCAGATAACCGTATAATTGCCCAAATTTTCCCTGCTTACAAGAATGGATCTTAAGAAATTTTATCAAATTACGATCCAACATCAATACCTTCAAATATTTCCAAAATAATTATGGAAAATCAATTCAAATTATATCTCGATAATTAACCAGTACCCGATATGGTTTCCAAAATCATAGATCAATCAATGATGCTTTAGCTTCCTTTATCAATATTTTATAAATTAATTAAATGTTGGAGATAAGCTGCTGGTGGCTATTTTTTTAAATCCAGCAGAAGCTTTCGATACAGTTAGCCATAGTATATTGGTATTCGAGGTTAACCGCTATTCTAATTTAAAAGTTAACTAGACTTTAGAAAAGGTGTAGTACGAGTCGGGAAAAACGCTACTGACGAGTTGATTTATGATTATGGAGTACCTCAAGGTAGTATTTACGGTGTCAACACTTTTAGTTAATACGTAAATTCAGACCATACATTTTCATTTGCGGATGTTATGGTAGAAATATATCGTGGTAGAAAAATGACCCGAAGCCTACGAGAAATCAAATAATGATATAAATAGAACAACTGTACACTCGACGATCACTCATTACATTAAAGTATAAATAAAACTTACTTCATTTCTTTTTCGATTACCAAAATTGGGCAACATACGAGTTACCAAACTGTTATTGAAATATTATTCAGAAAGGGGAATCAACTAAATATTTAGGTATTTACGATGATTGTACTTTTAAATATACAAATCAAATATTTCAAAATACTAATTCTCTAAGATATTCACTATATACTACAGAAATATACTAGACGTAAAAACTTGCGTCCATCAATCATGTTATCTTACGGAATAATTTGTTGCGGTAGCGCTATGGATATACTCACAACCTATAATGAATCTACGAAATAGAATTATAAGAGTTTGCTTAAAAAACCTTGTTATTTGTTTGCAATAAAATTATACAGGTGGTTTTGAATTGCCCGGACTGGGCTTTTTTTTCAAAAACTGCCAAAGATAGAGTTACGAAATTTCCAGGGTATTATTTCTAGTGTGGGATCATTTTAAATCCTAAATTTAAAAAAATCGGAAATAATTTCGGGGTTTTGTAAAAAATATTTTTACACCGGTAGGTGTTAGAAAAAAACTTTTCAAAGAGAAAGTTGTAAAGTGCTGTCGAAAATGTTCAAAGAAATTGGTTTCATTGGAAAATAACTCTTTTTCACGAAGATATGAGCTGATGGGAAAAAACAAGCTACGTAAATGAAAGAAATGTCTGAAAGATTTATTTGAACATTTTCTATGGACCTCCGTTTGCCCCGATGCATGTTTCGGCACGATGAAACATGTTTTGAAACTGGGATTGACATTTCCGTAAGTCTGAAAGTCACGAAAAGCTCCAAGAACGGTATTAAGGTTTGGTCTTCTATCTGGATATCAAACGGTTAACAATTGACTAACCCTATGAGTAGAAGGAAAGTGAGGGTCAGACGCCACTCCCGGGATCGGGATCGTCGGGATCCGGGATTTATGGGAGGAAATGGGGGTAAAAACGTCGAAAAGTTAATGTATTTATGATATTTCTCGCGACGATTTGTTTTCTCGTATATCAACATATTGTGTCCAGGCCAACTTGTTCATTTATCTACGCTTATCTCGAAAGATACTTGAACGTATATCTTATCGTGTTTTATCGTACGGAATAAGTTGAAATGATGTAAAAAGTGATAACCTAGGCGGCGCGCGTGCGCGGATTACCCGGGGGACGCGGTTAATTTGAATTTAAGAGTTTTTTGACGTCATGGAATATGGGACGCGGTTAACGTGCGCGGATTGGGGCGCGGTTAATTTGAATTTAAAACATGGATTTGAGTGTTTTGACGTCATGGAATATTCGTTGTTAAAATGACGTAGAATGGAAATATTTTTAAACTTCATTTTAATATCATTGTAGTACTTAAATATGCTTGACACTGAACCTTTTTCACGAGTATTTCAAACGAATATCTAAAGTTTAAGTATGAGAAACGTATCGTTCTCAAGTATTGTTATTGTACACGTGATTCCGTATGAGGACCGGGTAAATTCCTATATACGTAACGCGATACACTTCAAAATGCTTATACGTAGAATGGAATTAATTTTGAACTCCATTTTAATAAAAAAGATATCGAAGATAAATAATTTCAGAGTATAAAAAGGGTAAACCGTATAATAGTAAGACCATATTTAGAAAGTTCACCATCTGAATTGTATTGGAAGTGACTCCGAGGAACCTTAAAATGTAAGTATGAATACTCAGTGATAATTCTTAACTTTGTCTTAATGTATTTATTTTATAGGAATTGTTCATTTCCTGTGTCTGCTGACAAAGGGTTAATCGTTTACGCAGATGAAACCATCCACTGCGGTCTATTAGATTTAACAAAGGGTATCAAACTAACAGAAGCGGAACTGCAAGAGCTATGGACAAAGAAAGATGCCATTGTAGCTTATTTCAATAACGAAGCTGAAACTTCGTGGGTTTTCACAGGTTCTGAAACCAAACGGTTTTCGGTTCATAGATTTGCCGAACAAAAGGTTTTAGATGTTAGACAAATGTACCATGGTTATGGAGTAAACTATGGAAAACTGTTACCGACTAAAGAGGGGGTAGCTTTCGCTCAATCTTCTTGGTTGAATTTCCTCGACCAGTACGAGTCGATTCAGAAGTGTTTAAAGAAAATCAAGGAAATAAAGGAGGCGATGACTAACGTTGTAATTAAACAATTACACGAAGCTCTGAAGAAAGCGTGTAATGGCTGTCAAATTGATCATCCATCTCAACTCCAGCATGATTGTATCATGACGGATTATTCTAAGCGTGTAGATTTGCATTTTTATGAAATAATTATGTCGGTAGATTGTTAAAATATTATTGAAATGTTTACTATTCGCTGTGAATTGTCGAAAGAAATTTTAAATAATATAATGTCACTAATAATATGCAATGCTAAAAACTTGTTAAAAAACTAATAAAATTGATTGCACTAATGTTCCGATTCTCATTTACCATTATGGATTTAAGCTTACAACATCCAATGAATGGGCTTGTAGCCGGGTCCACCCAATGAGGAAAGTCATTCCTGGTGGGACGGTTGATTCAATATAAGAAGACCTGTATATCCCCTCCTCCGGAGAGGATAATATGGTGTTATACCGAGTATCAGCCGAAACTATTTCAATCAATATTAGAACACACACCTTCAGTCGAGTTTCACGAAGGGTTACTCGATGTTAATATATTAAACCCGCAAATTAGGAATTTAGTTATTTTAGACGATTTGTTATGCGAGATATCTAATAATAAAGATGTAACTAATTTATTTATTCGTGGATCTCATCACAGAAACACCTCCGTACTAATTTTAATGCAAAACCTTTATTACCCCGGAAAAGAAATAAGAACTTTAAATTTAAATGCTCATTATCTATTTATTTTTAAATCACCACGAGATAAATCAACAATTTATCATCTCGCATATATCTCCAACCAATAGCAAATACGTTATTGATGCGTTTCAACAAGCTACGTCACGGAAGTTTGGGTATTTATTAGTTGACTTGAAACCTCACACCCCAGATCAGTATTTACTACGAACAGGTTTAATACCGGTGAAGAATCGGCTGTCTTTATTCCAAAATGAAGTGTATTATAGAAGGGAATTTTTTTAGGGTTAATCGAGAGTGGATTATTAAAGAATTAGCTTACGTAGTATTAGAAACTGAAGAATCGGAAGTGTTTACTTTCAAATCTCCATGCCCTTTCAAAGAGCTTTCAAACGAAGATAAAAGACAATGCAGATGGATATCTCATAACATTTGTCATCTTCGATGGGATGACGGCGAACGTCCTTACAGAACGAGACGTGACATTTGCAATCAGATAGCGGAAAAAGCGACTTCGTTTTTCACCAAAGGTTTAGAAAAAGCTGCAGTATTATCGACACTCCTCGGTGTTCCAGTAACTAACATCGAAAATACCGGTTGTCCTAAATTATCAGAACTAGAAGACGTTGAATTAGACTGTCCTTTTCATTCCGAAACTGTTCATTGCGATTTAAGAAAGGCTAAGAAAATCTATAAATGGATGCCTCAAAACGAGTTAAGAAAAACATAGACTTTCTACGTTTCCTAACATCCTGTAATCTAAATCAAAGAAAGACAGCTATTAAATACGCTAGCAAGGAAGCTATATTGGCTCTCGTTGAATGTTGTATAAATGTATTGCACGGAACAATTGAACTGTCAGAACGTCATCGTAAGCCGTTAAAGAAACATAGCGCGGTTATACGAAACGTGTCGAAGAAGAACCCTATATCAAAACGACGAAAGATACTGGTACAAAAGGGTGGTTTTCTTCCATTTTTATTAGCGCCACTGCTATCTATCGTTAGCTCAGTCGCCGGAAGTGCAATAAGCCGAGCTATAAACCGATGATGGCTAGAAAAATGCTTCTAGTACCTGAAGATGTAATGGAGAGATTAAAAAACAATACACCTTCCAAAACAGAAGAAACACCTGAACTTCAAAAAGAGAAGACACTCGATGATGAAATGAAATCTATTCTAGATAATCCAGATTTAAACGAATCAGAGAAATTAGCATTATACAATCAAACTCTCCAACGACGGTTAACTTGCGTACGTAAAGAGCAAATCTCTCCCGTTATTGAAAACTCTGAACGACCTAAAACTTGGTTCGCGCAAATATCTTATTCTCTACCTGCAACTTATGTTAGTGATGCAATTTCATTATACCGAGCGACTACGGAAGATCCGAGATATATTAGATGGACTAACTCAGGAGAGCTTTCTATTCGAGGACAAGTGATTGGAGGATCTAATATAATCGATCTTTTGTATGACGCTGTGAGAAAAACGCCTGGAACAGTGATTGATCCTATAGGAGTTACTGAGTTTTACGAGGGCATTCATAAGTCAAATATTTCAAAACGTTTAATTAAAAATCCTGTAAGATTGACACTGTTAAAAACATTCGCTGTATTTCATACACCACCAAGTAGTTCAATGTTATCATCATGTTCACCTAGTCCTCTAAGACCTTGGATACATACTAAATAAAATATATTAACCTGATAATTTTGTTATCATTTCATAGTATAAGCCTACAATGGAAGGTTGTACAGAAACGGTCTCTTTAGGACTTTTAGTCTATTTATCACAATCATTTTCAAAATCACCGAAAATTATCACAGCTGTATTAATTATCATAGTTATTATAATATTAGAATTATTTAATTTCCTTTTTTGGCGTTACATTCCATTACATCAAAATATTACCCCATATGGAGAAAGAACTTGAGCAGATCTATACTAACCCCGCAGACCCAGGGTCATTCGCTGGAGTTCGAGCGCTCTATAATTCAGCTCGACATAAAGGTTTAAAGGTTTCATTGGAAAAAGTAAAACAATTTCTAATAAAGCAGGATACATATACGCTGCATAAACCTGCTAGAAGACGATTCAAACGAAATCGAACTATTGTTTATGGAATTGACGAACAGTGGCAAGCGGACTTGGCAGATTTTCAGAAGCTGTCTAAATATAATTCAGGATCTCGCTACGTATTATGTATTATCGACATATTTAGCAAATACGCTATGGCTGTAGCGGTTAAAAATAAGAAAGGTGTAACAATTTTAGAAGCGTTACGTAACGTTTTTGAAAAAGGCCGTCAACCGAAAAGAATTCAAAGTGATCATGGAAACGAATTTGTCTGTCAAGAAGTGCAGAGTGAATTACAACGAAGGAACATTAAATTTTTCGCTACCCGATCAGAAATGAAAGCGTCCATTATTGAAAGATTCATTAGAAGTTTTAAATCTCGTTTATATCGCTATTTCACGCAGAATAACACCCTTAAATATATCGACGTTTTAGATGATATTATAAACGCTTATAACAATAGTTATCACAGATCAATTAAATGTAAACCCGCGGAAGTTACTCTAGATAACTCTGCTAAAATATGGAAAAATCTTTACGGTTCGGTAAATTTTTCTCCTCCGTTAACATACGCGTTTGAAATTGGAGATATTTGTAGAATAAGTAGAAATTTATCAATTTTCGATAAGAAATATAACCCGAATTTTACTACAGAATTGTTTAAAATAGCTGAGAGACTACCACGTGACCCACCTGTATATAAGCTGATGGATTTAAATTCTAACCCCATTTTAGGAATATTCTATCGAGAAGAGGTTCAGATTGTTGGTCGAGATTTAAAAGACTGTTACTTCATAATCGAAAAAGTAATAAAAAAGAGGAAAAAATCGGACGGCCGCGTAGAACTGTATGTCAAGTGGCAAGATTACGACCCTACATTTAATTCTTGGATACAAGAAGTGGATTTAAAATGAGTTTTTACGTAACGCTACCTTCAGATTCCTCGTCATTATATTACCAAGATAATAGCGTTGGTAAATTTCGAACGTATTTAGCTGAACCGTTAAGATTTGAGGAACAGTACGAAGTTGGGTTAGCGGAAATAAGCTATCCTCGGACATGGCATAACGTTCGAAAACCTAATCTATTGGTTATTAAAGACCCTCTCGAATATGATAAAATGACTGATAACCCTCTAGTTAAAGACCCTCTCGAATATGATAAAATAATTGAAGTTCCCGCGGGTTTTTATAAAACTCCGGAAGAACTATTACATGTTATGAACGTCCACAACCAAGAAGAAGAACAAGTTACATTCGCTTATTTAAATTATTCTAATCGACTTAAAGTTAAATTGCAACCGAAAATCAGAGCTGTAATTGGCCCCGATCTATCGATTTTACTAGGTTTTAAGGATAGAAGAGATAATGATTTCACCATTTTAAATTCAATGATAACCCCCTACCCAGTTGATATGAACGCTGGGTTACATTCCTTATTCGTTTATTCTGATCTGGTTGAAAATAGCGTTGTTGGGGATAGTTTAGCACCTCTATTAAGAATCATAAGCGTCGAAGAGAAAGCCGAGTCTAATGGGAAAACAACTACAAAAATATTTTCACAACCTCATTACCTACCAGTCGTGTGTAATAATATTAAGACTATAGAGATTAATGTAACAGATGATTTAGGTGAGCACAGTTTCATAGTGCAAAAGCTCACGTTGTATTACATTTTAAACCCCGTAAAATGTGGACTTCACTATAAACCTTTAATCATTCAGGACACACCTTCATTCTAGCTTAAGAGAGCGAACAGTTAACATCATGAGGTCTGAATATTCACCTTCAAGAACTGATTATGAAAGTTACTATTTAAACCAGGTTGGTTTCGGTGGAATACCTGTATATAGAGGTTTAGCCGTGCAAAGAGGACATGGACTAGGAAATATATTATCTTCAGCGTTTAGATTCGCGGTACCTTTACTGAAGAAAGGCGCTTCTTACTTGGGAAAAAAACTTTTAAGTACCGGAGCGAAAGTAGCGACCGATGTTGTTAGCGGAGTCCCAATTAAAACAGCGCTTAAATCGCATTCTATTAACGCTGGAAGGGAAACTTTAGCTTCAGCAGCTGATGAAGCCATGAGACTAACATCTTCAGCTACGGATCATATTAAAAGAATGACGGGTTCCGGAAATAAAAGGAAACGAACTCAGTCGAAAAGCGCCATTTCAACAGCAGGCAGGATAGCGAAAGGACGGTTCCCTAAACGTTCCGATATATTCTCATAATGTCCCTTTTACACCCGCACTCAGTTGAGTGTATAAATTCCGAGCTAGATTTGTTTCAAGTACCTATGACACAATCTTCGATTATTGGTGGAGAATAGGTTGAGTATAATCCAATATCAAATATAGTTGATAACGCATCAATTACATTTTCTATCAACGGTAACTCTGAAACGTATATAGACCTTTCACACACTTTGCTGCACGTTCGAGTTAAGGTAACTAAAGATAAAGGTCAACTACCGCAACCCGCGGTTCCAGGTGTTGCGGGTGGGGCCGCCGGAACTCCAGCCGACAATATCGCCCCCGAGAATTTGTTTCTTCATTCGCTTTTTAGCGACGTCCACGTATTTCTTAATGAAAGATCAGTAACACCTTCCAGTCAAAATTACGATGGTTTCTCTAAACGAGCGAGTTTAGCGCAAAAAGGGGCGATTGACTTGTTAGGCGTAGTCCATACTGATTTATGTCAACAACCACGCTTTTTATTAAATATGGTTGATTTGAAATTTAAATTCGATAAAAATAGAGCAGCTTTTTGCGTTCATTCCGACGTAAAATGTAAAGTGGAGATTTTATCAGCTTCCCTTTATCTGAAGAAAGTTAAAGTGATACCGGAACTATCGCTCGCTCAAGCCAAGGCGTTACAATATGGAATCGCTAAATATCCTGTAACTCGTTCGGAGTGCACCTCATTTTCTATACCCGCTGGTCTTATGGCTAGTGTGAAAGATCATTTATTTACCGGACAAGCACCTAAGAAAGTTGTTATCGGGTTTGTGGAACAAAAAGCGTTTCTAGGAGATTTGAAAAAATCCCCGTACAACTTTCAACATTTCGATTTATCAAGCATTGGATTGTACATTGACGGTAGCAGCGTCCCTCATAAGGCGTTATCTCTAAACTTTGAGGAAAATCTATATATTCAAGCGTATTGCAATCTTTTCATTCAAACTAATCAGTGGAACGTAGATGAAGGGAATCAGATAAGTCGGGAAGATTACCCTAACGGAAATTGTTTATTCGCGTACAATTTAACCTCGGATCTTAATAACAACGCTAATCACTTGCATCTTGTAAAAAACAGTAACCTGAGATTAGAATTAAAATTTGCAAAACCGTTACCGGAGACGATTTCCATTCTAATTTACGCTGAGTTTCAAAATTTGATTGAAATTGATAAAAATCAAACCGTGATTTTCGGTTACAGTAATTAATGGATTCGCTACAGATAACTTAAATTCTTGAAAAAGATTTAAGTACTAAAAGTATATTTCAAGGCGTGTTCGCGGCTGACAAGCTACCTAAATACGTAAAAATATTCCCTTCTCTATTTATTGTAAATACCGATACGAGTGCTGAACCTGGAGAACACTGGGTTCTAATATATTTTCCTAAACATAAAAATTGTGAATTCATGGATTCCTTTGGAAACCCGCCGGATTATTTTAAATTTAATGACTCTATTGAACGAAACAGTAAAACTGTAACTTTTAATTCTAATCAATTACAGAGTAATTCTAGTAATACGTGTGGAGCATTCTGTATCTATTTTGCTATAAACAGGTGTAAAGGAATAGAAATGTATAACATTGTGTCTAGGTTTAAGAAAGATAAATATGTAAACGATAAAATGATTAAAGAGTTTATGTGTAAAATGTATTCAATAAAATAATTTTTTTTACAATTTATAGCAATAGCAGTTTTTTTATATATACATAAATACAAGCATTCATTATAATTTTTCAATATCTTTATGACCGTGCGCTAATGTACGAACCCCGCAGGGTAGAATATATCTCTTATCATCATTTGGTGATAAACAAAGTTTTCTAGTATTTAAAGTAAATAGTTCATGCTTGAAACTAGCTATACGCATCATCTCGGCTGACATGGTTTCTTGATTAAAAAGACAACGTTCATAGTCTTCGTGGCGGATGACGTTTCTAATAACGTTCATGGCAACACCCTTACAAACCTTTTTATGGTTTAAAATTGACTCTAAAGATTTCCCCAATCGCAACTCCTTTTCTATCTCTTCAGCGGTCTTAGACTCCCCGTACAATTTAATAGAATAAAGCTTTGGACGAAGTCCTACAAAGCTTTGAATTAACTGCGAATTTGTCTCGTCTTTAAAATAACCGAGAGCTTTTTTATTCTGATTAGAATGAAGGAAATGCGAAGGTGGATAATCAGAGAAGTCAAAGGGGGTTTTATTAACTTCAAAGGCTTTATAAACATCATCCGTCTTAATGTTGTACGTTAAACTGTCTGTAAATATTTTATATATTAGTACTATTTAAATAAAAAATGCGTATTAAATTAAATTACCAGTGTCTGTAAATAATAGTGATGCTTTGTTCCCGTACGTATTTTTTATGAATCCATAATGGAACCGATACATGAGCTCCTTGGATAAATCTAGAATGGTGAATCCGGTAAATATAGGCCGGTTAAGAACAATTTTAGCTCTCTTCTTATGAGCGCCGGCTAACTCTTCATTAAAGATGGT
This sequence comes from Leiobunum rupestre, assembly GCF_980474605.1. Classification (NCBI taxonomy): domain Eukaryota; kingdom Metazoa; phylum Arthropoda; class Arachnida; order Opiliones; family Sclerosomatidae; genus Leiobunum; species Leiobunum rupestre. Next base: position 38,263,861 of record NC_143385.1, on the reverse strand, counting down.
AAAGTGTTCAAACTGCGGGGAACTTGTAACTTTTAACATTCTTTCTGGTTTATGAATCAACTCGAAATTTATATGCTTCCGTAAATTTTCCATTGTTTTTCTAAAGAATTAAATGAAGTAAGGGAAAAAACAGCAATAAATTATTTAAATTGATTTACCCGAAAACAGAGTTAACCATTAGTTTCCAGAAATTCTTTTCAAATGAACTCTTGGATAATTTCCTCTGTTCAGTGTTGAATCTAACATATTTTTCTAACCATTTTCCTTGAGTGAAGGTTAGAGCTCGATGAACCTTGGTTATTTTCAAACCTTATTCTAGATAATATTTTAAATTGCGGTAATGTACTATGTATTTCTCTTTATTATTTAAATTAGGAAGAAGTTTTGGTAGACTTTGATTCTCCTTAATATTTAATTTTCCTAAGAGATCTTTGGAGTATGGAGATAGCATATCATGTGTAATAACTTTAGATTCCGCCGCTACTGGGAGATCGTTATGTAAGTCATGCAACTCTGGAGGATATTCAAGATCCACCTGCAAAGGAAACAATTCTTTAAAAATATAATTCAATAATTATAACACTTGTTATTTACCTCTAAAATGTATCCGTTTTCAACGTTATTGGGAATACTCAGAATATTTTCACAGAGTGTTTGCAAATCATCCTCCTGAACCCACTGGAAGTCGCCTAGCGGTAGTGGTTCACACATAACAGCACCGTACAAATTATTGGCATCTTCAATTAAGTTAATTAATATAATGTAAATTACCTAAATAGCATATATAACTGCTCTCTTTAGACGAATCATATGTGTCGGCCATATATTTGTTATTCGCTTCAGAATAACGAGTTGAGATCATTGAAACACCGCCTCGAATCCCTAAAAATTCAATGTAAATACAATAATATTTAAAATATCATAAAAGCGTTACCCTTTTCAATAAATAAGTGTTTATCTTTATCAAGTATGAGATCGAGGCGAACATCGGTCATCTTCAAAGCTGCTTGCCAGGCTAAACCTGGTGCGGTGTAAGCGTGAGCGGGATCTAGTTTATAATGAGTTATATAATGTTCTAAAATTTTCAAAAACGTCGGCTAAGAGCAACGCATCGCTTTTCACATAGAGGTCGGTGTATTCTCCTACGAAAACCGAGTTTAAGAGATTTGAACTATTTATACTATTGTAATTTTACCTAATGTTTGAATATTAACGCTGTCCAAACATTTTGGGCGTGTAAATAATCAGATTCTAAAATATTTTGATTTTTCAATGAACTGAAAAACGCTTCTCTAGGTGGCAGCATCGTCTCGTCAAATTTCTTTTCATCGTCCATATACTCGTACGGGTAGACCCCCTTCCGCAAAAGCAGTTGAACTTTATCACTTTCAAAATATTTCTTAACAATCCGGAATTTACTGGCTCCTTCCAAAACGAGATTAGATACTAGAGCATCGAGGCTATCGCTTAGAAATCGATAAGAGTCTAAAAACCGAAATCTCCCTAAAAAACAATAAAATTAATGTTAAGGTTAAATTCACAATAAAATATATTTACCTAGTTTCAGAGATATATAATTTTCGCTAGTGGAAGGAATACAGTCGAGTGTCTGTTCCTTAAAATGACCAATCTCCTGACATATGAGATGTAAATCGTATCTATGCAGATTTATTATTATTAGGTTTATTTCCTGGTTAATTATTTTACTAAATTTACCTGCTAAGGTTATGAAGGAAAACAGGGATAAATTCTGGAACTTTCTTTTGAAGATTACAGAGGTTATGCGCTGGTCCCAAAGGCGTACAAAGACGCGGTGACGAACCTGATTAAATCCTTGTTTTTAAGAGTTTCAACAGGTTATGGTTGTAATGCGCCAGGTTTGACATTATTTTAACCAAAGATTTATGAGGAATGCTATGTCGGACACTTTGTGTTTCACCGATGGTGAGAAAGACGGTATTACAATGAGTGCCAGGACGCTATGGTCATGACTGGAGGGGTCCATCCAATGGTTTTGGAAACTAGGTCACCGATTGGGTGAAAGGAAACCAACATCACGAACCCCGATAGCAATCGGTTCGAACAGGTACACCTATTAGTATCCTATTATAATTTATCTGTTAAACAAAATTTTGCAAAATAACTTACCGTTAGGTTCTACAAGTACCCAAGAATACGCACAACTGATATGCATGTTTACTTTGCTGGTATTTGTATCGGGATCTAGATCACATCCTTGAACTCTCGGTAGGATTGCTTCAAAATCGGCGTAAAATACATACTGCACCTAATAATTTAATTTCATTAAGAGTTAAATTAAATAATTTTTATTTTTACCTTTTCTGTCCACTCATATTTATCAAAATAAAGCGTCTTCTTCTTGGTAGGGAAAACCCTTTTTTTGGACGCCGTGGGTGGCGCATTCTTCGATATGTGCATCACGTCGCTGTTCAGCGTTGTTTCCACTGAATCGGTGAAGACACATTCTAATAAAGAAAATAATTAGTAGATTGCAAACTAATATATTGGAAACTAAATTACCTGCAATAATAACTTGTACTTCTGTGTTTTGTTAGATGCTGTAACAGTATTCCTAGGTCTCGTATAAGACAGTAATGTCTATTCCCATCGTCAATATCTTTAGTTTCATCCGTGATGTATAGCAAATCAACCTCCCTTTCCTTACCACACTTGTTAGCGCTTACGTAAAGGGGGAATATATCTCCCGAGAAGCCAAACACAGATATTGATAAATTATTCATTAATTCAAATTTTTTAAGTTCCGTAGCGTTTAATTTGAAAGGAAAATATATATCACTGGTATCAAGTTCGTTTTCATAAGGTGTATATTTGGAAACCCTGTTAGCGTGATGAAGCATAGAAACTGGGTGAAGTTTAGCGAGAATTGACCAGAGAAAACATTTCTCGTCATTTTCGTTTCTAATATTAAGAACCGTACGACGTTGAGATAGTTTTTCAGGTAGTTCCATATACGATGACCCTCGCAACGGTTGGTAAGATGCTACATTTAATTCTACATACAGAACACGGTCAATTACCCAACCCGATCCTATCAAAAATATAATGTTTTAGTTCAAAATTAAACTTATAAATTTTAGTACATACCTGTCGATTCAAAGTTTTCCGCTGCTGACTGTATTGTTTCAATGCAGTCATTCAGCTGGTTTTCAATAACGTCGAGCGTTAATAATGTTTGCATAGTGCTCCGGAAATAGGGTCGTATTTCCGCTCTTTGTTCCGCACCTCCTAATGGTCTCATATAAACAGATCTTACGAGTAGGAACCATTTAATTCCACGTTTACTGGCGAGTCTTTCCATTAGAAATTTACTGAAAGCGGCTCGGTAACGTTCAATAAACATCCCCGCATCAATATCATAGTCTTCGGCATTATAACGAATAGATGCTAACGTATCATTCAAGGCCTGGACCATACTTGGAGATGCTGGTGGTGTTTCATCAAGTATTGGTGAGGCGGGAACAGGTGATGGTGTTAGGTTGTTGGGTAAAGCTGATGTAGATGGTTGGATAGATTCCAGTTGAATGTCTTGAAGCAGACTAGGTGATGGTGTACGGGAAGATGCTGGCGAACGTTGCATTGGTGATGGTGTGTGAGACAGGTCCATGGGTTCGGAAGGGCCGGGTGCGTTCAAGTCATGAGTTCGTTGATGGCTCTTAAAATGCTCTAATCTAGCAACATTCTTACCACATACTTCACAGATAAACTTATGTCTATCACCGTGTACTTCTCTAACATGCCGATTTAAATTTTATTTGATAGAAAAACTTTTCGCACACGTAGGACATGTATACTGAGCTTTAGGCATATTGAATATAGTTAACTGTGGAATGACCTCCCACAACGCTATACAACCCCTTTTATAGTATATTCAAGTATCATTTGAGAACGATACGATTATCATACTTAAAATATTCGTTTTAAGAAATACTTGTGAGATAGATTCAAGTGCCAAGCATATTTAAGTACCACTTACGTGATAATGTTATTAAAATGAAGTTTAAAAATATTTCCATTCTACTTTAACAACGAATATTCCATGACGTCAAAACACTCTTAAATTCAAATTAACCGCGTCCCCGAGGTAATCCACGCACGCGCGCCGCCTAGGTTATCACTTTTTACATCATTTCAACTTATTCCGTACGATAAAACGCGATAAGATATACGTTCAAGTATCTTTCGAGATAAGCGTAGATAAATGAACAAGTTGGCCTGGAAACAATATGTTGATATACGGGAAAACAAGTCGTCGCGAGAAATATCATAAATACATTGACTTTTCGACGATTTTACCCCCATTTCACCCCATAAATCCTGGATCCCGAAGATCCCGACGATCCCGATCCCGGGAGTGGCGTCAGACCCTCACTTTCCTTCTACTCCTATGCGCGTTTCGATTGGCTACACCATAAAATAACTCGACCATAAAAGCACGCTGACCACGAGAATAATTAAGGAGCATGTTGATTAGACTCAATGAACGTTTTAGTAAATTGCATGTACTTTTTTAAAGGAATTAAATCTTTTAACTATAAATATTAAATCTTTTAGCCATGGTTTATTATAAATTGTTAAGGAGTTATCTTAAAAAAGATAAAACACTAAAGACACGTACAGGCCTGAGCATTAACACAATTAGTAAGTTAAGTGAAATTTGTTTGAAAAATACTTACTTTACCTATGACGGTAATTTTTATATGCAGGAAACAGGTTTAGCAATGGGTAATCCTTTATCTGCCCCAATTGCTAACATGGTCATGGAACATGTAGAACAATCAATATTTAGGAAGAAACAAATTAAGGATAATATAAAATTATGGTATCGGTTTATGGACGATATATTTTTCATTAAGAAAAAAGCCCTAGTAACAGAGCGGTTACTAAATATTGTCAATAAGATTCATAAAAACATTTCCTTCACGAAGGAGGGGGAGATAGAAAGAGCCCTTCCATTTCTTGACGTAATGGTCAAACATCAAAATGGACGGTTCGAATGTTCCATGTACCAAAAACCTACGCACGCAAAAACGTTTTTAAATTTTAATTCTTGCCACCATATCAACATTAAAATAGGTTTAATTAAATCCCTGAAACAAAGAATAGAATACATTTCAGATCACCCTGTTAAGGATAAAGAGATGTATTGTCAACAATTACTTGATAGTGGTTATCCAAAACACTTAATTAACTCTATATTTAATGATAATAATCTGAAAATTATAATAAAAAAAGAGACCCCTAAAAATGTACTTAGTTTACCTTACATAAAAAATATTAGTGAAAAAACGAGGCGTCAATTAAAAAAAGCTTGGTGTAACGTTAGTTAACACGCTGAAATCAAATATTGTAAAAAATAAACCGCTAATTGAAGACAATAAAAAAACAGGGGTTATTTACGCAATAGACTGCAACTGTAAGGAAACATATATAGGTCAAACAAAAAGAACTCTGCAAAAGAGACGGAACAAACATCAAAATTGTGTAAAAACAAAGATCAGAAAAACGGCCTGGCGTATCATATAGTAAACAATAATAGGCATAAAATTGAATGGGATTCGGCGAGAATGATTTGTATCGAAAATAATTGGTTTAAAAGAAATTTCAAAGAGTCAGTGTTCATTGAACAAGGCGGGAATTTAAATCTCGAAAGTGGCTCAGTTGGAGTAAAAGGTTGGGGTTTATTTAATTTGGATAAATATAAAATTAAAATATAGGGTAATTGTATAGAAGAATAGTTAAGACAGAATTGATACAGTTTTACCTAAAGAATTTGTAGCCCATAAGGTAACTGTTATAAATAGAATTAATTAGTAATGTTGTTGTTTTTTACATATATGTAATTTTGAAAGTTTAAGCATTGTATAATTTTTGAACGATTCTTGTAAATACGTTTTTTTCTGGGCTACCTAACGGTAGCGTCTTATAGTATTTTTAGTATAAAATGATCTTAACGCGGAGAATCCAGAGAGGCGACCGATAGTCTGGCACGGTATTGCAACACGCGATGAAAGTCTGAGAGTAGGGTTAAAGCTCATTGCCCAATGGTAGAAATATTTTTGGTTTTGTATTCGTGTTAAGGAATCACTTGTAACAGTCACTCGCTGAAGAAGGACCACGGTCCGAAAGCTCCGAATAAAATGATGCACTCTATAAGCAAAGCTGCACGGCCTGAGTTGGACTTGGGCTCATATCAAAACTTTTACCCACACGTTTAAGTGCTCGTCTCTGGCTCAATTTACGGAACAATATTGTACAAGCTCAGCTCAGACTCAAGTAAAACGACAGGGTTTGAAGCGCCTCGTCTCGGACTCTAGTTAAGCTTAATTTTTTCATGTAGACTAACCTCGGTCTCATTTGTTTTTTAATTTTTTTTCCTCGTCTCGTCTCAAGCTAAATTTTCTAAAGTTCACAAATTTGGGTTCGTCTCGAGCTCTTCTTACCTAAATTATTTGTTTAGGACTCGTCTCAGACTAGGGCTCGGAATAAATATTAGGGGGCTCACTCGTTTTGAGTCCTCGAGTCAACACAAATTTTATTTCACAGTAAAAAAATAAAATGAAAAAATAAGACTTCATGTTTCAGTAGTTGTTTTATGAGTAAGGGAGATTTAATGGCGCTATACATAAACATTAACGCTTGTTAAGCAGGGTTGGACTAGTCACGGCATTTGATTATAAAAATAAATGCTCTGACTACTAAAATTAATGAAAATCGTGGGATGGCTCACTAATCAATTTGAATCTATATAATAAAATTCCAAGTCCGTTTCGTCAAGACCCTTTCGTCAAATCTTTCGTTATGGTAACGTGCCATCGCTGAAGGTAATTTTACAGTGGTAGTTCGACTATGGGGTTATCCTTCACTCTGTTCAAAGTGACCAAAATTTCAAATTGATCAGTGCGAGAGAAACAGACATTCTTCTAATGGCTCTGTTTCATTTTAATAGGATTCAGTCATCAAAAGTGTGGATAATGTCTGGACCGGAAGTACATTCCCATACATCTCTGTTCTCCGTCTTTGACTGACCTTCAGAGAAAGAAAATCCGGGTTTTTCATGCTTTCACTTCATCAGACATCCAATCAAAGCTGGCAACGATACTAGTGATGCCTTAAAACTTCACATATTGAAATCCCATTATCAAGTAAGTACAGTCTTTTACAAAAGTCTTCGACAAAGGGAGATTTGGCATTTTTCTTAAGTTTTCTCGAAACGTGTAAACGATAGAAAAATGAAACCAGAAGCAATTTTTAATATTTTTTTATTTCCTTACACCTGGAGTTGTCGGTTCACTCGAGGCACTGTTTCAACAGTGCTACGTAATTTTTTGCAGTTTTCTAAACTCGTTACTTGGATGAATAATTTTCTTATGTTTAATTATTTTAAGTGTTCCATTTCGTTGACTGGGCATACAAGAATAAATAAAACATAATAAACATTTACACAGGGTTTGTTGCTGTGAGATTCTATCGATTTCTTCCTAGGTTTTTAAATACACACTTCGACAGTTGACTTATTGAGATACAAGCTATTTACCAGTGGTGACTTTTTTAGAGCGATGCATTGGAAACATGAATAAACTAAGCGCCCTGAGCTTTGGAAATAATTCATTCGAAATCAAGCACCCACGCTGCCCGAAGTAACGCCTTTCAGAGGACTTCATGTTGATACGGGTGCCTCAGGAGTCAGGTGGGACATCTGAACATTTTTTCTCACTGATATATACAGATTCGCAATGTAAACCGCATCTCTAGTTCGAATATCACTCCATTTATTCAAAATCTGCCTTCATCTCGGTTGCCATCTTGATTGCTGGATTTCCCATCAATTTTTCGGAGTGGCAACAGACATTTTCGTAATCAGCGGGGTCAAGAACAAAGGTAAACTGCTTTTACCCCAATAGTTATATGAAATGCTTCTTGCTTTACCATTTAACTAAATGGAGCCCAGTCTATCTCGGCAACGATAACTTTCTCTGCAGTTCAACTTCAGTGTAGCCAAATCATGAGAAAGTTACTCTTAAAAAAACATAAATTTTTTCATATTTTAATGTTTGAACTAACTAGTAAATATGGCCAATAATTTATATTTTCAAGTTCAATTTCCAAACATATACCTCTAGTAATTGAAACAAATTTAATTAGATGGAAATTCTTATTAAATTGTTCTTCATTTGATATTAAGGAAAATGATAATAGAAAGAAACATTTTTTTTTCTGTTATCAACGTCTGTAGAAAGGAATTTAAAACTATATTTATAAAATAATTCTAAGAATCATATCATTTCTTATAGTTGGAGAGGTTACAAAATAGTGGGAACAGGACCGTGCTTAGAGATCCCGCAGCCCTGTGCAAAACGCATGGGTGAAACTGTGAGTGATCTGGTACTCCTGTATGAACATCCCTATGCTATGCAGCCGCCCATTTCAGCTCTCCCCCCCTAAGAACGCGTCTGAGTGGGACCTACATATATTTAACTAGAATTTTAATTAATACTTGGCATACACGAAGATAAAAAGGTCAAAGCAGCGCCGGCCTTAGCCCTTGATCAAGGTAGAGCGAGATTGTCTTCCGGCACCCGTTGGTCGACGCTTTCACATCACATTAATTGTATTTAAGTTTATAATAATTACTAACTTTTTCAAAAGTCAACTTTTATGCTAAAATCAACACTTTTTGAATTTAAATTAAATTAAGAAGCTCTAATAATTACATTCCTGCTTCTTTAACATAAAGAAAGATCCTAGCGCTATATAATTAAATTCGTATTTGGTGTTAATTTCAATTCAACTATAAATAATAAAATCAGTTACCTATGTAGGTATTGTAATAACACAATTTAAAGAAAACATGATATCACGTTCGTTATATCGATCTTAACTTTAAAATAATTTATACAAAGTTTATCTTTCTTGCTTTCGTACTGGAAAATTTTACAATTAAATAATCCTTTTCTCCAATTCCTTGAAACTGCGAACGCAGTGATTTCAAGAAACTGCGAACGCAGTGATTTCAAGAAACTGCGAACGCAGTGATTTCAAGAAACTGCGTACGCAGTGATTACACTTTGTCCCGAAAATGCGTACGCGTTCGCAGTCCAGACAGACCCACCCACACACGGTGATTGCAAAACCCCTCCTAGGGGACATAGTTTATTGAAGCTCTTGACTCCGGCAATCTGGTATTATCTATTTTTATTGACCTCAAAAATGCTTAAAAATGACTACATTAACTATGATTTACTCTAAGTCTAATGGGTATACGTGGTAATGCTCTTGAATGGATTAGAAGATATTTAAGTAACATAATTTCTCAAATTAAAGTTAATAAAAATCTCTATATAAAAAAATGTGTCATGTGGGGTAAAAAAGGGTCGATCTTATCGCCTTATTTTTTCACTTATTTTTAACTGATAATAATCTCACTTTGTACGCGGATGAAGATTGAAATTTTGACTTAAATACACTTTTTGTTAATACTATTGAAAAAATGTTGCTTATAAATAATTGGGTTAAAATTAACTTACTTGAAATTAACCAAGAAAAACCCCTTATATGATTATTTGCTTTCGTAATAAGCCGATTGGTATTAATACTTATAGTAAATATATTGATTGTGTTAACCTAGAAAGAGTTTCACCGGAATTAAACATATGGATTACGTTGCCAACAAAATGTCGATTGGTATTTACTTGGTGGGGAAAAATAGTGAGGTGTTTAGGCCTAACATAATATAATGCATATATTGTATTTCAATCTTATTTCTACGTATTTATAACACTGTATTTTTATTTGGGGCAATACGCCCGCATACAATATGAATATATTGGTGGTTTAACAAAAAAAGCTAAGTGATAACTGAGTAACTCCTCATACAGGTCCTTTTTCCGCTTGTGTTAATTTATTGAGAAATGGAGATATCTATGTGTTATCCATGTTAAAATTTATTTACAGATCTCTAGCTATTCCCATTTTTAATGCGTTTAAATATTAAGTCCCATTTTCATCTGGTTTAAGAACTCAAATGTCTCTAATAAATAACCCTTCTCGGACAAAACTCAATTTTTCATCGAGGTATTAATCTATTTAACTCTCTTAATCTATCGGATTTACCCAATAATCTGCATAGATTTGAAAAAATTGTGAGATAATTTTTATTGTTACAAAGCTTTAATATAAAATTTTACTACTAAATTTGCTCACCTAATTCAAAATGGTAATTATGAGTATATCTTTTTATTATATAACTGTCGTACATCCTCTTTCGGTCAACGCTGAGGCTTAAAAGTCATACATGACTTAGCCATTTTCCTTTGTTGTACAACACTTGAGAATTTAATAAACAAAGATTATTATTATTCTCTCAAGTAGTACTTTCCACTTTTGTCTTTCCTCATCTATTTGTTTCATTAAATGTTGATCCACTCCAATTTACCTTCCTAATCTTTTTGTAGCTTCCAACCACATACATGTTGCTGACTGATGGTCCATGGAAATTTCGTGTTTTTGCAAGGCTAAGGAAAAATGGGCCCCATCATCATAACCCTTATTTGCTAAACTTCATTTGGAATTTCGGCGAAATAAATAACGATATAAGCAAAACACTTTTGAAGAAGGTTTTGAATAAACAAGACAATTTTGTCATTTGTTTTGCCCTTTTTTCATTTTCGGCTACTTTTTGTTGTTTTCTCTATAAGTTTTACTATCCTGAGAGTTTTTTATTTCCTTCTGACATTTCTAGTTTTGTTAATTCTAAAACAAGAATGGTAATAACATATTTTTAACACTATTTAAATAATCATAAAGGTACTATAATTTTAATATTGTATGTCTTTTTATCGTCTCTTATCTCTTAATATTATAAAACAAAGTCTCTTTTCGAGTTTGTCTGTGTGTCCGCTTAGTTCTTCTTAATTACGCAACCTACCTACTTATATAAATCATTCATCGATCACAAAATCTGTTTGTTATACCATAGACGAATGTTTTTAATGTGGGGTGGCGGAGTGGTTAGCACTTTCGCCTCGCAGCAAGAGGAGCTGGGTTCGATCACAGTTTGTGGCACTGGTAGAATAAGAAGAGTGGGGTGGGGGAGTGGTTAGCACTTTCGCCTCGCAGCAAGAGGAGCTGGGTTCGATCACAGTTTGTGGCACTGGTAGAATAAGAAGAGTGGGGTGGGGGAGTGGTTAGCACTTTCGCCTCGCAGCAAGAAGAGCTGGGTTCGATCGCAGTTTGTGGCACTGGTAGAATAAGAAGAGTGGGGTGGGGGAGTGGTTAGCACTTTCGCCTCGCAGCAAGAGGAGCTGGGTTTGATCACAGTTTGTGGCACTGGTAGAATAAGAAGAGTGGGGTGGGGGAGTGGTTAGCACTTTCGCCTCGCAGCAAGAGGAGCTGGGTTCGATCACAGTTTGTGGCACTGGTAGAATAAGAAGAGTGGGGTGGGGGAGTGGTTAGCACTTTCGCCTCACCGCAAGAGGAGCTGGTTTCGATCACAGTTTGTGGCACTGGTAGAATAAGAAGAGTGGGGTGGGGGAGTGGTTAGCACTTTCGCCTCGCAGCAAGAGGAGCTGGGTTCGATCACAGTTTGTGGCACTGGTAGAATAAGAAGAGTGGGGTGGGGGAGTGGTTAGCACTTTCACCTCGCAGCAAGAGGAGCTGGGTTCGATCACAGTTTGTGGCACTGGTAGAATAAGAAGAGTGGGGTGGGGGAGTGGTTAGCACTTTCGCCTCGCAGCAAGAGGAGCTGGGTTCGATCACAGTTTGTGGCACTGGTAGAATAAGAAGAGTGGGGTGGGGGAGTGGTTAGCACTTTCGCCTCGCAGCAAGAGGAGCTGGGTTCGATCACAGTTTGTGGCACTGGTAGAATAATAAGAGTGGGGTGGGGGAGTGGTTAGCACTTTCGCCTCGCAGCAAGAGGAGCTGGGTTCGATAACAGTTTGTGGCACTGGTAGAATAAGAAGAGTGGGGTGGGGGAGTGGTTGCACTTTCGCCTCGCAGCAAGAGGAGCTGGGTTCGATCACAGTTTGTGGCACCAGTAGAATAAGAAGAGTGGGGTGGGGGAGTGGTTAGCACTTTCGCCTCGCAGCAAGAGGAGCTGGGTTCGATCACAGTTTGTGGCACTGGTAGAATAAGAAGAGTGGGGTGGGGGAGTGGTTAGCACTTTCGCCTCGCAGCAAGAGGAGCTGGGTTCGATCGCAGTTTGTGGCACTGGTAGAATAAGAAGAGTGGGGTGGGGGAGTGGTTGGCACTTTCGCCTCGCAGCAAGAGGAGCTGGGTTCGATCACAGTTTGCGGCACTGGTAGAATAAGAAGAGTGGGGTGGGGGAGTGGTTAGCACTTTCGCCTCGCAGCAAGAGGAGCTGGGTTCGATCGCAGTTTGTGGCACTGGTAGAATAAGAAGAGTGGGGTGGGGGAGTGGTTAGCACTTTCGCCTCGCAGCAAGAGGAGCTGGGTTCGATCACAGTTTGTGGCACTGGTAGAATAAGAAGAGTGGGGTGGGGGAGTGGTTAGCACTTTCGCCTCGCAGCAAGAGGAGCTGGGTTCGATCACAGTTTGTGGCACTGGTAGAATAAGAAGAGTGGGGTGGGTGAGTGGTTAGCACTTTCGCCTCGCAGCAAGAGGAGCTGGGTTCGATCACAGTTTGTGGCACTGGTAGAATAAGAAGAGTGGGGTGGGGGAGTGGTTAGCACTTTCGCCTCGCAGCAAGAGGAGCTGGGTTCGATCACAGTTTGTGGCACTGGTAGAATAAGAAGAGTGGGGTGGGTGAGTGGTTAGCACTTTCGCCTCGCAGCAAGAGGAGCTGGGTTCGATCACAGTTTGTGGCACTGGTAGAATAAGAAGAGTGGGGTGGGGGAGTGGTTAGCACTTTCGCTTCGCAGCAAGAGGAGCTGGGTTCGATCACAGTTTGTGGCACCGGTAGAATAAGAAGAGTGGGGTGGGGGAGTGGTTAGCACTTTCGCCTCGCAGCAAGAGGAGCTGGGTTCGATCACAGTTTGTGGCACTGGTAGAATAAGAAGAGTGGGGTGGGGGAGTGGTTAGCACTTTCGCCTCGCAGCAAGAGGAGCTGGGTTCGATCACAGTTTGTGGCACTGGTAGAATAAGAAGAGTGGGGTGGGGGAGTGGTTAGCACTTTCGCCTCGCAGCAAGAGGAGCTGGGTTCGATCACAGTTTGTGGCACTGGTAGAATAAGAAGAGTGGGGTGGGGGAGTGGTTAGCACTTTCGCCTCGCAGCAAGAGGAGCTGGGTTCGATCGCAGTTTGTGGCACTGGTAGAATAAGAAGAGTGGGGTGGGGGAGTGGCTGGCACTTTCGCCTCGCAGCAAGAGGAGCTGGGTTCGATCACAGTTTGCGGCACTGGTACAATAAGAAGAGTGGGGTGGGGGAGTGGTTAGCACTTTCGCCTCGCAGCAAGAGGAGCTGGGTTCGATTACAGTTTGTGGTACTGGTAGAATAAGAAGAGTGGGGTGGGGGAGTGGTTAGCACTTTCGCTTCGCAGCAAGAGGAGCTGGGTTCGATCACAGTTTGTGGCACTGGTAGAATAAGAAGAGTAGGGTGGGGGAGTGGTTAGCACTTTCACCTCGTAGCAAGAGGAGCTGGGTTCGATCACAGTTTGTGGCACTGGTAGAATAAGAAGAGTGGGGTGGGGGAGTGGTTAGCACTTTCGCCTCGCAGCAAGAGGAGCTGGGTTCGATTACAGTTTGTGGTACTGGTAGAATAAGAAGAGTGGGGTGGGGGAGTGGTTAGCACTTTCGCCTCGCAGCAAGAGGAGCTGGGTTCGATCACAGTTTGTGGCACTGGTAGAATAAGAAGAGTGGGGTGGGGGAGTGGTTAGCACTTTCGCCTCGTAGCAAGAGGAGCTGGGTTCGATCACAGTTTGTGGCACTGGGTGAAACCTCCTTCTGCGGAACTCTCCCCGCTGGTTAAAGGTGTTTTTCCCCGAGCTCTTCGGCTTCCCCTTCCATAAAAACAATTTGAGGTTAACGGTAAAAGTTAGTGTAGATAACTGTTGGCTCACGTGGCATGCAGGGCTTTCCCCCACCCTCCTACGCATTGTAACCTGGCCACCTGAATTAATGGCTTTAAAAGTCGCTTGATGACTTAGGCCTATGGTAGTGCCTAACTGATATTAATTATTATTAAATTTTCTTAAAGCTGCTGGTTGCCATTCAAAAGTACTATGGAAAAGATTTGCTGAGAGCTCATAAAAACAAACAATCGTTTTTTTTAAACCAGAAGTAACGATAAAATCGTTTCCAATATTGAACGTTTAATAATATTTGCTATTTATTTCCATATTTTGTACAACGCCTTTCTAATCTTATCAATTAAATATATGCTGAATGACCCGCAAACTCCAGATACAAAGATCAAAGCAGTTCCTTTAAAATTTTGCAAGGTTAGGATCGTGACAGGCTGGTTTTCCATCGCGGATGCTCTTTCCAGTATATAATTAACTCTGAATTTTTCTTTGTAGTCGAAATGATCACCTTCGAATATTCGCAATATATTGAAATTCAAAACGTGCTGTTAAAAATATGCCTGGAAAATAACATTATTTATAAGAATTAAATACATTTAAGAAGATAATACCGTATGGAGTAGCACTTCATTATAATTATTTATAAAATGATTACTTAGAATTACTATGTACACTCAGTCTAAAAAGTATTCGGCCGTTACGATTTATGCGCTTTTTACGTTTTTGCTGCTCGAAACGTGTAAGAGATAGCAAAATGAAACCGCAGGCTTTTATTATGAACTTTTTATTTCCTTTCACGTCGAGTCATTGGTTTTTGAGAAAATGTTTTATTTTCGGTAGGAAAGTCAAAATGTCGTTTTAAGAAACTTTTTAAATATTTCCTTTACGCCCCTAAAACTGGCATTGTAGGATTCAGGGTGGTAGAATCATATTTAGATGGTGTCATTTATATCACTTTATGACCAGTGGTTGAGGAGTTATTGCCGTTTGAAATTTTGACATAGTTTGTGAAACTCTAAAAGGCGTAAATAACAATTTTGGCATTCCGTTCTAAGAAACGCCACTAACCAACAACCAATAAAACTTAATATGAATATCTGTGGAATAGCGCTGCGACGAGTATGAAAACAATGAAATAAGGAAATTGGTAAAACCGAATATTGAAACGTTTATCGGTGGCGTAACAAAAGGTTTCCTCCTACCCCTTAACCCAGTTGCACCTAGCTGGTTTTAGTAAGACATTCTAAAGAAATAGTTTTGCTAATGAAAAGTTAATAACATTAAAGACCAGAAGGGAAACTCGTAAAAAGTATCCTTTTTCTAGCCGAACGCTGTTAGGTTTATCGACGACGAAGACCATTAGCTTTGGCAACGACAAACGTTAGTAGCTTGAACGACGACAGAGTTTGACCGCTTTTACGAGAACAAAGAACGTTAGCTTCAACGAGAGTGAAGTTTATTTGGCTCAACGAGGGCTAGGTCGACGAGGACAACGAAGTCTGCTCGCTTTAACGACAGAACTTATCAAATAGGTTAGCGATTGAATTTGAAAATAATCTTTGAGAGGCGTTGTGAATAGGACGATTATAATGAGTTGCAGGCTAAGAAAGACAAAATATATAGTACAATCGGCGCAAGGATGCCTAAGATCGTTTCCGGTCATTCCACCGCGCGAAATTTGAATTCGGCCATTTTACGGTCAAATTCGAATTTTGCTCTTTTCGTCGTCTTTTAGCGCCATCTAGAGACCAAATTTGGAATCCTTTTTTTTAATTTCATAATTGTGGTGGCAAGCAAATTTAAAAGATAAGGCATTCCTATCATTCTTAAATTTAAAATAGTATGTATAATTATTTATTTTGTAAATTTATTTCTACGTCTTACCAGTTAAATCGGCAGTTTCTTTTAAAATAGTTACCACGCTTTCTTGGGGAGAACGTTGTTTTAATGAGCTATAGACGTTTAAAATTACGTTTTTCTCTTTACTTGTTAACAATAAACCTTTATCATGCTTTTTATAGTAACCTCTTGGACTATTTACAATATTTGAAGCTTCCATTATCGAACCTTCTTTATCAAAATAATTTGGCTGTATTCAGTAATTAAACTCGTGACAACATGAAATTAAAAATAGATTGCACTTTCGGTTCCTAGATGGCGCGAAAATACGATGAAAATTACGAAATTTTAAATTGACCGTAAAGTGGTCAAATTCAAATTTCGCGCGGTCGACTGGCCGGAAATGGTCTAAGGTATCCTTGCGCCGACTGTACTTTATATTTTGTTTTTCTTAGCCTGCAACTGACTATAGCTATTTTCTAGAAGATTTCAAATCACTTTGTAAATGAAAAGCTTCATTTGTTTAGTTTAAATTTTGTTAATAGTTTTGTAAAGTTATCCTTAAATATATGTATTATTTTGGTTTTAAATTTTTCGATGTGTATTAACATAAGTGTATAATATAATACATATTAGTGTGACACTTTCTACTTATCACATGCTAGTTTTACTGAGGTCTATTTACAAGACAGACTGCATTACGGGCTTCGACGCCGTTTTGCGTCCGCAACCTCCAGCGTTACAAATAGCCTTTGACTTCGTAACTATGACAGCGCCTCGCTACGGGGAGATTTTCTTTTTTTGGTGACGTCACTTCGTAACTAAATCTCAGTTAAATATTCTCCAAAGTGACAAACTTATGGAAAAATATTATAGACTTATGGTATCAACCATTCTCACTGCCGCTGAAATATATTTAAATTCACTTTTGAAACTGATCCCGATAATTATTTAATTGTCGCTGCTTTATTTATATAGTCTCGACTCGACACAAAGTAATAATTCAAGAACGATTAAAAATAAACGTAATTATGGTTTCAAGGCCAAATAGGAATTACCAAAAACTCCAAAATATATTCTAACACTTGCCATTAAATATAGAAGGGCAGAGTTAAAAAGATCTTTTTTGGTCGTCACATCCTAGCGATACAATGTCTTCAGAATGTGTGAATTTTCTCGCCAATTAAAGTAGATTTTAATTCGTGTCGAATATTATATTGAAAGGAAATTGCTAAGATGCAATCGTATTTTATACACTTGGAGGAAATACAGTAAGTGGCGTGTTCAAAATCGACCACTTTACAGAATTTTTAAATGTGTATTACAATGAAAAGAATATGCGTGAGAATAAGACATCGTTTGTATTTTTTCAATAAAATAATTGAAAACGGAAATTTCAAAAATATTAAAAAGTTAATTATTTTTCGAAAATTAAAACAAAATTAATTCGCATTCCATCAAGAAATAAAACAATTTCATTTGAAATTCACAAAAACATTAAATTTAGTATGAAATCGTGTCCCCCCTCCTTGTGACGCACTCCCTCAATCTTCGACGGAACGAATTCGCAAAATTGTAGTCGAAATTATCTGTGCCTCAGTGTAGGGAATGGTTTGCAGAACGAACGATGATGACGTAATCCAGCTTTCCTCAGTTTCGCCTTCACGGTTTCAAGTGGTACTACCACGCCACGTAGTCGGCAATACTCCCTCAGTTTTCTAAGAGAGCCACTTTTTTCTAACGGAGTCTCTAGTCAAATCTCGACGTTCGGCCGCGAATAATTTTGGCGGTCGACCACTCCTACGACGGTCCTAAATACACATTAAAAACAAATTAAAATTATCTAGTTTAGTTGGTTTTTACCGTTACAGTGCCATCTAGGAGCAACAAACACAAGGAGAACGCAGCTAGCCTTTAAACACGCTAACGAAGGGTTGTGTACGAATTTCTTTGGACGAGCGTCACAAGGCTTTACGCTGAACGTTTTACGGGCGGGGGGAAGACAATTTCCGAATTTTCCCTTTCCGACGGCAGCAGGCGCTAAAGCGTCTAGCCAATGAAAAACGTACACAAGAAAATCCACGACTTTTGACGGGTTGCGTTCTCCTTGTGTGGGGTGTTGTGTTTGTTGCTCCTAGGTGCCATGACGGATAAACTGTGCGTAACGATATTTTGCACCAGCTACCGAGCAATTAACGGCAGCCACTATTGCATTCCAAGTAGCTCCTCCTTGTCGCAGAATTTTAAATCGAATACGTCGTTCTTCGTTAATGGTTGGCACGTTGTCAGCGTTAGAAAATCCAGATAATCTAACGCTACGTTTAGTGCCATTCCGCATTTCAATTCTTGTGTTTCGAAGGTTCTCGAACAAAATAATTAAAATCCTTCTATTTTTACTCCTTCAGCTCCTACGTTGGCCTCGAGAATTGCTGTCTCGTTTAATATTTGTTTTTGTTACAGTCGTTTCACACTTCCTCTAATTATCCGTCTGTCTGGATGACGCGACGTCGCGTCGTAAACAGAGGAGATACACGAGACACAAAACCAGGACGAAACGCAGCGGTCGCTTCTCCGTAAACGTATGGTGCTGTTCATGAGACGGACAAGCTGGAATCCTAAGGCGTATCGTTGAACGTTTAAATGCTCGGTCCTTTATCCAAATTCTTCAAGATTCGATGTTACCTTCGATGGCCGCTATTTACGACCAAGACGATATTGGGAAGTAAGGTGGAAGTGGTAACACCAAACTTATTTCATTGTTTTCATATTCGTTGCAGCGCTATTCTATATATATATATTCATGTTAAGTTTTATTTGTTGTTGGTTATTGGTGTTTCTTAGAACGGAATGCCAAAATTGTTATTAGCGTTTTTAGAGTTTCGCAAACAGTGTCAAAAATTTTCAAACGGCAATAACCAATCAACCGTTGGTCGTAAAGCGATATAAATGACACTTTCTTAATTAGATTCTACCCCTCTGAATCCAACAATGCCAGTTTCAGGGGCGTAAAGGCCATATTAAAAAAAGTTTCTAAAAACGACATTTGTCTTTCCCTCCGAAAATAAAACATTTTGGCAAAAATCAATGACTCGGCGTGAAAGGAAAAGTTCATGTAAAAGCCTAAGCTACCTCTTACACGTGTGACGTTTCGAGCAAAAACGTAAAAATCGCAACGGCTGAAGACGTTTTAGACTCAGTGTACAAAAATTAAATATCCCTCTGAAAAATTGTTCAGTGCTGCATACGTTTCCAGATGGTTTTCAAACACTCTTCTTTAGCATTCTGAATAAACCAAAATAAAAAAGAATTAATTAAAGGTCATACAAGTCCCAAACTGCATTTAAACTTCCAAACTCAGTACGTAAAGCAACTTTGTTCTCTATCACTGCAACCTGTATTGTGATAAGGCCTCTCTGCTAAAAGTGTAGATCAACGCTGCCCACACAGAAAAAAACAACGGTAAAGGTATCATTCAGCCAATAACGTCTATTTCATTTGACTATTTAGCCGAGCTGGTTAAGTTATTAAGATCAATTATTATTATTATTTTCCTTGAATCTATTTGTGACAAAAATCTCAGCCTAGGTCTTAGTTTCAAGCATGTTTTTATAAATCCCAAAATGTTTTATAAGAAAATAATATTTCTGGTCCCTTAATTCATTATGTTAATAAGAAAGCTAATTGCACAATCATTTTGAAATGATTTAATTGTTAATTAAATTACCAATAACGATAAGTTTTACTAAGGACGGGTGCCTTCTCTCAACACGAAAATAATTTACGTGTTAAGAATATATATTTCTGGTCTAATAAAATATTTTATTGAAAAAGCAAAATGCCTTATGATTTTTAATATAATTAATTTTTTAATTTAATAAAACTTCCAGTGGGTGAAAAATAAATGTATCATATCTCAAAATTTTCAAAGATATTGTTTTGTATCCTCTTTAGCACAAAAAAAGTATCGGTTAAAAACATCTGATTCGAAATATCTTTATCTTATTGAAACAGGAAATGCACCAAAATTATTTTAATTTTTTACTTCAAGTTCCTAAGACTTTAAATAAACAAACAAAAATTATTTATTCAATGTGGAGTGTATTGAGATTAGCCACCAAAATAATACCAGAACAATACATTTATTGCTCAATTTTTGTGAAAGGTAATTTCAATATGATACGCTAATACCATTTTCGTCGCTTTGACTAATTCGGCTCATGATCTGCTCATCCCCTGAGTTGAAAAGGAACCGGCCAGATAATAAATTGTGTGCGTAAAATTAAAATTTACCCTCGTTGGAAGATACGATACCCTCCTTTAACCGATCTTCTCATTGCGGGAGAAATCTAAACCATGATGCCCACGGATTGTCTAAACCTATTTATTATCTTTAAAAATAATTAAATAATTACTTAGTTTCACTTTAACTAGAAATGTTTTGTATTTTTAAATGTTACCTTTAATACGTAAACGTCCCTGTTGGATCTCTTATCGAATACCGGATGCAGATTGGGATAGCGGGAAAAATCGAAAATATTTCGTATGAAGTCTGCTTTCAAGTTGGTCATCGTTGCAGTGAGAGAAGAGGACAGAAACTGGGCGAAGAGGAACACTCCGAAGATCCAGAACGAAAGCAAAATTCTCAAGGAAACCGTCTCTGATAGCTTTGAAGAGGTACCTACGCGCGCAACCAAACAGATACGCTACAAATATTGTTCTACATCATTTATAAACCAATAAAACCCTACAGATTGCGTTTATAAGGGCTATTTGTTCAAGGAATTAGCTAACTAATTTGTGCTTTACGACATAATGTTACGACACTATCTTAAAGATGGATTCCCAATCAACTGAACCTTCGTTTAATCTTTTACTTGATATCGATACTAAACGTTTCGGGGGAATCTGCTTAGTCAACCATTTCTATTTAAATACCTTTTAAAAAGCAAAAATCCAATAAATATCCAAAATATTTCGGATAATGATTTTATGCTTGCATAATACATATAATTATGAAACAGTTTTTCCAAAGCAAAATATATAGTCGAGTAGATTATAACGAAGAGTGCTAGTAGAACAAAAACCTGGAATTTAATTTATAGAGTTAGTTAAATCAGGCTATTTAAGCTAAAATGCGTGTGGAAGTGAGCACAGAAATAAAGTTATTTAATTTTTTAACAAAAGCAGTTTATTGAGAAGAAATTTAATGTCTCTTACCAAGAAAATGTAACGGACACCTCGAAATTGTAACCAAGAATTGTAAATTGTTTCATTGCCATGTGTAATTTAATTTTTCTATTAGTCAATTTTGTGATCTCTGCTCGTTAAACGCTTAGAGGCGGTGCGGATAGTTTTATCAAATATGTGATTTGATAATATTTATAGGTAATTGAGTACCGATGGAACTTGTAAATAAAGTGGTAGTTTCTTTGACTTCTTAATAAAAATTTCACTATTGTATAATCCTTCCGTTTCGGAGAAGCTCCAAATTTCAGTTCTTGAGGAAGTCGTTAACTTACCTCGTGACTTATTTTATTGAATAAAGAGAGAGAGAGTCAACTTCGTAGCCTCCTTGACCAACCAGAAATCGACTGGTCGCGGCACGCAAAACCCCGGCGAAATCCATCACGTCGGCACGATCTGGATTCATGATGTACGGCACCAGGGCGATATCTGCTTCCTGAACATTAAACGAAGCCATAATATAAAAACGCAAAAAACAAGTCAATGATTTACTAAAACTACTCTACGCTTTTGAAAATTATGGAACTCAGATTTGTTAGCAAATTTATACTTTTTCACAAAAAAATATTTACTTATGAACACAGAGATATCCATGCACCTCAAATAAATAATTTTACGCATTTATAATGAAATTAACGGACACACCGAAAAATTAGAACATTAAAGAAGGTTGTCGCGGAAACAATTAGGGGGACTTTTTGGAGATAGCGAAAACATCTTACGTTTAATGCGCCCGAAAAATTGCCAATCAAAAAGCGACGTTCAATTCATTAATATCTTCCTAAAAGTATAATTCGCAAAAACGTCCACCAAATAATATTCTACTCAATTGTCGTATACTCAGGGTACATTATTCAATATGGTACCTACCCCCCTTTGAATCTGTCCAACAACTCCAGAATAATTTCCCTTCGCATCTTTGATTCCTAAACTACTGTCTGCTGGGTACTTCATTATAGCTCTGTAATATTAACTCAATGCAGTTAAAAGTTTAATAATCACATTCTTTTGAATAACTAAAGGTGAGACTTCACGAAGGTTTTGAAATGATTTTAGCCAGTTGCGAGAAGAACTTTATCAGCTTTGCGCTGAATTATTTGTTAACGATACATTGACGTTAAAATCTTCGATCAACAAATAAATTTAATTTTTTAATAATTTAAAAACAAAGCAAATTAGAAGTATTAAAGACAAATGCCAAGTTCGATTGAAAATTGTCTATTATGTGCCTTTTAAATATAATTTAATGAAAATAACAAATCCCATTTTAAAATGTGGCCAAACTGCAATCTAGTTTAGCATTTGTAAAATACTATCCCAAAAAACACGACCATTTAGTTTTTTTAAAAATCTTCTCATGAAAGTAGGCCAACATTATAGTATAAAGGAGAGATTTACCCTGTTCTGCCATATGTAGAATTATAAGAAAACTGAAGAGTTTTATAGTAATCGGTCTAACACCGAATGTTAATATTTGAAGCAGATTTCGATTCCTTAAACAAAACTTAATTATCATAAGCTTAACCCGGCCTCATACCCAAAGATCAAAAAGAATAGAATTTTACATTTTCTTTTAAGAAAAAATAACGACCTTTTACTTACGTGAAGTTAACACTGTATGTGAGAAAGTCGAGAACGCAGCTCATTGGTCCTGAAAGAAAATATCCCTCCGAAGCCTGTTTCTTCTCAACATATAAATATCCGAGGGCCTAAAAGGTTTAAACATACGTGATATACGTTGATGGTCATCGTCGGATAATTAAGTTTTGGACAAAACCAAACCTCGTGTAGGGCAACTCTGAGATACATCTCGAAGCAACTGGGAAAATCTTCAACGACCTTCAAACCTTTAACATGAAACCAGAAGCGTTTAATATTTCCTAAACAGAGAAACAACTAGGTCAGAAAGGCTAAATAGAAATCATGCACTGGACATCGAAGCAGCACATCTCAGAATAGACTGCAAGCATTATGCAATTAAAGGACTGTGTTAGGGTATTAATCGCCATAAAAGTATCGTCTTATTACCTGACCTTCTTAGCACAGCAAATGGCAACGCCCATTGTAACTATTATTTTATTGTATTAAGTTGGTTACGTCTCTTAGAGGTGTAATATACATGTATCTTACGACGTTAGTAGTAAATGTGATAAGCAACAGTATAAGCTTTTAAAAATACAAATTAAATCAATCAGTCTGCGCATAAGTATACTAATAAATATTAATGCTGCTAATCGATTTTTCCAAAAGCTAGCCGAAACTAGTCAGACTAAGGCTTAAGCCTTAATGAAAGTTTTAAATATATGCACATATAACCTACAATTTACTTATCAATTGTCATCGAAAAAATAAAGTTAAGTTGAAATTAACAATATCCTAACCGACGTCCTTAATTGAAATTGATGAGGATTTATTGCAGTAAGGAAAGGTTACATTAACAATAGATCTCCTAAATCAATTGATAAACATTTTACCTGGTTGCTTACCTGTCAAAGCTATACGTTCTTGAACTAAACTTTTGTCGTCTAAGAAAAGAGAAAAATTGCAATACGTAGTTTGAAATTTCTTTTATGGTGTTTGGCACGCAAACACAATTTAACACGGAGAAGCTTTACTTTCTAAAACTTGGAAGTTATTTATTTACCTTTGTGACTGCCATATTTCTTGTTAGAGAAGCTTGGCGAGTCACCGTGCGCCGTTAGTTTGGAAAGTAAAGAATGCGATTGAGATAGTTTGTGTTTAATTTCATCCAAAGAAAAACATTTAATAGCAGTGGCGAGCTTTGCTGGAAGCAATCTTTAACAGGGAAATTGTCGATTGAATTAACACAAAAAGGCACTTAAATGCGGAAATTACTTTTCTATATAATGGTTTTGTATAATGATATTATTCCCATTTATTAAAGAGTTTTTTTTTGTTTTGAGAAGTAGTATTTTATCAACGCTGACCTAAAGTCGTTTTAAATCGATTGGTAAAAAGTAAGAGTTCTGGACCACCGGGTGCAAAATTACCATAGGGTATGTACGGGGTGCACACTCCATAGAGAATCAACGGGGTGCTGGAATTACCCTCGAAGCAGCGATGGCTCCATCTGGGTACATTTTCCGGCATCGAGAATATGACAAAGACCGTCGAAAACGCGAAGGGGCAAACGAAGCCGGCCATAGTCTTAATGACCAGGAGCGCTATCGTACGAGGAGGAAAATGAGTTTGATGACGAGGTATGGCATAGAGGTTCGGGCAGTCTCGGATTTTAACCGCGCCAGAAAGAAGTGGCTTGTTTATACGCGCGTTTCATCGGTACGCGTCGGAAGTTTACGGAAATACCCAAAAGGGTATGGCATGGGGTCCCATAAAAAAGTACGGGTCGGCATCGTGATTACGAGAGAGACCGTTGAAGTGACAATCGGAGCCAGCCGGAGATTTATTGACGGGGTGCAATAAGGAAGCGAAATAAAGGTCAGCGATAAGACGAGGTCCCGGTTTTCATCCGCACCAGGTAGGTATACGGGACGTAAATCTAAGATGAGAAAAGCGATATTACGACGATTATCATTTCTTTCGAAGAAAAGAAGGAATATTTCCTAAAAAGGCTTAAATTAACGTAAATGATAATGGATAAAAAGATAGATTGCGCAATATAGGAACCATAGATAAAATAACTTCGTAAAAAAATTCCGATGAGTATTATATAAGGAGGTTTATTTGCCGTACAACTTCATCTCTTTAACATCTTAGACTACCACTAAACCGAGGACTATTCTAGAATGTTAGTTAATAACGAATTAAATAAATTGGGAATAATTTATAATTTAGACTATTAATTAAAGGTCGGATGATAAGTCACGCATTCTCGAAGTCAACTTTCTGAGATCCAACAACGAAGGTATACGCCTATTAGCGCAGTTCCCATTTGCGCGGTTTCCCTCATAGCGCGGTTTCGATTATTACGTATATGTATATAAAAATTAATGAAAATTAACCCAAGGAAATTTAAAGGAGATTCCAACCACCCATGGTCTCGGGGTAAAGCGTCCGTGTCAGACCTGGGCAAAATCACATTTTCAGTTTAATAACGTGAGCTTTCAAGCCGGGAAAACTCGCTCACTTTTGGAATGAACTATTGAAAACGTAGAGTAGATTATGGGTATAGAAGAGAGATCTCGTTCAATCTGAGACAGATGAATTTCGCACTGGCAATAATTGTTCTCACTACTGCAAGCAAACCATCCTAGGCTAAGAAGCGCTTCGCTTAGGGCCCCAATGGAAAGAGATCACGCTCACTGGCAGCCGCTTACGGCGCGAACGAAGAGGTAAAGCGATCACTGTCAGCCGCTTATTTGGCGAACGAAGGGTCGCCTGGTTCACTGACAGGCGCTGAAATTACAAACGAGGGAGCGACGCATTCACTGGCAGCCGCTGAAAATACAAACGAAGGAGCGACGCGTTCACTGGCAGCCGCTGAAGTTACATACGGAGGAGCGACGCGTTCACTGGCAGCCGCTAAAATTACAAACGAGGGAGCGACGCATTCACTGGCAGCCGCTGAAATTACCTACGGAGGAGCGACGCGTTCACTGGCAGCCGCTAAAATTACAAACGAGGGAGCGACGCATTCACTGGCAGCCGCTGAAATTACAAACGAAGGAGCGACGCGTTCACTGGCAGCCGCTGAAATTTATTTATTTCAGTAGAGAAAAGTTTATTGATAAAGTTATTGTTTTTTTATAGCAAATACACCAAATGGTTCTTCGAGAAAAAGGCGCCAAAAATAAAGCGAAACTAAAAATTTCTCCAAAAAGGCGTCAAAAGAAAGTTCCAAAATTAGCCAAGAGCACTCCCAGGCAATAAGCTTTTCGAAAAGCTTTTATTGATTGGATTTCTTTTGACGGAGTGCCATTTTCGGTGGTCGAAGGCCGAGGTTTTAAAATGGTAATCGAAGCAGTTGACACGGAACTAACGGTCCCTTCGAGACGCACCATTGTGCGAGATTTGGAGGAAAGAGTGGCAAAGGATTTAATTCCCAAAATGAAGGTGAGGTAGCCGCCCAAGTGTTGAGACATATTGTAAGCGTAAACATACTGTTTTAGGTGTTGCTCGCCTCTCTCAAACCAAAAGAAGTGCACTTAACCTTGGACATTTGGTCGAGTAGGCAGCGTCAGTCTGTAATCGGCTGTCGAGTACAGTTTATTGACGAAAATTGGAATTTCCAAAATTTGCTATTGGCTTTCTCTCATTTTCCACAAAATCACACTGGTGAAAATATTTTAAGAAAAATTATGGCTATTTTGGAAGAAGTAGGGCTAGATCCATCTACGGTTAGATTTAATTTTTTAGAATGTTTTCGGGCACTAAAAGAGTGATACCCACTAGTTGCATCATTTCAGGTATCTTGCATCTGCGCCGATAACGCTGCTAACATAACTAAAGCGTTGAATATGGTCGGGGTTGTCGACGGACATTGGGAAATGACGTTTTCGACGCCTAAGGAAATTGAACTTGAATCTCGTCTATCGGAGGGCGAGGCATCCGAACGCGACAACGAAAAACCCATTGAGAACTTGGAGGCTGTCGAGGAACATTCAATTACAAACTAAGGTTGAAATGTTTCATATACTTTAAAGGTTAAGCTTCTTATGTTTAAGGGAGCTATAACATCAGTCTAACAAGTCGCTGTTCAAAAATAGGTAACGCAAAAAGTTGTATTTTACAAAGAGTAACAAATGGACAGACCCTACTCCCTATCAGAGAGGGGGGGGGGATGGCGCCACAAAATGTTTAGGTGTAGACAAATAATGTGTATCAATTGTGGGCCCCCTTATATATTGACTTAAATATTAAGTTTTGCTAATTTTATGTATAAACAGAAAAAAGAATAATTTATTTTAAAATGTTATTTTCTAATATTTTTGTTTTATTAAAATCGACTTGGAAGAGGCCCTTTCGTGGCCTCCCGCAATTCGATTTGTGGGCCTCAGTGAAAACAAACAATAAACTATGTCTCCTACCCCTAACGCCGCCCCTGCCCCTATATTGAAATTATTTCAATTTTTCTTAAATGTCTGTAATGTTTTGCTTCCAGAAAGGTTATTATACTATTATAAATTAGAAACACATAAATAAAAAATGTATGTATTTAAACTAGGGAGAATAAATGTCTACGTCAAGACCGATTTTTCGCTTTTCTCTCGAGTCACGCTTGATAAAACAAAGGATCCCTTCGCTTTTGGAGGAGAAAAATCAAACTCTTCTTCGGATCCACTGTGCGAAGAAATGATTACTGACAACTTGCGCGCGGAAGCTACAGACTTGTTAGATGAAATTATCAATTACGAAAAGAGATGGATTAGAAAGCGATGTATGGCTCATTCTCTCCAACATAAAAACTTGTTGAGGTTAACGGTAATAGTTAGTGTAGGGAGCTGTTGGCTCGATCGCGTGGCATGCAGGGCTTGCCACCACCCTCCTACGCATTGTAACCCGGCCACCTGAATTAAAGGCTTCAAAAGTCGCTTGACGACTTAGGCCTAAAGCCCCATTTTCATGCTCGCTGGTAGCGGGTAAAAATCGTCAAAATCCGCTTCAGCTATACACTTTTTCACTTTCCGCGTCGATCTGTTTCAAACAGATATTTTAGCTTTATTTTCACGCTTGCGAGTGGCGGAAGCGAATTTTGATGATTTTTACCCGCTACCAGCGAGCATGAAAATGGGGCTTTAGGTGGTGCCTTGGGTATTAGCCTAGCTGATTATTTATTATTATTCGTAGTAAATGGCGCGATAGAAAAGTGTAAGAAAACCAAGAAAATGATAAGCTCGTGGATTTCTTTTCTTCGTCGCTCTCCTAAGTGGACGGAGAAGTTCAAAGAACATTCCCCTCAACAATTGGACATAAAGGCAATAGGGGGTGCTCGGTGGAATGCCGTATATTCGTTAATAGCACGATTGTCTGATTTTAGTTTCGGAATTTTTACTGTGGTTGTGTTGTTCAGGGAGTTACGTTCAGAAGTTTTTTACGTAACCCTCAATTTTAAGATGGCAACGGTGTTTTTGATTGATTTTTAGAGAGTACTGATCACGTTTTCTTCCGA
The DNA here is from genome assembly GCF_980474605.1 of Leiobunum rupestre. Lineage (NCBI taxonomy): Eukaryota > Metazoa > Arthropoda > Arachnida > Opiliones > Sclerosomatidae > Leiobunum > Leiobunum rupestre. The sequence goes on along the minus strand of NC_143385.1, from coordinate 38,235,673 downwards.
CAACTGGCGCTATCTTTATTACTCAATAATATTGTCGGTCTGCTACCCGGCATATTCTTGATCAGTTCCCTCGAAGATACTAGAAACCCTAAAAAAATTCCGGCATGAAACTAATTATTCACCGTTTTGTAAATTAAGTGAACGTTATTTTGATATAATATTTTTATAGGGCCTTCGATAGTGTATTCATTTTCTGCTCTTTTAACATATTTCTAATTCAGGGTGGAATGCTTCAGGCTCTTCGAGACACTATTAAGGAGGCGAGAGAAGCGATAATTTGGAAATCCCAAGTGCCAATTTCGAGCAATCGATGAGTGAAGTTTTGGCTTTGTTGAAGCCAATAAAGGTTGCAACGGACCTTAATTTTCAAACAAACGGACCAACCGCGCATCTCGTCATAGGGCAAATTCTATCTGTAGTAGTACAGATTCGCGAAACGAACTCTCATAGTTTCCCCATTTTGAAACAAGAACTATTGAATCGTATTTCTACCATATTCGCCGAGGACATTGCTGCAATGTTGGTTCCGCTACAAAAAACAACCGTGTTTCAAGGTACATGATTTAATTTATATTTAGTTAAAAGCCAAAAACCGGAATTTTAGGTTTCCTCTGTTTTTAACTGGAAATAGGTTGACTGTATAGCACATATGCCTTGCAAGCAGTCCTCTTCCAGTTCAAGACAGAGCAAAGCGAAAGGTCATGTAGTCGGTTTATAAACCATCGAACATTTCACTAATTTATTTTCATAAATAGACATTTACAGCAATCCTTCCTGGGATTTAGGAGAATTTAGAACTCCAAGCCTTGAGACCGCTCTTACCAAAGTTCGAAGTTTTTTTTGCAAAAACACCTGATACGCAGGAACCGCGTAAAACAAAATCAAATATGGGTCAGCCGTCAAAAGTATTTCCAAAGTTGATAGCGCCGTCTAATTCGAAAAATGCTGTATCAAAACCAGAAAATGAGCTTCAGAGCTATTTAGCGGAAGGAATTTTGGAGCAAGACGATGTTAGTGCCCTCGATTATTGGCGCATGAACGAAAGCAGGTTTCCCAACCTGGCAAAATTGGCAAGACACGTTCTGTCCATACCCGCTGCTTCCGCTGGCATTGAGCGAATGTTCTCTATAGCCGGAGCCATTCTTAGATATCGTCGGAGCAGTATAACTTTAAAGCATGTGGCCGATTTGCTAACGTTTAGAGAATATAAATTTCTAGAAGATAAAAATTAAAGATTAAATGTTTAACGACTCACTTTCATCCTTCTAAATCAATTCAACTAAATTTCTGGAGTAAATTCTAGGTAGATATATTAGAAAAATGATTGATCGCGTTAAAAAAACCACCAAAATAAAACATTTGTTTTCGCAATATGAACTAAATGTCTTAAGTTTTTTCCTACACTAGTTGATTGAACTAGTTGTAAGTAATTTGTTAATAAAATGGTACGTTATTAATTGGTGTTATTTTTATTTTCATAAAATGGTACCGACTTACAATATTTTCAGATCACATTTCTTCATTGAGGTCCTTACTTATTGCATAACAAATATTTTATATCTAGGTGAGATTTATTTCACTTTTTACCTATAATTTTTGAGTAGAGCCACCAAAAAGCCCATTGTGAATAACAAGATGTCACGGACATCTTGGTACACGCAATCCCACTTTTGTGCTAAGAATACAGTCCGACAAAATCCTTAACCATTTATCAAAATTCGCACCAGAAAGCCTGTAACATTCACCCTGTATCAAAATTATCACCTAAATGTCTTGAAAATAACTAGTAATCGAAGCCCGATATAAAACATTCACCCTGTATCAAAAGTTGCACCATAAGTAGTAAATACTTGTAGCTCGATTTAAAACATTAACCATGTATCAAAATTCGCGCCAGAAAGTCTCCAAAATAGTGAAAAATCATACGCGAAGAATATAGCTCCGCTGAATCCTAATTTATCCAAAAGTGGTAAATAATCATGGCTCGATATAAAACTTTCACCCTGTATAAAAATTCGCGCCAGAAAGTTGCCAGCATTCTGAATAATCACAGACCTATGGGTCATTCCATGACAAAACGACCTAGTTTTTTTTAATTTTAACACCCGACCCCTTTCGATTTCGCCAAAATTTTGTATACAAGGTTTTTTGGGCCTAGGAAAACGATTTTGACAGTTTCATAACGATCGGTTCAGCCGTTTACGAGATACAGCATACGCGTTTTTTCAAAAGTTCGCCTTGACCCCCTAAATGTTTTCTAGTATATCTTATGACATAATTATCGCAAAATCACATGTAATACCTCATTTTAAAGACAATGCGCACCCTAATATGAATATTTAATCAGAGTTGTCATTTGACGTTAATGTCATTAAAATCTGGGCCTTTAAATAATTTGACCTTTGATCTTGCCCAGACACCTCAGTCGTAGGTCAACGATTTTAGCATTTTTAAAATTCCCACTATCGAATACATAATAATCACTCAAAATCTCAAAGTAATATTTGTAGTTTTCGAGATATTAATTTTTGAAATTTACCCCACCACACACAAAATGAAATACCAAAACCATTTATTTTTATAGTTTACACACCAATTAATTTTTTATTTACACAAAACAGCTTAAACTTCTTTATACATGGAAAAGGCTTTGGTAATTTTATTTTTATCGTGTTCTTTGATTTGATAGCCTTTCGAATTTGGTAAACCTACAAGAATTTCAATTGCACATAGAACATTTTCACTTGACACCCAACTGCTATCGATCCTTCTGGGCCATGTGTATTTGTCCGAAATACCAGGGGGACGCAAAAAGTTTACAAAGAAGTCTCCAAACTCTTCTGATACTTCCTCAATTAATCCAACGTAAAGTTGGCCTTTGTAGACGCTGGCTACCAAATTTCCCACTTTAAAGTTTTCAGCCTCTTGATTTCGAGTATCTGACAATTCTAAAGTCGAAACCTTAACTGTGGTTAGCGAATCGTCATTAGATAACGGAGAAACCATGATTTCATTTAACGATTTCGGAACGAATTTATGAAACCCTCGAGTTCCTTTTACTGTTATGGCTTTAGAAAACCTTTCTTTTAAAAGTTCCTTTTGTCGCTCAATTTCTTCGTTTTTAACATAGATGAACTTGATATTTTCGAAGTTTGATAGGCAGAAATTAAACATATCTGTTGGAGTCAAAATCTGTCCAGTCACTGGTCGCTGAAGACTGACTCTTGCTGTTTTACGCTTCACTGTTCCGCCAATTCCGTCACAAGGTCCCTTGCCATGAGATGTGGCAAAAAAATGCCATTCAGCGTCCAAACCAAAATCTTGTTTGTGGCAACAGAGATTAGAAAAGTTGTATTTGTTTTTATACTGTCCAGCACATCCATCCGTAAAATAAATTAGCTTTCTAACATTAGGAACATGTGTTTTTATATTTGGAATTAGATAAGTTAAAAAACTGTGAACAGTATTGGTTGTATGTGTTCTGGTATCACTGATAATACAAAAATTTAAGTGGTTAAGTTCTCCGTTTTCGACTACCCTGAAGTAGATTACGAAGGGATGCACTGTCACTTGAGAATTGTCCCAATGGAACCCTTGTGCTTCGTCTTGAATTACGAAGGAATAGTTCTCCGCAAAATCACCGAGAACAATTACGTCACCAGGTTTTAGAGTTTTTTTGAGGTTTTTAAGATAATTAGATTGCGACTTAGATGTGTAATGATGACGCGTTAGTTCAAGTAGTTTAATGGCCAAAGAGTCGAAAAAGTTTTCAACACTCTCGCTCAAGGTCATGAGCTTTGTGCTGTCAGTTGTCACCCATTGCATGAACTTTATATTTTCAAAATCTTCTAAAAGGTTCGTTAAATATTCATTTTCAAGTAGACCATTTTTCCCAGGACAGTCCTTGCACACCCTCATCATACAATTCCTGTTTTGAGTGTCACACACGGTGAGCGCCATGAAATCGATATCACATTTTAAAGGACAAGGAGACGGTAGAGCTGATATCATTAGCTTGACATTTTGGTGATAGGTGCAGACACACACTGAATGTGTACCTGACGAACCTGCTAATACACACCAAGGTGGTCGTAGATAACAAAATGACGAAAATCCTAACGTCAAATTATGCTCTTCCTTGAATTTGTTATAGAGCTCTCTCAGGTTCAGCAGTACAAGCCTCTTTTGATGATGTTCTTTTTGACCTGTCTCGTGGTTTCTAACTGACACAAACTCCTTTTGTCCAGGTGTCATACGACTGTTATCGTCATTTTCGTAAAATTCAACGACCTTTGATTTAACGTCTTCGGTCAATATTAATCCCTTCGATTGTTTCTCTGGTAGCGAAAGAATTCCTTGACTAGATTTAAGATTCCTGCTTCGTTTGACCATGTATTCTGGTGCTCCAAATTCCTCCATTGTGCGTTGTATTCCAAATGGTGACAAGGTCAGGATCTGAAGCTTTTCGCCGTATGATGTCTTGGAGTTATTGAATTTCTCTCTCAGTTCGTTCAAAATATTCTCATATAATCGATGTTCTTCGAGCTTTCTAAAAACATCGTCCGTAACCATATTATCGTCTGTTTCATCAAGAGAAATTTCCATTGACTCTTCTAATTTGCGTTTCAATGAATTGTTCACAGCGTTTAACTTAGTCCTGCTTAGAATTGTTTTTTGGCGAGATGACAAACCTTCTGTACAAAAGTTAAAAAATATATGTATTTATATATGTATACATATATAATTCTTTCAAATTGAATATATTTCTTACTTCTTTTAACAGGAGATTCTCCCAAGTTTATTAGAGTTTCGTTAACTGCCACTAAAGCTATAGCTTTGTCGTCTTGCGTCGCATCTCCCGATGAACAAGGTTGACTAAATGAAAAAGAATCGCTTTCTTGTGATTCTTGTGCAGTGTGAACTTCTGAAACGTCCAACTGTATTTGGAGTTCATCCTTTACTTTTTTTCCAGCAGACATAAAACACTGGATGCACAACTTATTTCCAGCGATAACTTCAATTCCTCGTAACTTTAATTTTTTGAACAAATCCAATGAAATAGTTTTTAGTCCACTCTTTCTTTCAGCGTCGTGAGTCCCAAAAGGATTCATACACTTCTTTTGACTCGTTGAATACCTTTTCATAAAAAGTTCTTCATGGTGACGCCATATGTTTCTTATTTTGGACATAGCTATAGCTGTTCGGCTGCTAAGAACTAATTTGTCATCCTCGGACAGATGGTTGTTGATACCAACTGTTTTCGAAAGTGTTTGCAAATGACATTTACTACTGTCTCTCCAAAACGAACAATTTCGATCCATTTCAGGGCTTTGTTCGAGAATATACAGTTAAATAAATTCTATTTCGCTACTCAATTATCGCTGTTAATATATTTAACTACTCAATTATAACTATTATATATTAAAAAGATATTAAAACATTTTTACGTTATTAAAAACGTAATCGATATGACTAAGAGCAATATTGGGTTTTCTTGAGATATCTAGCACATTTCCATTTTAGGGTGCAGTAAGATACGCTACAATAATATTGAACGCCAGACTATACTAAGGACAAGCAATTTAGTGATGTCTTCTGTCTACAGATAACATGCAAAACTAAAAATAATATGTAAATAACTCAACTTAATTTAAGAATTAGTGTATTTGATATTCTAAACTCAAAATTACCAAAATAACAATATTTTTAATTTATTTAGTAGGTCAACTAGTTTCGTGTATAAAATAGCATTTTCATTAATTTGAGGGGTAAATTTCAAAAATTAATATCTCGAAAACTACAAATATTACTTTGAGATTTTGAGTGATTATTATGTATTCGATAGTGGGAATTTTAAAAATGCTAAAATCGTTGACCTACGACTGAGGTGTCTGGGCAAGGTCAAAGGTCAAATTATTTAAAGGCCCAGATTTTAATGACATTTACGTCAAATGACAACTCTGATTAAATATTCATATTAGGGTGCGCATTGTCTTTAAAATGAGGTATTACATGTGATTTTGCGATAATTATGTCTTAAGATATAGTAGAAAACATTTAGGGGGTCAAGGCGTACTTTTGAAAAAACGCGTATGCTGTATCTCGTAAACGGCTGAACCGATCGTTATGAAACTGTCAAAATCGTTTTCCTAGGCCCAAAAAACCTTGTATACAAAATTTGGGCAAAATCGAAAGGGGTCGGGTGTTCTGTGGCAGGCGTTTTGTCATGGAATGACCCCTATATATAACATTCACCCGGTATCGAAATTTCCGCCGGAAAGTCTGCAACATAATTAATAACCACAGCCCAATATAAAACCATCGCCCTGTATCAAAAATGTGTACTCATCATTGAATAGAGTGTTTCGTCTGGAAACCCTGCGACGTTACCATTGTAATTAGCCTATTGATAAAAAAACGGTAACTGTCATGGCGGCCACTATTAACACTACAGCTGTGACGTTACAAGTTTTCCAAATCGTATCAGACGACAACACTCTATACTGCTCCGATCAGTCACCAATGTCACACTTATTTGTTACTTCTCGTCATACATTTAAGAGACCTTGAAAACGCCACAGATAGAACGCTCGTTTGGACCTCTATAAGCGCGTATTTAGGACGTTATGTCGCTTTGCTGTCCGAAAACCCTTACTTAGAATTAAAATAAAGCAAAGTAAATTACTTTGCTTAATTGAAGTCCGATTTTCAAGAAAGTTATATTTTTGTATAGCTGTAGCCATATAACTTAGAATTGCAATTATTAATGGCCTCGCGTTGCCCAGATCAAAAGCGAGGTGTCTGGTCAACGTTAGGCCTTTATTAATTGCAATTCTAAGTTATATGGCAACCACAGCTATACAAAAATATAACTTTCATGAACATCGGACTTTTAGGAAAAATATAATACCACGAAAATTGCGGTTGCGTAAAGTACTCCAAAAACCATACTTAAATAATATTTATGAGTATATACCCGAAGATATCGGTCCGTTGAATTCTAACCTTATCCAAAATATTTTTATAACGTTATCGGACCTAAGTTTATATACACCGAAAATCACCGAAAATAGCATATTTGGTTAATGAACAAGTTAATTAGCAATGGCGAAGACAGTGTTCTACGTCTAATCGATTGACGTATCGTTTCATTGTGTGTCTCAAACGGTTCGAGAGTAATCGAACGATCGACCGGCGGCGGCGGACACCTACAGTCTACACTGTACGTTAAACAAATAATCGACAATCCCTAAATACACAGGCCTAGGGATTGTGTGTAAAAAGGGAGATTAGTAAACATCTCGTTTAATTTTTATATTTTTTAGCATTTAATAAATGTTTCTATACATAACAAAGACCTTATATCCTAACTCGATTAAACAGTAATTTTTGTCTGCTTTTAGACATTTTGAGCAAGTTATGCGGCGAGCGAGTCTTAAATGAGGCGAGCGCGACTCAAATAGGGTTTTGCGAGCTAAGACGCCACCCGAGTTTATTTCGATCCTTTGTCGAACCGAGCCATAAACGAGCTGATCACGTATCGAGTCGAGCGTAAACCGAGCCGATCCAACTTCGAGTCGAGCCAACTTTGAGTCGAGCTCGAAATTCGACTCGGCTCGCTCATTGACACCTCTAATCGTACCGCCAAGAAGGCATATTCGCCGAAGTACAGTACAGCGTTTTCTAATTAAATTTTATACGGTCTGTTTTACCCTTTTGTCGTTATTTTTCAATTTACTGACCGTTGGTGGCTTTTTTCCTTCGTTACTAAATGTTAGAGACGAGTCGGGCCTACTTTTTTTCCGGCCCGACCCGACCCGAAAAACGTAAAAATAAATTTTTCCCGATCCGACCCGACCCGAAATAATTAAAATAAAATTCTGCCCGAACCGACCCGACCCGTAATTTTTGAAATAAAATTTTGCCCGACCCGACCCGTAAAAAATGAAAATAATTTTTGCCCGACCCGACCCGACCCGACCCGATAAATTAAAAAATCGATTTTGCCCGGCCCGGCCCGGAAACCCGACAAGTCCCGAAAACCAGATAATTGCCGATAAGACCCGTAGAACCGCCGCAACCCATAGCATGAAGCTTTTTTTCATTTTATTATAAAGTGTAGACGTAGATATTCAAGACAAAATATAACAAGAGGCATTTATTTATTTAAACAATTTTTGTGAAGAACAGTTAGTTGCGAAAGAGTTGAACCTTTTAAATTCGTTCTTCGAGGACCAAGTGTCAGTCCCGTGCTGGAAAATACACGTTCGTCACTCGTATGTAACGCGGGAATATCTAGAATTCTTTTAGCTATATTTTTTCAAAGTACGCCGAAACACGCGACTTGCAAATAGGCCTTTCTATAAAGTAACATTGGCCTTCTTGTTTAATTGTATCGGGCGCGTAACTCGTGACGTAGAAGAGACGTTCAACTATCATAGCCAATTGACGCTAGCACAAACTCTATTTATGTCTTATTCAAATTGTTAAAAAGTTCCACGCGCGTCTTGATATTTTAGCGTAAACGGGCTCGCGCGCTTCCTAATATTTCCGTGTAGAGGGTCTCGTGCATTTTCGCGCGAGCTCTACAAAAACCAAAATATGCGCGCGCTCTCTAAATTTAACTGCACGATGAATCTAACGTTATCACGTGACCTCTCGTATTTTTTATGAAGAGCTATTATATTTCGACGAGTCGCCCTTTTTATAAAGATCTAGCTTTCAAAACTGAACTGAACTCCTACGTAACTCGTGACGAAAGCGATACATTAAAACCAGTTCGACTTTATAGAAAGGCTTATTCGCAATTTAACGCCGTGAAATCAAAAGTAAAATCGGATCACTGAGACGACCTTGAAATGATAGTCAATAGACGCTAGTCGCGCTGCTCGCAAAACTCATTACGTCTATCTCTCTCCCACCCCCTCTCTCTTCGTACAACACCCGAAGGGCCGAAACATTTCACACGACCAACGCAGTACGCAGTCGCGGGTAAGGGTCGGCTCAGGTCGGGCCTGGCCTTTTTTAAAAGCCCGACCCGACCCGGTCCATTTAATTTTAAAATAAAAAAAACCCGGCCCGATTGAAAATTAGCCCGACCCGGCCCGACCCGAAATTTAAAAAAAAATAAATTTGCCCGACCCGACCCGACCCGTAAATATTAAAATTTATTTCTGCTCGACCTGGCCCGAAGCGGGCTCGGGCCGGGTCGGGCATAAAAAGCCCGACTCAATCGGGAGCCCGACTCGTCTCTACTAAATGTGACTGGGGGAAGGGAACAGTTAAACAAAATGTTACGTAACCTATCATAATTTAACATCTGCATTTAAATTATCAATTAATTTAAATTGCAGTAGCAATTTAGTACTTGTTTTATCTTTTATAATAGAACAGGGCCGCGTCAGCTGTTTTTTGCGCCGTAGGCAAACTCTTCGAACCGGGCCCCATACTATTTTTTTCAAATAGTTCTTTATCGTTTGAATACAACACCTGGTGGAATATTTTCAAACCAGGCAGGGAATTATGGGAAATCACATTTTTTCCAGAGTCTTTACCATTATCTAATAAATGTCGTCTGCTCACTCCTGCTTTGATGCAAATTCGGTTGAAGCCTTGGAGGTAAAATGTAGATACCCATAATGCAATTCATAATGCTCACAAGTCACATTGTTGACTTAGCCCAAATATCTAACAAAAAATTATGATTATACTAAAAGCAATAAAATTTTATTTTGATTTTGATTCAGTTCCCCAGTAGATGGCGCATTTCAAACGAGGTAGAACTTTTATAGAACGTATTAAATTATAGGCTAGTAATGATTTGGTAATTTTACGAAATTTTACTGTGAAAGGAAAGTAGGAAACTTTCCATTCAGAACTCAAAATCCGGGTGGACCGGGTCCCTTCGTGATGTGCGGGCCCTATTGACTATATTGCCTAGGCGGCCTTTCTAGGAGCAAAACAGTACAGAAATTTATCTAATTTTGAAATAAATTCAATATTTTGGAGGTTAATGGTTTTATTACAATCAAGGGGGCAGTGGCGTAGCTCATAACGCAGAGTCCCCCCCCCTCCCCCACAAAAATCTCTATGAGGCCCCCCTTTTTATTTTTTTTTGTTAGCCCCCCCCCCCCCCCCGAAGCTCGAGGCCCCCCCGCACCGCGGGCCCTGTGGACCTACAGCTACGCCACTGCAAGGGGGTAGGGGCGCTTGTTACGTAATTTCTCCATTTGTTACTCTTTGTTACAAAAGTGGGAGGGGGGTGTCGAAAACGTCGATTTTTTGCGTTACGTAATTTGTGAACAGGCCCTATGCACTCTAGTACATGTATCGTCCAACAAGATCTCGTTGACCTTTATAGCTTTAACTGTTTAAAAAAATTTAACGACACCGGCATCGGCAACCATGTACGTTTCAAGTCAACAACAAGGGGCTTTAAAATTAAAGCGTTTTTTATTCCGACGGAAAATTCAAAATGGTCAAACAACGTGCTTAGCTACATTTCAAAGGCAATGCAAAATCTAAAACATACCACATTAATTACACTTTTGTTATAAAATAAATGCGAAAGGAAAACTGGTGTTCCTTTCCGTAATTTTTCGACTGAATAACGCCTTAATTACGTGACAAATAATCTAGTAGTACGACATACATTATATTCTAACAATATTTAAAGTTCTAAAGCAAACTGTTGAATTCTACCAACCTGGCAGTTGGGTAGCTATAGCACAGGGCCAGGGGCCCTTTTCATTTAACTTTATTGGGGTTTGGGAAGAAATGCGGAAACGTTATCTGAGAGAGCATTTGTGGATATTCTTGCCCCACAACCTCAGTAACAAATTTCTAAGATATTATCAGTATGTATCAATTGGCCGATAGATATTTACCTTTCGAGACATGAAAGGCCCCTATATATACTGCAACGCCACTGTTTTAATCAACATACTACTTTTGGTTTTATTTTAGGTCAACAAATCGATTTTATGGGCTTCTTCGCTCACGCCCTAAGCGCCTGCTGATGAACGATGTCGCTCTTTGCGACTGTTGTAAGCGGTTGCTGGTGAAAGAAGTTGCTCTTCGCTCGCGCCGTAAGCGCCTACTGGTGAACGAAGTCGCTCTTCGCTCGCGCCGTAAGCGGATGCTGGTGAAAGAAGTTGCTCTTCGCTCGCGCCGTAAGCGGCTGTCGCTCGCGCCGTAAGCGGCTGCTGTTGAACGAGGCCCTCAAGGGGTCGGAGTGTGCAATCACTGGTGGCTTTACCGGGGAGTCGGGGTCCGGCTCTTGTAACCCGTAAGGGCGGTGGCGCACTGGGAGATGTTAGCTCCGTCCAAAGGGTCCTATCTCCGACCTCCGACTTCGGTCAGGTGTGGGCTGGATACTGGGCTTCGGCCCAGGCTAATGGAGAGGGGCCGGGCAAGCTGGCCGCCTCGGCGGATTGAGTAGCCTGCTGTGGGGCTGCGGGCCTCCGTATGAGGGCACGGCGGACCCATCTCCCGGCCTTTTGGGCTCCCACCGGGATCTCCGGTGCCAGCTGTGCCGGGTTATGCGGGCTGCTGTGTGCCCGCCGTTCCCCTTTAGGAGCTCTCTCCAAAGGGCTTGGCTCCCTGCCTTTGTAGGTGGGGTGTCGGCCGGAGTTGCTAGAGCATCCGTTCTCTATCCCACTGCTGTGTGCGAAGTGGCGGGCTGGTCGTCCCATTGTTGCACCTTCTGCTGGGTTGGGCGGCTTGCGTCGAGGGTGCGACCATCAGTAGTGGGGTTCTGCTACCCATGCTGGTTTTGTCACCTGTCCGGGCTTGTGGACGCTGGCGTAGGGCATTCTGATGATAGGCCTCCGGTGGTGTGGTTCTCTTTACCGGTACACCTGGCTATAAATTCTGACAACATGCTGTTGAACGAAGTCGCTCTTCGCTCGCGCCGTAAATGGATGTTGTTGCTCTTCGCTCGCGCCGTAAGCGCCTACTTGTGAACGAAGTCGCTCTTCGCTCGCGCCGTAAGCGGATGCTGGTGAACGAAGTCGCTCTTCGCTCGCGCCGTTAGCGGATGCTGGTGAAAGAAGTCGCTCTTCGCTCGTGCCGTAAGCGCCTAGTGGTGAACGAAGTCGCTCTTCGCTCGTGCCGTAAGCGCCTAGTGGTGAACGAAGTCGCTCTTCGCTTGCGCCGTAAGCGGATGCTGGTGAACGAAGTCGCTCTTCGCTCGTGCCGTAAGCGGATGCTGGTGAACGAAGTCGCTCTTCGCTCGCGCCGTAAGCGGCTGCTGTTGAACGAAGTCGCTCTTCGCTCGCGCCGTAAGCGGATGCTGGTGAAAGAAGTTGCTCTTCGCTCGCGCCGTAAGCGCCTACTGGTTAACGAAGTCGCTCTTCGCTCGAGCCTTAAGCGGCTGCTGTTGAACGAAGTCGCTCTTCGCTCGCGCCGTAAGCGGATGCTGGTGAAAGAAGTCGCTCTTCGCTCGCGCCGTAAGCGCCTAGTGGTGAACGAAGTCGCTCTTCGCTCGCGCCGTAAGCGGCTGCTGTTGAACGAAGTCGCTCTTCGCTCGCGCCGTAAGCGGATGCTGGTGAAAGAAGTCGCTCTTCACTCGAGTTGTAAGCGCCTGCCGGTGAACGAAGTTGCTCTTCGCTCGCGCCGTAAGCGGCTACTGGTGAACGAAGTCGCTCTTCGCTCGCGCCGTAAGCGGATGCTGGTGAACGTGGCACCTCATCGCGCTTTAAGAGAGGTCGCTCGCCGTAGTGGTAATGATTTTTACTCGAAAAAATCTTTATCTCTTAAGTTAAACAGCGGATTTCGAATTATCAAGTGTATCGCTCTAAGTGAACGGGATATATTATTTTTGTAATATATTGCTCTGAGTAAGCGAACTAAATTTTTTTCTTTTAATTAATGATCGTGGTTTTTATGATTTTGAACACTCCTATATTCTGCCCACCTCTGGTCCGAGTGCTGGTTAGGTTAGGTTAGCCGGGCGCGCCGCAAGCGCGTAGGCTAGGTTAGGTGTTTTCAACCCATTTGTTGAGATAGGCTTACGAAAATCGTTTTTCTATTGCATTGGAATCTCCTTTAAATTTCCTTTAGTTTATTTTCATTAATTTTTATATACATATACGTAATAATCGAAACCGCGCTTTTGGGACACTGCGCAAATGGGAACTGTGCTAGTGGGAATAAACCAAAACGAATACGTCCTTAAAGAATTAGCGTTCTTGGTGATCGAAACAGGAGAGAGTGGAGTGTACTCGTTCAAACCACCATTTCCGTATCACGAGCTGACTGCGAAAGACCAAAGACTCAATTCGTGGATCTCGCTTAATATTTGTGGGATGCAGTGGAACGATGGCGAATACGAACTAACATTTCTTATTGATGAAATTTTGGGTCACTCCTTATCCTTTGTTTAGCCATTCAAGTAACCACAGGTATTTTCCTTGCAATACACTACACCCCTGATACTAATATAGCTTTCAACTCCATCTCCCATATCATACGAGATGTTAACTATGGCTGACTTTTCCGTTTTTCTCACGCCAACGGCGCAAGATTATTTTTTGTATGTATTTATATCCATATTGCACGAGGGATTTACTATGCTTCCTACAAAAACCTAGCTACATGAGTAACAGGAGTTATAATTCTTCTTTTACTAATAGCAACTGCATTCCTTGGTTATGTCTTACCATGAGGACAAATATCTTTTTGAGGAGCAACAGTTATCACAAACCTATTCTCAGCAATTCCTTATATTGGACCCAATCTAGTATCCTGGGTTTGGGGGGGATTTTCAATTGATAACGCCACACTGACTCGATTTTTCACCTTACATTTTTTACTACCCTTTATTCTAATCGCACTAATTTTTATCCATATTGTTTTTCTCCACCAAAAAGGCTCTAATAACCCATTAGGATTAAATAGAAATTTAGATAAAATCCCTTTCCACCCTTATTTTTAATTAAAGATATTTTGGGGTATACAATCACACTTTCAATTTTCATTATAATTGTCCTTATTGACCCAAATTTCTTCAATGACCCTTAAAACTTTAAACAAGCTAATCCTCTTGTCACACCACCTCATATCCAACCTGAGTGATTTTGAACACTCCTATATTCTGCCCACCTCTGGTCCGAGTGCTGGTTAGGTTAGGTTAGCCGGGCGCGCCGCAAGCGCGTAGGCTAGGTTAGGTGTTTTCAACCCATTTGTTGAGATAGGCTTACGAAAATCGTATTTCTATTGCATTGGAATCTCCTTTAAATTTCCTTTAGTTTATTTTCATTAATTTTTATATACATATACGTAATAATCGAAACCGCGCTTTTGGGACACTGCTCAAATGGGAACTGTGCTAGTGGGAATAAACCAAAACGAATACGTCCTTAAAGAATTAGCGTTCTTGGTGATCGAAACAGGAGAGAGTGGAGTGTACTCGTTCAAACCACCATTTCCGTATCACGAGCTGACTGCGAAAGACCAAAGACTCAATTCGTGGATCTCGCTTAATATTTGTGGGATGCAGTGGAACGATGGCGAATACGAACTGAGTGCATTGGATGGAATCATCACCACCATCAGAGCTAAAGCCATAACATTCTCCTCAAAAGGCTTAGAAAAAGCACTGTACCTCTCGAAACGATTCGGGAAAGAAACAATGAACGTCGAAAATATCGGATATCCGAAGTTCGATGAGTTATCCGACTCGTGAACGCCGCTGTATAAATACCATGATAAAAATTCTGAGTGCGCGTTAGTTAAAGCGCATAAAATATGTTTATGGAAATTGTAATACCTTGTAAATGAAAAATTAAAATTCAGTAATACATATTTGTTTTTACTTCAGTCATATACATTTTTGTAATCTCAAAATAATATATTTTTTTGTTTATTCGTCCGCTAAGGTTGGAAAATTTTACCCACCCCACAAAGTCGGCTTGTATGAAACAATTTTGAAAGGTAACATTTCGGTTAAAATCTAAGACCCATAAATTTTATTTTCGCTAATGTTGCGAAGTTTTTTACTACATGACCCATATATTGAGAACTTTATACACCACCCAGAAAGTAGTTTTATTAAGGATGTATAATCCGCTTTCAGCATGTATATAAGCTCATCTCTCGAGAATATAAATCATACTCGGTCCAGAATACAGCATGGCAGCTAAACCAAACTCCTGAAACAAGAACGTGGTCATTTCAAGTATACGGCCACGCTCGGTTACATCTCAGGCCGTCCTGATTTACCGCCGTTTCACTTCAGAATATTTGAAGTTATTATATGAAAACATCATCGTGGGTTTTGGGTCCATTTTATACGGGACGAGTCTGATCATTGGAAATATAAGGCAGGCCCTTGGAGGGCTAGCTCAGCTCATCAATGTACAGTTATTTTTTCCCGTCAACACCAGCGTCGTCGTCAGGCTAATATACAATTAAAACGAAAAATGAGATCTGGTTAGAGACAATAGACAGAGTAAATAATTAGTAAATCAAAACTAATGTAACTCGAGTGTCTACGGGTAATAATGATTAACATTCGGAATTAAACAGGATACTATATTGCGACACTGCTTCATGCGCAGTTTATTAGTTTAGTTACATAAAGCCAGTTTCAAGCGATTTTTGATATATTTGCATTACCTTGAAATAAAAAAATGGCTAAAAAATGTATGGTTAATTTGTAAATGTTTAGTTTAAAAAATTAATTTTGTGAATATTTTTATAAGTTATATTGCAATTTGTTTTGAAGATCGGTAAATAAAATATGCCTTCAAAAGTTATTGAATATTTACTGAATATCTTTAATACAAATTCTTTAATCATTTTAACATTAATATTTTTATTTTTCGAAAATCTACTCACAATATCAAAAATTATTTCACTCCGACATCGATTAATGGCAAAGTAAACGGAAAAAACCCCACAGGTCGCGTTGAGATTCCCTTGTAGTTGCGATGAATTATAGGTTACAGTTTCACTCTTTCTTTCGACAGTCATTGAAGCGAAACATAACAAGGCTGTTTCCGAAGGAGTCGAAATGTTCCGCGTTCTGATTATTTGAAAAGTACAATACAATCCAATTCTCGCCGGAACTTTTTGAAGTTGCCGTGTTTACGATGTAAAGAGATGGGAAAGTCGTCACTTATTTTGGCAACTAATCCGAGGGAAAAACTCCTCGAAATGGGTCTTTCGTGAACCTATCTTTTTCCATATAATTATCGTTAAATGCAGGGTGTCCATTTTTAGTCTGAGAGTACGGTTCTGTTTTTATCAATTTTAATTAAAGACTGGAATTCCGCGTAAACAATTACGGCAACCGCAAAGCGGAGGCAAATTTTATTTCGAGTCTCAAATTTCCGTTTTTTTCTAAATGAAAATGGGCGGCGTTGCTCATTAAATAAGCGGTCAAATCGTAGACGAAAAGACAGTTTCCACCAACGTTATCTTCGTGACATATTTGGTTTTCTTCTTCAATGTTCCGCTGACCCGTTTAAAGAAATAATTGGCGTAAGCCTGTATGTAGCTATTCTCCGCCAATATAGGAGTTAGACGTTTATGGGATACGCTACTCCCGTCCTAGAGCTCGGCGTTTGGATAAAAATTAACCACTTATTTTATTTTTATCCATAACCTACAATTATCAGAAAATATAAATTATTTTTTGCATGTTAAATCGTTGTTTATCCATGGATAATATCCATAAATAAACAGTTAACCAAAATATTAACGATTAATCGAAATTTTGTCAGTTAATTTATCTGTTACGCAGAGCTCTATCCCGTCCACAAACAAGCCAATGTGATTCAAATTAAAGTGCTGGAAATTATACGGAGATAATTTTAAATCGGAAGTGCATTCGGTGCGGGTGATGGGGAATTTAGCTCTCGCCATTTGCAATACTTTCGCGTGAGATAATGCGATTTCGGGAATTAATTTAACTTTCCTCAGATAAAGCGCCGCTGATTTGATATCCAATTTGCATTTCACATCAAAATATAAACAAAATTCATTATTTGGTTTTCCGAAGACAAATTTTAAATCCACCAGGTTTAGAAGATATCGGGTCTGTTGACAAATGTCTAAATCGAGGACGCCGATCACATCGATAGTCCCCTTCCGAGCAAATTCGGCTCTTTTCAGGAAACTTTGTTACCAGCGAAGTCGTTAAATGACACTTTTTAAAAATGAATTGACCACTCTGATTTAGAAAATGCCAAAGAAAATGTAGTAGCACATTTATAAAAAAGTTATAACAAATGACGTTTTCGGTTTCCCGCGAATTTTCCAATGTTTTGCGAAATACACATTTTTATTAAAATAGAAAACTATTTCAAAATAACACTACAAATTGATTTCATCCTTCTAGCTTTTAAAGATTTTGAAAAAATATTAAGTGCAAAAATCGCTACGGCCGAAAACTTTTCGAACCCAAGAGTGCTTAAAAATTTCAAAATAAAGAAATACTGATAAACCTTAAATTGTAAGCGAGCTAACTGGTGCTCACCACGTGTAAATGGTTGTCCCACCAAATCACTTTATCCGCAAGACGGCGCTAAATTAAAATCAGCAGTTTTAAAACCGTCAACTAAAGGGAGTGCTATATCCAGTAAGCGAAACTTCTATTAATAAGCAAAGCTCTGGTAAAGAGTGACTTACTCTAGTAAAGGTGACTAGAGCTTAGTTCTAAGCCTTAGGGTGGCTACAGAGAACACTGGATGGTTAAATTGTTTTATTATTTAGGATGTTAAGCTACGAGGAACCACTTATGAACTGCATTGCAAAGAGTGATTAAAAACTCTTATTATTATGGAAACGTCCATCGTGCCCAATCTAACCATGCTGTCAAAAATTAATTTCAAAATAAGAAATACTGGACTTTAAATTAAAATAATATAGTTAAAGCAGCCTTAGGTATCCTATGAAAAGTGAGATTTAAAGAAACTTTTCTGATGTAGTTATAAAAAGGGACGGTAGTCCCTATGCAAGGTCCGGGTTAAGAGCACCTACCCGAGCACTTGCTATATTATGCGAGTCAGAATAAAGCCGATTTTACCCCCTCGTATCTCAAAAACTATAGGTCGTATCAAAACAAATAATTACAGATCTTGCCCGTTATTTGATTTCACTACTTTTAGGGCCTAGAGTAATATAGGACGTGACGTTTTTGATTAAAGGACCTTGCAATTTTTAACCGAATGGTTCGGCTAAGTTTTATAGTTTTGGGTAAAAACAATAACGAACTGTAACAAATGTGACTTAACACGATAATGTCCTATTAAATCCTTTTAAAAAGGAGAAAGTATTTATTCACTCAATGAGAGAATGACTATGCTGAGACGACTCAACAGCATCGTGCTTTATTTTTCCCGTGACAAAAGGAAGGAAGGAAGAAGGGGTACTATAATGGTGTCGGAAGACGAAACATTAAAGAAACCAACGTCCAAAAGAGCTGACCTAATTATTAAGGAGAAATGAGCGCCTCATTTAAAGGAGTGCGTCTGGTGGACTTGGAGCAACGCTTAAAATCGCTTCAGAGTCTTTAATTGCATTTTTCGGAAAAATAAAAATTCACTTGTTTACCGATCAGAAATTCATTAGTTTAGTAATTAAACTCTAGAATGTCTTTTGGTAAATTGGAGCAATAGCCCCGCCACTCCATTTGTTCCTTTTTCCCGACCCCACTTAAAGTACTTTTTAAGGAGATTCCAAAATTACAGGGTGTCTCAATTTGTTCGATCAGGGATTTTTTCTCAAAATGTGTTAATCCTAGTGTTCTGACCTTTTCAGGGAAAGTTTGTTAGTTATGGAAGGCTTCGGTTTCTAAATTTTAGAAACATCGAACGATTATCCGCGGTTTTAGAATTTTTTTACCGGTAGGTGTCACACAAAATAATACAATGGAATATTTGTAGAGCATAAACGAAAAATTAAAAGTAACTCTGTACAGTCGAAATAAGAGAGAAAAACTCAAATTAAAATACTAATTTATTACTTCTGGTCATATAAAAAAAAGTGTCAGTCTTATTTGTTAATTCTGGTGATACGTTGTTTCAAGTGGCACACTTATTCGTTACTTCTTGTCATACATTGTACCAATTAGTGTCACACTTCAGTTACTTCTAGTCTTACATTGTTTCGTAAAGTTTCAAACATATTTATTACTTGTCATAATTTACAGAATTTAAAAAAAATAGTGTAACACTTTTTTATGACTTACAGTCGTATTTTAATACTTATTTAATACTTCCAGTCATATTTTGTTAGTGGCACAGTTATTTGTTACTTCCTGCCTAAAAAATATTTAGTGGCACACTTTTCTATTACTTCTAGTCTTACGTTATTGTTTTTGGGCAGGCATTCAATAATTCTGTCGAAGAACATTTAATTTCAATAAAGGTTTTCTTAGCTAGAGAAGGTTTGTATGTAAAATTATTATCGTATAAGTGGGAACTTTTATGTTTTTAATAATATTTCAGTGGGGTTTTAAAAATTTCAGACATTCCTCAAAAACCGATCCTGACTATATAAAGTTTTTATTGGCAAAAGTTTATTTCAGTCTTAAAATTAGTTTCGTGTAAGTGGGGACTTCTAATTTTTTTATAATATAATGGGGATATATACACAACTTTTGGGAAGTTGGCCAAAATGTTATATAACTATTGTGGTGTGCTCTTTTTAATTAGTTTGGCTTCTAATGGGAATTTTTTGAGAAATTTCATCTTCACTCACAGATTTTAAATTTATAAATGGGTTCCTCAAAGATCTTTTGAACGTAGTTTCGGGATTTTTACAAATGAACACATTCCGTCGAAACCGATCTAATTTCGATAATGACTTTCTTAGCTATAGCTTATCTGTGTGTAAAAATTATTCTTGTATAAGTGGGGCCTTTTACGATCTTTATAATAAATCAGTGGGGACATTTACACCTTTTTGGTGTGTTTGCCGAAATATTATATAAATATCAAAGGGGCCTCTTTTCAAAGATTTATTTTATTTATGGAAATTTATGGTACAAACTCTAGACAAATCAAAAACTAATGAAAAATAAAATAATTTGTTTTTACAAACAATCCCATAAAGTGTAAATATTTCAATATTTATATTATGGAGATCGGTTTTCTATGGAATGTGTGAATTTTTAAAAGTTCCCAGTACTACATTAAAAGATTATTGAAGTCTCCACTTATAAATTTAAAAACCGTGAGTAAAGATGAAATTATTCTTTAAATTCTAAACAGAAGTCAATCTAATTAAAGAGACAACAAAACAATAATTATATAATATTTCGGCAAGCACACCAAAAAGGTGTGAATGACCCCACTGATTTATTATAAAGATCGTGAGAGGCCCCACTTATACAAGAATAATTTTTGCACACAAATAAGCTATAGCTAAGAAAGTCTTTATGGAAATAAGATTGGTTTCGACGGAATGTGTGCATTTATAAAAGTCCCCGGAACAACGTTCAAAAGATGTTTGAGGTTCCCATTTTTAATTTTTTAATTTTTGAGTAAAGGTGAATTTCCTCAAAAAAACTCTCATTAGAAGCCAAGATAATTAAAAAGACAACAACAGAATAATTATTTAACCTTTTGGCAAACGTAACAAAAAGGTGTGTCTATGTCTCCACTTATATATTATAAAAAACGTAAAAGTAGGCCCAACTTATAAGAAAATAATTTTAACACCAATGAACTGAAGCTAAGAAAACCTTTATTAAAATGAGATTGGTTTCAGCAGAATCTGTGACTTAGTTTAAGTTCCCGGGACTACGTTCCAAAGATTTTGGAAGTTCACATTCTAAAATGTTTAATTTTTGAGTTAAGATGAAATTCCTCAAAGAAAATTTAATTAGAAGCCAAACTAATTAAAAATACCAAACCACAATAGTGAAATTTTAAAATTCCCACTGATATATGGGTCATTCCACGTGAAATCGTCAAGCGTTGTTGCTCGATAGTAACGGATTTCTCCCAAAAAACTTTCCATGGTTTATTTACCCTAAATATGAAGCATCCTGGAGTTTAGCGAGCTAATTTCAAAAACTCTAAAAGTTATGAATTTTTGAAATTTCATGCATTTTGGCTAGAGTCTCGTTACTTAATAAACATTGTTTTCAGTAACACGATTCGTAAAGCTCTTCAAAATATGAAAATTGGTACTCTTAGCTAACAAGACCTACAGATTCCGAATTTGGCTTCCAATTTACTCTATGGGCTCTATTTTTTTGATATAAGAGCTGTTTGGGGGGGTTGCGAAAAACATCGTTTTTACCAAGGGGTCCATCTCAGTATTCAATAAAAATTTCAAATAAGCACCTCCTTTCACATAGAAAGGTCCCTCTTAAATTTGGTGTTGTCGACCAAATTATTTTTATCAAAACGAATTTTTTGAAATTGGCCAATTTTCGCGTTTTTCACAAAACTGCGGTGTATGAGCTGGATAGAGGCGTGGCACTTATCATTTATTTAACGAAATATGCCACATCCAAATTCAACCAAAAGTTCAAATAAGCACCTTCTTACGTATAGAAAGGCCTTTGTCAAATTTGGTGTTGGCGACGAAACTATTTATATCAAAACGATTTTTTTTTAAATTGGCCATTTTTAGCATCTTTCGCAAAACTTCAGTGCGTGAGTTTAGGCGGGGTGGCATTTAATATTTAACGAAAGAGGCAACATTCAAAATTTTAAGTATTTAGCAATGCAATCATTGGGGACGGACGGACGGTCTATATATATATATATATATATGTCGGGAAATTAGTCGACTGCTTATACACTATACAGTAAGGTTATTGCTATACCTTAGGCGCAATTTCCGGGTTTCATTCTATTATCACGGTTAGACAACTTGTACCTTCATGCGTGCTAGCGTTTCCTGACAGGCAACCCTGTTTTCTACTATGATACTGGTACGCCCTCTAATGCATATAAACAGTACTAATTAATTTATTATTAATTAATTTTTTATAAATTTTAATAATAAATACACTAATGAGCTACTGTATTTATCATTTGATAATATGTATTTTAAAATTGTTGTGGAAACAAATGAAAAATATCGAAAATAACTAATCAGTTTCATTCACTCTCACGGTATCTCAACTTCTTATAACTGGCCCAATCGAAAAGATGAGCACTGGATTCCAGAGTGTGAAATACTTTGCCCGGTTAGTCATACAAAATCGCTAAGGGGAAGGCATTACTACTTTTCAAATGGTGTTTATTAAAGGCCAAGACACTATTTAAAAAAATGTAAATTAGGATTTTAATTAAAATTATCTGTTGATTTTACTTAATATTTTATTATATTTCATAGAAAATAAGAAAAGAAAATTAAAAATTAAGTTCTTTGAAACCTAGAAATAAAAATTGGTTGAAATTTCTGGTAATTTTGGAAGGGATCTTTAAATATTAAGTGCCACCCCACCTAAGCTCACGCACTGAAGTTTTGCGAAAGATGCTAAAAATGGCCAATTTAAAAAAAAATAGTTTTGATATACATAGTTTCGTCGCCAACACCAAATTTGCCAGAGGCCTTTCTATACGTAAGAAGGTGCTTATTTTAACTTTTGGTTGAATTTGGATGTAGCATATTTCGTTAAATAAATGATAAGTGCCACGCCTCTATCCAGCTCATACACCGTAGTTTTGTGAAAAAATCAAAAATTGGCCAATTGCAAAAAATTCGTTTTGATAAACATAATTTGTTCGCCAACACCAAATTTAAGAGGGACCTTTCTAGGTGCAAGGAGGTGCTTATTTGAAATTTTTATTTAATTCTGAGATGGAACCCTTTGTAAAAACGATGTTTTGCGCTACCCCCGCAAACAGCTCTTATATCAAAAACTAATCCCATAGAGTAAATTGGAGGCGAATTCGGAATATGTAGGTCTTTTTACCTAAGAGTACCAATTTTCATATTTCGAGGAGCTTTAATAGTAACGAAACTCTAGCCAAAATGCATGAAATTTCAAAAAATCATAACTTTTCAAATTTTTTAAATGAGCTCGCTAAACTCCAGAAGGTTTCATATTTAGGGTAAATAAACCAGGGAAAATAATTTGGGCGAAATCCGTTACTATCGAGCAACAACGCTTGACGATTTATAAAAAACATAAAAGTTCCCACTTATACGATAATAATTTTACATACAAACGTTATCTAGCTAAGAAAACCTTTATTGAAATTAGATGGGCTTCGACGGAATTATTGAAAGCCCGCCCAAAAACAATAACGTATAATTAGAAGTTTAAATAAGTGTGCCACTAAATATTTTTTTATGGCAAGACGTAACAAATAATTGTGCCAATAACTAAATATGACCGGAAGTATTAAATAAGTGTGACATTTTTTTTTAATTCTAACAAAAATGATGAATTGCAATAAATAAGTGTGATACTAACAAAATACGACTATAATTCATAAAAAAGTGTTACACTAATTTGTTTTTTTATATTCTGTAAATTATGGCAAGTAATAAATATTAGAGTGTGCCACTCGAAACAACGTATGACCAGAATTAATAAATTAGTAATGAGAATTTGAACCTTGGCCGTTTTTGAGAAATACCTTTCTGAACGTGACCGACAACGAGTTTTTCTCTCTGATTTCGACTGTACAGAGAGTACAACTTGTTTTTTTCCTCGACGTCCAAACCAGATTTTTTTAAATTTTTCGATTATGCTCTACAAGTTTTCAATTGTATTATTTTGCGTGACCCCTACCGGTAAAAAAATCCAAAACCACGGAAAACCGTTCGATGTTTCGAAAAATTAGAAACCGAAGCCTTCCATAACTAACAAATGTACCCTGAAAATGTCAGAACACTAGGATTAACTCATTTTGAGAAAAAATACCTAATCGAGCAAATTGAGACACCCTGTATATTTTCAAACTGGATAGCCTGGTGGACTTATAACTAGTTGTTTTCTTAATGAAATAAGGTACTTCATCCGGTTTGCAGCTTAAATTGCTAAAAGGGATATATGTTTTAAGTAAATAAAAATATATAGATTTATTACGGACAACTCATGAGGCTGATTGTACTATTTAAAAAATCCTTTAATAAATTTAAAACATTTTAAAATATACATACAAAATACAAAACGTAATGAAAAAGGACATGAACGTTAAGGCACAACGTTTCGGACTTAACGAAATCCTTTGTCAAGTGTAGTGGGACTTATAAGAACAAGGGTATTTATAAACATTAGCAGTGGGTTAAATGACGTCATGTTTCTAGGTACATTTGTATACAGAGTAGCGACATAAAAGATAAATTGAACAATATTTTTGATTTATAACAATTAAATTTACGAACATGTAGTTGGAGAGACTACGTCAATATTATCAATATCCCAAATAGGTGATATATCGCCGTCTTTGTCTAAGTTTAAATTGCCTAGTTTTTTAATCAAAATTTTTCTACGAATTTACGTTTGAAATTATGTTTCTCGGTGTGTAAAATTGATTTGTTGTTGAAGTTTATAATGTGACCGGAGTTTATTCTATGATGTGCTAGGCTATTGTGAGGGTCGCGGTTAATTATTGCGCGTTGATGTTCTTTAATTTGGGTGAGGACTGGACGCATAATCTCTCCAACATAATTATTGGGGCAAGCGCCACAACGTATTTGATATATTACGCCATCAGGATTTTGTATCACGTTTTGTATTTTGTATGTATATTTTTTAAATGTTTTAAATTTATTAAAGGATTTTCTAAAGAGTACAATCAATCTCATGAGTTGTCCGTAATAAATCTATGTATTTTTATTTAATACACCACCATGACAAAAATCAGTTCTTTAATATGTTTTAAGTACATTATACATATTATGAAAGGATTCCAAAACACTACCTACTCTGTACATTAACCTCATCGACGTGTAAATTATATCTTGCATATGAAATTAAATATCGAATACATTTTTTAATGATTTTTAGAATCATTAGAACAAGTACGAAATCCTCCCGAACATAAATCACAAATAATAATTTAATTATCCTGTACATTAACTATAATCAATATTTAAATCACTATGCAGATTACTTATTTATTACTTCTGGTCATATTGTTTGAAAATAAAAAATAGTCACACTGATTATAACTTCTGGTCATATAATGATGTAGATGGCTGTGTACGGGTAGATTCCAGTTGAATGTCTTGAAGCAGAATAGGTGATGGTGTTCGGGAAGATACTGGCGAAGGTTGCATTGGTGATGGTGTGCGAGACAGGTCCATGGGTTCAGAAGGGCCGGGTGCGTTCAAGTCATGAGTTCGTGGATGGCTCTTAAAATGCTCTAATCTAGCAACATTCTTACCACATACTTCACAGACAAACTTATGTCTATCACCGTGTACTTCTCTAACATGCCGATTTAAATTTGATATGATAGAAAAACTTTTCGCACACGTAGGACACGTATACTGAGCTTTAGGCATATTGAATATAGCTACCGCAGTTAACAGTGGAATGACCTCCCACAACGCTATACAACCCCTTTTATAGTATATTCAAGTATCATTTGAGAACGATACGTTTCTCATACTTAAAATATTCGTTTGAAATACTCGTGAGATAGGTTCAAGTGCCAAGCATATTTAAGTACCACTTACACGCTAATGATATAAAAATGAAGTTGAAAAATATTTCCATTCTACTTTAACAACGAATATTCCATGACGTCAAAACACTCTTAAATTCAAATTAACCGCGTCCCCCGGGTAATCCACGCACGCGCGCCGCCTAGGTTATCACTTTTTACATCATTTCAACTTATTCCGTACGATAAAACTTGATAAGATATACGTTCAAGTGTCACTTGCGATAAGCAGAGATAAATGAACAAGCTGGCCTGAACACAATATGTTGATATACCAAAAAAACAAATCGTCGCGAGAAATATCATAAATACATTGACTTTTTGACGATTTTACCCCCATTTCACCCCTTAAATCCCGGATCCCGACATCGGCGTCTCACCCTCACTTTCTTTCTACTTGTGTGTGAACAGTTTCGAAGTGAACGACCATCCGCACCCACCCCCAAAATATTTTGAATTGAATTATAAGCCTTTTTATCTTTCAATTTATTTCTAGAATGTTTAATAACGAATCACTAACATCATCCTAAACAGTAGTTCCATTTTTTGAAATTTTAAGCGCACATTTTTGTTTTAGACGGTTTAATTTGTTTTTAGAGTTATATCCAATGGTACTCTTTTCCTTTAGCTGTGAAACAAGCTCTTCTTTAGTCAATTTCACTTTGTGAGAAAACTTCACTGATTTTAATTTGTTTTCTGTGCTTCAGCATTTTCAAGCTTGCCCTTAATTTTTGGCACAAAGAACAGCGCCTTCTATGGGTTTTCGTTAAAAGCTGTCAATTTTCATGGTGATAAACATTGGATACTCAATTGAAATTGGAGGTTTTTACATTTAACTCACTTGCAATTTCAGATAATTTAGTATCCATATTCCCGGCACACTTGCAATTTTTCAAGCGATTGCAAAAAATTACACACATTCGTGGTGTTAAAAATCTTACCAGGTAGATTAGGAAGGGCTTTATACGATGTTACTGCTTTATTGAGCATCGTAAGTTGAAGATTATGAGTAATAGTTAAAATGCTACCATTGGTTGAACTATTTTTCTTGGATAACTCTAGACCTTCACTGGTAAATGGTATAGCCCAGTTTCGTGGAAGTGGCTGACTACTAAAGAAATGAAAAAAAGGTCAACGTTTAAGTTAAGCTTTTTGGAATAGTTATGATAACTGTTCATCGCTGCTGATTTGGTCGCCGCCAGTTCCGCCGCGGCGTTATATTTGGAATGAAATTTATCTAATTTAGTTTTGTAGTCTTTAAGTTTTGCTTAGTAATACCGAACTATTTATTGAGATTTTGCTCGATTGCATCCAAGATGTAATGGTGTTCTCTAAGCTCCATACTTATTTTAAACGGGTATCAACTATTCTGGCAGCATACAGTTATTATAATTTGCGACTAATTTATCTTTAATTTTTCTTTCTGTTCCTCCGGTGTCACCGGTAGCTCTTCTAGTTTCAGTATCGTTAATTCGGATACCGTTTCGGGTTTCATAGCATTATCAGCATAATGCGCGTTTTCGACGTCAACCGGGCGTGTTTTTCGAGTAGTGTTGAGCGATTTTTCCCGTAAAAGTCTGTTTCCTCTTCTTATCAAAAAACGTTCGGACTCTTCCCCGCTATGTTTCTTAAAAAAAAACTGCCTACGCAAAGAAAATTTTATAACTTCTCTATTGATCTAAACTCCAAAGTGGATTCAACGATGAAGTTCTCTTGGAAATGAAAAAGAAAATTGATATTGAAAACGTAGAAGAGCACCAGAAATATTTTAGTTTGATAATTGATGAAATTCAAATAAAACAAGATATGGGAGCTAATTGGAGTCAAAAATCTAAATGAAATTAGAACTAAAATATCTGAAATGGAAAAATAATTTGATGGCTCAGCTGAAGGAGAAGGCCACGTACTTCAGCTGATGGTCAGAGGAATAACATCAAATTTTAAGTACAAGATCTTTACTCCATAATTTGGGAAGCAATAGAGAACTTACTAGTCACTTTATTTAAAATTCTCGTATTGGTTGGTGACAAAGCCACTTCGAATCAGAAATTAATAAAAATATGTACGTCAGTGGATCAAAAGCTAAACAATACTGCAACTGGGTACTGTACAACAAATCCTTCCAGTAACAACGAGCTTCTATTTTTATATCTGATGTATGTCATAATGTTAAAACAGTGAAAAAATGAAAAAAAGATGGTTCCCTTAAACCAATTAGATATTTACAAAAAAAGGGAAATTTATTCTATGGAAACGCATAATTGACACTTACAAAATTGATTCGACTTCGCTTCTACAACAATCACATTTTCCCAAATGCATACAGTTGTATAAAAGTCAAGCTCGCTACCCAAATTCTAAGCTCTACCACAGCCAATGTAGTAGATGATCGTGCGAGATAAAGCGCCCGAGACACTCAAATTTCTGAGCTATTTTGACCATTTTTTTGATATTCAAAATGTCTCAAATACATTTTCTTTCCACACAAAGAGAAAACCAGCTTTAACATAGTTTAGGAGTTCAAATGATTAGAGATTCGAGGTATATGAGAAAAATTATTCAAATACATAAATGTTTGTCTTAAATCTTAATATTCTTAATTTCAGTGGCTCGTAACTGATTTCCTGGGCGAATAACGAATGGGAGCGAGAGATAGATGAAGTGGTTGTGGAAGGTGTAGGTAAATCTAAAATGCTCCTGAGCAGAGAGTATAACAATAAATGGTAAGAATATTTCAAGTGTTGGGTAAAATACTTTAATATAATGAACTAAAGTGTTTAAAATACTACCCAACACCGTATTTCAATATAACTTGTTGACATTGAATAACCGTAATTTAATTTTGTAATTTCAGTATACTCTACTATTGAATTTATCAAGTTTTTACTTAGAAAGGAGCTCCAATTGTTTTAACTGCGAAATTAAACCAAGATATGCTCGAAAACTATTTTAGTAGACAAAGAGGGTCTTGTGAAAACCCGCCAGTTCTTCAGTATGGACAGCCAACAAAGAAGATAAAACTGATGAAGTCTTTAATAACAATAAAAATGGCAATTGTATCAAAGAAAAGAGAGATAAAAATCTTTTTAAATTATGTTTATTATTTTTCGGTTTATTTTGAGTTTGAACTTTGAGATCTTTTCCAACTCCACTACTAATTAGGTCGTCTTTTTTGGCAATTTGGAATTCATTTTTATTCTGCCTGGTTAGAACCTTTAAATGACAATTAATAATTAATTAAAACAATTTAGTTGGCACTTCGTGAATTTTCTTCTTCAGTTCCCCATAAATTGTACCAAATTTCATTTAGAGAAATATTTTGTTGAAAATCCCTGGTAATCAAAGATTTCCTTATTTAATTAGTTCTTAAAATGATGTCAGTTTTTGCATTTTTCAAAACATTTGTGTAACTTTTTTGGCTTGGAATTTATTTTGTAATAAACCAGCTTCGCGGTTGGTTCGTATACAAGATATTTTAACTATAAGTTAGGGGAAGACGCCTTAGTTCGTTATTCAATAAAACACTTTATTTTCTTCGACTTGACTCACGAGCAATCCTTAACACTCCTACGTACGCTTGGTCGGTGGCATCTCCGTTTCTATCTCTTTGAGTGCCTCTGACCTCTCTGACTCTGTCTTCGATGGAAATTATTTTAGATATAATTTTGCTTTTTAAAATAATTCCAAAAAATAATTCTTTAATTCTAAAACATTTCCAATATCTGTGCCTTCATAGATCCCAACTACCCCTCCTTTGATAAAAGCATTTCTTATTGAATATGAGTTTATATCCCTATGTGTTGTGTCTGAACTGGAAAATTTCACAAACCAAGTTAAACATCCGCCAGCCCACGAAATTCTAAATGTGTTTGAAAGATTTCAAAAGATGCTTCAATAAAACATCTTCAAGGAAATTGCCAATAATAATACCGAGAGCCAGGACCTGCAGGTCACTATTTATATAGTTCTTGTTAAAATAATGGACACTTTTCCCGGTATGCAAAGAGATAATAAGTTTAACCCCGTAGCTTTTTTTTGATATAATATGACTAAACAAAAACACGAAGTCCTGTTTACAGCTGAGAAGATTCCATCATTATCAACAAGTGCTACATGTATATAAACAGTGCTTACTTACATAGCGAAGGATGTTTTATTTAATCGCCTATTTCAACTCTTCCCACGGTGATAATGTAGGGAAAAAATTGTGAAAGGGTTGGAATTGTGGGGTGGGGGAGGTAATGGGGGTAGAAATCAGACACGAGAGAGCTTTCATTTCAATCAATTCATTTCCAATAGTTGAATTTCTAATTATAGCGCTCGTAACAGCAACTCATAAATTTAGCATTTTATCATCTTATCAGTTAATCTTATTTTCGGATTAACCTTATTGAAGTTTACTCGAAACAGCTATATTGAAGCTATTCAACAGCACAATAAATGTAAGCATTGAGTTTTAACTGCGATAAAAAGGAACAGCAATTTAGTTCGGTTTTCCATTAAACCTCTGCCTGATTTTTATCGAAATTTGGGGCAATCGCGAATAAATTGGTGCGACTTTAGGGTTTTTTTAAATACAGAGAAAAAGCCAGGGAAATATGGGGGAAATTTAAATAGTTTTTAAATACCGAAAATTATTTGTAAATATTTTGACGGTTTGCGAATTACCAAGTTCAATCAAAACGAGGCGAATCTGAAAATTTCAAATCCCCAGCAAAATCCTATGGGAATTCTACGGCTAAGATATGAAAAACCCGTCTGTTTTTCAATTGTTTTCTCCGCTACTGCTCGCGTATGAATCGAGGGTTTATCCAATCATTTCAATGTTAGAAATTTTGAAAATATGATTGCAGATTTCAAGTGATTTCAATATTTAATTGATTAAAGTTATTAAAGGTACTAAATTTAAGTGATATCATGGATTTCACTGCGGATTTGTACACCTGAAATGCCTCGGTATTCATATATATTGCAAGGACTATTTTCAGGTCACATATCGCATTGATAAATCGGTATCCCTCCGAATACCTCTAGTCCGAAAACGACTCGTTTAACGATTTTGGGCGAGTTAGAGGCTTCTCTTATTATAGGCTTCTGGTAGAATCTATAAAACTGCCTAGTGAATGCTCGGTGTGCGCTCAGTGAAAAGCGTACTATATAATAGAAAACAAAAATATGCCATCACGTAGTTTTGTTTGCCAATAACGCTGTTTTATCAGATTATAAAAAAAGTGTAAAAGTTTGATGCTACGACAGGCAGATTCGTGTTCAGCGGGGTCCAAAACCCCCTACTACGCATGTTGACAAATTGTTTCACGATTTGCCGTTAGTTTATCGATGCTGAGTATCGGCCACTGCACTAATAGTTTAAGGTTCCGCGATTTATACGACCATTGTACACGTTCATGAACGTCATCCACGCGTGTCTGGCATCGATCTTGGTATTTGAAGGCCTTTTTTGGGTTTTGTCAATATTATCGATGTCCGCTTAAATTTCGTGGAAGTTTTCCTAATTCCAAAGTAAGCACTGAGCCGTAATTCTCGCCTTGTGATCGAATTCGGCGTGCTTGGCTAGAGTAGTTTTTAGTTTCGAGTTTTTGAGGAAATTCCAGGCGTACGCCAACAGTGGTTTGGCACTCTGCCGCGGATGGTCGTCTTTCCAAGTGAGGAGATCCTGAGTGCGTATTTGCCAGTAACAAAACAGGGTGATTTCGATCTCTCCAGCACCCAACGGCGCCGGATCGTAAATCGCTTTACTTTGTTTCCCTTTGGATCTCATTTTTAGTTTCTTGTTTTTAACGTTATCTTCCATCGACTCTTTATACGCCTGATGGAAGGATTTAATCAGGTTCGTCACCGCGTCTTTGTACGCCTTTGGGGCCAGCGCATAACCTCTGTAATCTTCAAAAGAAAGTTCCAGAATTTATCCCTATTTTCCTTCATAACCTTAGCAGGTGAATTTATTTAATTAATTAACCAGGAAATAAACCTAATAATAATAAATCTTCATAGATACGATTTACATCTTATATGTCAGGAGATTGGTCATTTTAAGGAACAGACACTTGACTGTATTCCTTCCACTAGCGAAAATTATATTTCACTCAAACTAGGTAAAATATATTTAATTATGAATTTAACCTTAACAGTAATTTTATTATTATTTTTAGGGAGATTTCGGTTTTTAGACTCTTATCGATTTCTAAGCGATAGCCTCGATGCTCTAGTATCTAATCTCGTTTTGGAAGGAGCCAGTAAATTTCAGATTGTTAAGAAATATTTTGAAAGTGATAAAGTTCAACTGCTTTTGCGGAAGGGCGTCTATCCTTATGAGTATATGGACAATGAAGCCACCTAGAGAAGCATTTTTCAGTTCATTGAAAAATCAAAATATTTTAGAATCTGATTATTTACAAGCCCAAAATGTTTTGACAGCGTTTAATATTCAAACATTAGTTAAAATTACTATAGTATAAATATTTCAAATCTCTTAACCTCGGTTTTCGAAGGGGAATACATCGACCTCTATGTGAAAAGCGATGCGTTGCTCTTAGCCGACGTTTTTGAAAATTTTAGAACATTATCTATAACTCATTATAAATTAGATCCCGCTCACGCTTACACCGCACCAGCTTTGAAGATGACTGATGTTCGCCTCGATCTCATACTTGTTATAGATCAACACTTATTTATTGAAAAGGGTAACGCTTTTTGATATTTTAAATATTATTGTATTTACATTGATCTCAACTCGTTATTCTGAAGTGAATAACAAATATATGCCCGACACATATGATTCGTCTAAAAAGAGCAGTTATATATGCTATTTAGGTAATTTTAATTTTTTTTTAATAATTTTAATTTTAATTATATTAATTAACTTAATTTAACTTAATTGAAGATGCGAATAATTTGAACGGTGCTGTTATGTGTGAACCACTACCGCTAGGCGACTTCCAGTGGGTTCAGGAGGATGATTTGCAAACACTCTGTGAAAATATTCTGAGTATTCCCAATAACGTTGAAAACGGATACATTTTAGAGGTAAATAACAAGTGTTATAATTATTGAATTATATTTTTAAAGAATTGTTTCCTTTGCAGGTGGATCTTGAATATCCTCCAGAGTTGCATGACTTACATAACGATCTCCCAGTAGCGGCGGAATCTAAAGTTATTACACATGATATGCTATCTCCATACTCCAAAGATCTCTTAGGAAAATTAAATATTAAGGAGAATCAAAGTCTACCAAAACTTCTTCCTAATTTAAATAATAAAGAGAAATACATAGTACATTACCGCAATTTAAAATATTATCTAGAATAAGGTTTGAAAATAACCAAGGTTCATCGAGCTCTAACCTTCACTCAAGGAAAATGGTTAGAAAAATATGTTAGATTCAACACTGAACAGAGGAAATTATCCAAGAGTTCATTTGAAAAGAATTTCTGGAAACTAATGGTTAACTCTGTTTTCGGGTAAATCAATTTAAATAATTTA
Source organism: Leiobunum rupestre (assembly GCF_980474605.1). NCBI lineage: Eukaryota > Metazoa > Arthropoda > Arachnida > Opiliones > Sclerosomatidae > Leiobunum > Leiobunum rupestre. The sequence goes on along the minus strand of NC_143385.1, from coordinate 38,202,579 downwards.
TTGCTGTTTTTTCCCTTACTTCATTTAATTCTTTAGAAAAACAATGGAAAATTTACGGAAGCATATAAATTTCGAGTTGATTCATAAACCAGAAAGAATGTTAAAAGTTACAAGTTCCCCGCAGTTTGAACACTTTACCATCTTTAATGAAGAGTTAGCCGGCGCTCATAAGAAGAGAGCTAAAATTGTTCTTAACCGGCCTATATTTACCGGATTCACCATTCTAGATTTATCCAAGGAGCTCATGTATCGGTTCCATTATGGATTCATAAAAAATACGTACGGGAATAAAGCATCACTATTATTTACAGACACTGGTAATTTAATTTAATATGAATTTATTTAAATAGTACTAATATATAAAATATTTACAGACAGTTTAACGTACAACATTAAGACGGATGATGTTTATAAAGACTTTGAAGTTCATAAAAACCGCTTTGAGTTCTCTGATTATCCACCTTCGCATTTCCTTCAATCTAATCAGAATAAAAAAGCTCTCGGCTGTTTTAAAGACGAGACAAATTCACAGTTAATTCAAAGCTTTGTAGGACTTCGTCCAAAGCTTTATTCTATTAAATTATACGGGGAGTCTAAGACCGCTGAAGAGATGGAGTTGCGATTGGGGAAATCTTTAGAGTCAATTTTAAACCATAAAAAGGTTTGTAAGGGCGTTACCATGAACGTTATTAGAAACGTCATCCGCCACGAAGACTATGAACGTTGTCTTTTTAATCAAGAAACCATGTCAGCCGAGATGATGCGTATAGCTAGTTTCAAGCATGAGCTATTTTCTTTAAATACTAGAAAACTTTGTTTATCACCAAATGATGATAAGAGATATATTCTACCCTGCGGGGTTCGTACCTTAGCGCACGGTCATAAAGATATTGAAAAATGATAATGAATGCTTGTATTTATGTATATATAAAAACTGCTATTGCTTTAAATTGTAAAAATTGTTTTATTGAATACGTTTTGCACATAAACTCTTTAATCATTTTATCGTTTACATTTTTATCTTTCTTAAACCTAGACACAATGTTATACATTTCTATTCCTTTACACCTGTTTATAGCAAAATAGATACAGAATGCTCCACACGTATTACTAGAATTACTCTGTAATTGATTAGAATTAAAAGTAACAGTTTTACTGTTTCGTTCAATAAAGTCATTAAATTTAAAATAATCTGGCGGGTTTCCAAAGGAATCCATGAATTCACTATTTTTATGTTTAGAAAAATATATTAGAACCCAGTGTTCTCCAGGTCCAACACTCGTATCGGTATTTACAATAAATAGAGAAGGGAATATTTTTACATATTTAGGTAGCTTGTCAGCCGCGAACACGCCTCGAAATATACTTTTAGTACTTAAATCTTTTTCAAGAATTTTAGTTATCTGTAGCGAATCCATTAATTACTGTAATCGAAAATCACGGTTCGATTTTTATCAATTTCAATCAAATTTGGAAACTCAGCGTAAATTAGAATGGAAATCGTCTCCGGTAACGGTTTTGCAAATTTTAATTCTAATCTAAGGTTACTGTTTTTTACAAGATGCAAGTGATTAGCGTTGTTATTAAGATCCGAGGTTAAATTGTACGCGAATAAACAATTTCCGTTAGGGTAATCTTCCCGACTTATCTGATTCCCTTCATCTACGTTCCACTGATTAGTTTGAATGAAAAGATTGCAATACGCTTGAATATATTGATTTTCCTCAAAGTTTAGAGATAACGCCTTATGAGGGACGCTGCTACCATCAATGTACAATCCAATGCTTGATAAATCGAAATGTTGAAAGTTGTACGGTGATTTTTTCAAATCTCCTAGAAACGCTTTTTGTTCCACAAACCCGATAACAACTTTCTTGGGTGCTTGTCCGGTAAATAAATGATCTTGCACACTAGCCATAAGACCAGCGGGTATAGAAAATGAGGTGCACTCCGAACGAGTTACAGGAAATTTAGCGGTTCCATATTATAGCGCCTTGACTTGAGCGAGCGATAGTTCCGGTATCACTTTAACTTTCCTCAGATAAAGGGAAGCTGATAAAATCTCCACTTTACATTTTACGTTGGAGTGAACGCAAAAAGCTGCTCTACTTTTATCCAATTTAAATTTCAAATCAACCATATTTAATAAAAAGCGTGGTTGTTGACATAAATCAGTATGGACTACGCCTAACAAGTCAATCGCCCCTTTTTGCGCTAAACTCGCTCGTTTAGAGAAACCATCGTTATCGAAAAATGAATCGAACTTCCCAGGCGTATCCCGATAGAAAAGTGAACTCGTTAAATAACTTTTTTTCACAGAATCTCCGAACATTAATAGAGTTTGTATCATACTTTTATAAGCGTAATTTTGACTGGAAGGTGTTACTGAACTTTCATTAAAAAGCGAATGAAGAAACAAATTCTCGGGGGGCGATATTGTCGGCTGGAGTTCCGGCGGCCCCACCCGCAACACCTGGAACCGCGGGTTGCGGTAGTTGACCATTATCTTTAGTTACCTTAACTCGAACGTGCAACAAAGTTTGTGAAAGGTCTATATACGTTTCAGAGTTACCGTTGATAGAAAATGTAATTGATGCGTTATCAACTATATTTGATATTGGATTATACTCAACCCATTCTCCACCAATAATCGAAGATTGTGTCATAGGTACTTGAAACAAATCTAGCTCGGAATTTATACACTCAACTGAGTGCGGGTGTAAAAGGGACATTATGAGAATATATCGGAACGATTAGGGAACCGTCCTTTCGCTATCCTGCCTGCTGTTGAAATGGCGCTTTTCGACTGAGTTCGTTTCCTTTTATTTCCGGAACCCGTCATTCTTTTAATATGATCCGTAGCTGAAGATGTTAGTCTCATTGCTTCATCAGCTGCTGAAGCTAAAGTTTCCCTTCCAGCGTTAATAGAATGCGATTTAAGCGCTGTTTCAATTGGGAATCCGCTAACAACATCGGTCGCTACTTTCGCTCCGGTACTTAAAAGTTTTCTTCCTAAGTAAGAAGCGCCTTTCTTCAGTAAAGGTACCGCGAATCTAAACGCTGAAGATAATATATTTCCTAGTCCATGTCCTCTTTGCACAGCTAAACCTCTATATACAGGAATTCCACCGAAACCAACCTGGTTTAAATAGTAACTTTCATAATCAGTTCATAAAGGTGAATATTCAGACCTCATGATGTTAACTGTTCGCTCTCTTAAGCTAGAATGAGGGTGTGTCCTGAATGATTAAAAGTTTATAGTGAAGTCCACATTTTACGGGGTTTAAAATGTAATACAACGTGAGCTTTTCCACTATGAAACTGTATTGGCTCACCTAAATCATCCGTTATATTAACCTCTATAGTCTAAATATTATTACACACGACTGGTAGGTAATGAGGTTGTGAAAATATTTTTGTAGCTGTTTTCCCATTAGACTCGGCTTTCTCTTCGACGCTTATGATTCTTAATAGAGGTGCTAAACTATCCCCAACAACGCTATTTTCAACGAGATCTGAATAAACGAATAAGGAATGTAGCCCAGGGTTCATATCAACTGGGTAGGGGGTTATCATTGAATTTAAAATGAATAATTTAAATAAGTGAATGTAAGTTGTTCTTCTTGGTTGTGGACGTTCATAACATGTAATAGTTCTTCCGGAGTTTTATAAAAACCCGCTGGAACTTCAATTATTTTATCATATTCGAGAGGGTCTTTAACTAGAGGGTTATCAGTCATTTTATCGTATTCTAGAGGGTCTTTAATAACCAATAGATTAGGTTTTCGAACGTTATGCCATGTCCGAGGATAGCTTATTTCCGCTAACCCAACTTCGTACTGTTCCTAAAATCTTAACGGTTCAGCCAAATACGTTCGAAATTTTCCAACGCTATTATCTTGGTAATATAATGACGACGAATCTGAAGGTAGCGTTACTTAAAAACTCATTTTAAATCCACTTCTTGTATCCAAGAATTAAATGTAGGGTCGTAATCTTGCCACTTTACATACAGTTCTACGCGGCCGTCCGATTTTTTCCTCTTTTTTATTACTTTTTCGATTATGAAGTAACAGTCTTTTAAATCTCGACCAACAATCTGAACCTCCTCTCGATAGAATACTCCTAAAATGGGGTTAGAATTTAAATCCATAAGCTTATATACAGGTGGGTCACGGAGTAGTCTCTCAGCTATTTTAAACAATTCTGTAGTAAAATGCGGGTTAATTTCTTATCGAAAATTGATAAATTTCTACTTATACTACAAATATCTCCAATTTCAAACGCATATGTTAACGGAGGAGAAAAATTTACCGAACCGTAAAGATTTTTCCATATTTTAGCAGAGTTATCTAGAGTAACTTCCGCGGGTTTACATTTAATTGATCTGTGATAACTATTGTTATAAGCGTTTATAATATCATCTAAAACGTCGATATATTTAAGGGTGTTATTCTGCGTGAAATAGCGATATAAACGAGATTTAAAACTTCTAATGAATTTTCAATAATGGACGCTTTCATTTCTGATCGAGTAGCGAAAAAGTTAATACCCCTTCGCTGAAATTCACTCTGCACTTCTTGACAGACAAATTCGTTTCCATGATCACTTTGAATTCTTTTCGGTTGACGGCCTTTTTCAAAAACGTTACGTAACGCTTCTAAAATTGTAACACCTTTCTTATTTTTAACCGCTACAGCCATAGCGTATTTGCTAAATATGTCGATAATACATAATACGTAGCGAGATCCTGAATTATATTTAGACAGCTTCTGAAAATCTGCCAAGTCCGCTTGCCACTGTTCGTCAATTCCATAAACAATAGTTCAATTTCGTTTGAATAGTCTTCTAGCAGGTTTATGCAGCGTATATGTATCCTGCTTTATTAGAAATTGTTTTACTTTTTCCAATGAAACCTTTAAACCTTTATGTCGAGCTGAATTATAGAGCACTCGAACTCAAGCGAATGACCCTGGGTCTGCGGGGTTAGTATAGATCTGCTCAAGTTATTTCTCCATATTAGGTAATATTTTGATGTAATGGCATGTAACGCCAAAAAAGGAAATAAAATAATTATAATATTATAATAACTATGATAATTAATACAGCTGTGTTAATTTTCGGTGATTTTGAAAATGATTGTGATAAATAGGCTAAAAGTCCTAAAGAGACCGTTTCTGTACAACCTTCCATTGTAGGCTTATACTATGAAATGAGAACAAAATTATCAGGTTAATATATTTTATTTAGTATGTATCCAAGACCTTAGAGGACTAGGTGAAGATGATGATAACATTGAACTACTTGGTGGTGTATGAAATACAGCGAATGTTTTTAACAGTGTCAATCTTACAGGATTTTTAATTACACGTTTTGAAATATTTGACTTATGAATGCCATCGTAAAACTCTGTAACTCCTATAGGATCAATCGCTGTTCCAGGCGTTTTTCTCACAGCGTCATACAAAAGATAGATTATATTAGATCCTCCAATCACTTGTCCTCGAATAGAAAGCTCTCCTGAGTTAGCCCATCTAATATATCTCGGATCTTTCGTAGTCGCTCGGTATAATGAAATCGCATCACTAACATAAGTCAACTAATAAATACCCAAATTTCCGTGACGTAGCTTGTTGAAACGCATCAATAACGTATTTGCTATTGGTTGAAGATATCTGCCTCGCGAGATGATAAATTGTTGATTTATCTCGTGGTGATTTAAATAAAAATAGATAATGAGCATTTAAATTTAAAGTTCTTATTTATTTTCCGGGGTAATAAAGGTTTTACATTAAAATTAGTACGGAGGTGTTTCTGTGATGAGATCCACGAATAAATAAATTAGTTACATCTTTATTATTAGATATCTCGCATAACAAATCGTCTAAAATAACTAAATTCCTAATTTGCGGGTTTGATATATTAACATCGAGTAACCCTTCGTGAAACTCGACTGAAGGTGTGTGTTCTAATATTGATTGAAATAGTTTCGGCTGATACTCGGTATAACGCCATATTATCCTCTCCGGATTATATTGAATCAACCGTCCCACCAGGAATGACTTTCCGCATTGGGTGGACCCGGCTACAAGCCCATTCATTGGATGTTGTAAGCTTAAATCCATAATGGTAAATGAGAATCGGAACATTAGTGCAATCAATTTTATTAGTTTTTTAACAAGTTTTTAGCATTGCATATTATTAGTGACATTATATTATTTAAAATTTATTTCGACAATTCACAGCGAATAGTAAACATTTCAATAATATTTTCACAATCTACCGACATAATTATTTCATAAAAATGCAAATCTACGCGCTTAGAATAATCCGTTATGATACAATCATGCTGGAGTTGAGATGGATGATTAATTTGACAGCCATTGCACGCTTTCTAAAGAGCTTCGTGTAATTGTTTAATTACAACGTTAGTCATCGCCTCCTTTATTTCCTTGATTTTCTTTAAACACTTCTGAATCGACTTGTACTGGTCGAGGAAATTCATCCAAGAAGATTGAGCGAAAGCTACCCCCTCTTTAGTCGGTAACAGTTTTCCATAGTTTACTCCATAACCATGGTACATTTGTCTAACATCTTAAACCTTTTGTTCGGCAAATCTATGAACCGAAAACCGTTTGGTTTCAGAACCTGTGAAAACCCACGAAGTTTCAGCTTCGTTATTGAAATAAGCTTCAATGGCATCTTTCTTTGTCCATAGCTCTTGCAGTTCCGCTTCTGTTAGTTTGATACCCTTTGTTAAATCTAATAGACCGCAGTGGATGGTTTCATCTGCATAAACGATTAACCCTTTGTCAGCAGACACAGGAAATGAACAATTCCTATAAAATAAATACATTAAGACAAAGTTAAGAATTATCACTGAGTATTCCTACTTACATTTTAAGGTTCCTCGGAGTCACTTCCAATACAATTCAGATGGTGAACTTTCTAAATATGGTCTTACTATTATACGGTTTTCCCTTTTATTACTCTGAAATTATTTATCTTCGACATCTTATTTATTAAAATGGAGTTTAAAATTAATTCCATTCTACGTATACGCATTTTGAAGTGTATCGCGTTACGTATATAGGAATTTACCCGGTCCTCATACGGAATCACGTGCACAATTACAATACTTGGGAACGATACGTTTCTCATACTTAAACTTTAGATATTCGTTTAAAATACTCGTGAGAAAGGTTCAAGTGTCAAGCAGCATATTTAAGTACTACAATGATATTAAAATGAAGTTTAAAAATATTTCTATTCTACGTCATTTTAACAACGAATATTCCATGACGTCAAAACACTTAAATCCATGTTTTAAATTCAAATTAACCGCATCCCCCGGGTAATCCGCGCACGCGTGCCGCCTAGGTGATCAATTTTTACATCATTTCAACTAATTCGGTACGATAAAACTTGATAAGATATACGTTCAAGTGTCACTCGCGATAAGCAGAGATAAATGAACAAGCTGGCCTGAACACAATATGTTGATATACGAAAAAACAAATCGTCGCGAGAAATATCATAAATACATTGACTTTTTGACGAGTTTACCCCCATTTCACCCCTTAAATCCCGGATCCCGGGATCGGCGTCTCGCCTTCACTTTCCTTCTACTCACACAACGCCGTGGCTTTAGATGTGATAGTCCGGATGAGTAATAATAAAAAGTTCAAACTTTCTACGGTCATTTTAATTTTCCTAATGCGGACGTTCATGGTAATGTATATCGCGTGTAAGATAATACGACCCATGTTCCGGATCCGAGATGACTTGGATGTTGACATTTAGCTCGTGATATTTTAATTGTTCCAGCACCAGCGCGGAAAAACCAGCAACGTGTTCTGGTTCGATAAGGTTGGTTCCTACGTTGATGCTCATTTTGACATTATGGAACCCGAAAAACCTGCAATATCCGTAAATAAGTTAATCGTGCAATGCGACAAGTCCCTCGTAACCACGCTTTCGGACGCCAGCCATCCTTGAACTCGATACAAGCGGAATACGGAGTTCGCCAACAACAAGCTCACGGCACATTCTTTATGTTGCGCGTCTGTTTCCGCCACATAGTATTTGAAATTGTTTTTCATATCAGAAACGCGTTTTTGCAGCTCGATTAAGGTGTGATAGCGGAGGAAATGGTAAATGTTGCACACGTTCATGAACGTCATCCACGCGTGCCTGGCATCGATCGTTGTTTCTGAAGGCCTTTTTTGTTTTTTGGCAATATTATCGATATCCTATCTATTGTCGTGGAAGTTGTCCTTAATCCACAGTAAACACTGAGCCGTAATTCTCACCTTGTTATCAAACTCGGCGTATTTGGCTAGAGTAGTTTTTAGTTTCGAGTTTTAGAGGAAATTCCAGGCGTACGCCAACAGTTGTTTGCCACGCTGCCGCGGATGGTCGTCTTTCCAAGTGAGGAGATCCTGAGTGCTTAATTGCCAGTCACAAAACAGCGTGATTTCGACCTCACCAGCACCCAACGGCGCCGGATCGTAGATTACTTTACTTTGTTTCCCTTTGGATCTCATTTCTAGTTTCTGGATTTCTTGTTTTTTAACGTAGTCTTCTATCGACTCTTTAGACGCCTGCTGGAAGGATTTAATCTGGTATGTCGCCGCGCCTTTGTACGCCTTCAGTATAACCCCGTATTCCAACGGATATTACCATTCCAGCCATGAACATTTTTAACCCCGCGAGATAGTTTACTTTTTCAGCACTTCGCGTTCGGGGTTCTTCATCACTAACATTTAGTTTTTGAACTTCTGGCCTTGGGGACTCGTTTATCCTCACCTTTGGAGATCTGACCAAGAAAACAACAACTCTCTGGTTTTGTTCCGGACCAGCTCACGTGGTTCGTGATGTTGGTTACCTATCACTCAATCGGTGACTTAGTTTCCAAAACCATTGGATGGACCCCTCCAATCATAACCATAGCGTTCTGGCACTCATTGTAATACCGACGATTCGCATTTTGTCACCAGCTTCCCCCGCCTTGGTGAATTAATATCTTTGAGCTAGGGCTAGGAATATTTCTGTCAATCACATCACGATTCAGAAATCCTAAAAAGGTTGCACGCTCTTCTCATAGACAATTTTCAATCAGTTAAATTACAGCAGAGCGATGAGCATTCTGTCGAAACGCTGCCGGCTCAGAAATTAATCAAAAGAAACACCGTATAATGCGGTCCGCGTATTTACGAACGTTTTGTTGAGTGAGATAATTCATTTGCGAATGGAATAAGAGTGGGAAATGTGGAGTAGTAACACCCTTTCACGGGACTACAACAAAATACAAGGATGTAGCAGCCAAGCAGATAGAAGCAAAAACTGCCAATAGCCCAGACACAACACATTCCGCTTGGGCAGACAGATACACCCACACTCACATCGAGATTACCCCCCCCCCCTGTAATATGTTACCCTTTCTTAACCTTTTCATATCAAATATATAAAAAATCCATTAAAAATTGATAATTGGTAATCAGGGACTCTATCCCGATTTTAGTTTAGCATTTGCCCCCTCCCTAAAAAAGGCCAAAAAGCTTCGGTATCGTTCGACTCTAATCACGAAACCTTTTAAGTAGTTTATTTAGCGTCATATTGCAAAGGAGAAAGTTTCGAGTTACTACCCGAGTAAAGTGTATTTTTAATTTAGAAAATCTAATGCAGGTGGTAGTTTCAAAACTATAGCAGTTAAACATATAATTTAAGAACTATCAGATCTTATTTGGGGTAAAACATATAATTTAAGAACTATCCACAAAATTTTTAACATATTCTATTTTATTTTCGAAAGTCACACGCTTTTAGTATTTCTACTAATAAACCTATTTTTATAATTTCCTACACAGGTTAAGAATTTAATTAATAAGTCTCATTTCCGACTACTCCAGACCAAAATTGTAAGTTATAATTAATTATTTTCATACCAGGTTATCATTTTTTAAATATATTAACGGATATTTTACTTTAATCAGTTAGTTAATCTCGAATAAAATGAAATCTTAATTAAATTATTATTTAATATTTTAATTTGCTTCGATTTTCTATGTATTTTTTATAACCTTGATAAAACAACACAATCACTTAAACACGAACTGATTAAAAAACAGTCACTTTTTTGTGTTTAAGAAAATGTATCATATTTAAATTATTTTCTGTGCAGAAACAAAAATGCCTCTCCCACGCCTGATTTAAGTATCTTATATTTTAGGTTTCTCCATCCTAAATATTTTATATTGTAGAGTGAATTTTCAGTTTAATACGAGGTGCTTTCTTTAATTTGGGCCTTCATTTCTACGACAGAATAATTCAGTTATACTAAAATAACGCGTAAAGAGGAGACCGATAACTCCAAACGGCACAAAATGTTACGGTAATCGAGTTCCACGAAGGACGTTTGGCCCTATAGTTTTTAATAAGGTCCAATAGAACCACTTGTTGCTTCGTCATCAACCTTTATTTCGGCATCTTTATTTATCTGATAAAATTTTTGATAAGGCTTTGTTTTATAGAGGTTAATTTTATCTTGAAAGTTGTCGACTTTGGTTTTTTGATTTTGCAACATTTTGTTTTGATGCTTGAGAAGTGAGTTTAAGCTTCATTATTTGGTTCAATGTCTCCTCGTCGTCATTTGAATGTGGGTCTTCGAGGTTTTGAGATAACTCAAATGAACTTTGCTGAACTGATTCTGAGGTGGATTTCTCCACACAATTTGGTTTGTGTGGTATTTGAATACAACTAGCTCTTTCTACAAGCTTTCTCGTCGTTGGATTATTAGACTAACTATTACTGTTAACCTCAACAAGTTTTTATGGAAGGGGAAAACCCCTTAAACCAGAGGGGAGAGAACTTGCCAAATCAACGCAGGAGTAGTTCCGAGTTTTCACCCAGTGCCACAAGCTGGGATCGAACCCGGCTCCTCTTGCTGCGAGGCGAAAGTGCTAACCACACAGATATTAATTTTTTATGTCGCTCAGACAGAATGAAATATAATTGAAATAAACCTAATTTAATTTACATGATTTTTGAATAATAATGACGTAAAAATAACAAAAAAATGTTTTTAATAATAGGAGTTGGATTTCTTTGCCTTCAGCCTACACTAAAATTGAAAGATTTCTGTAGGGTGCAGCGCCCCTAGTGCGAGATTTTCTGCTCATTCGTTTACATTGGAAATTAATTGATTGCGTTGGCCTCTATAGCGAGAACCAGGGCCGGATTAACCAATAGGCCGACTAGGCCTTGCCCTAGGGCACCAAGCCTACGATATTTTGAAAAAGTAAAAGTACAAAATTTTTATCATTTACTTTTCACAATTTTTTTCTGTAGCATTTTTAGTAAATGCGTTCACATTTTTCGATGTAAAGCTATTAACGTTGCTAAAATATCCGCAAGCCCACATTGTAAACTGATTTGTCACAATTAGAAGTTCTACTGCATTACTTTTTAAAATAAAACACATCGGTTGCCCGGTTGGCGCTTTCAGTTTCAAGCAAAGACTATATAAAGATTTATATAGTCTTTCGTTTCAAGTAGTAACTACAGTTACAATTGCTATAGAGTAGTTTCAGGCGTCTGCTTATAGAAAATAGCAAAGACGCTAGAGCTACACGTTTGGACCGACAACTGGGACAATTTATATAGTCATTGTAATTTTTCGTCAGGTAATAGGCGCATTTTCGCGATATGTGTGTTACCAAAGCTATAATACATGGGGTATTTAAATTATAATATTCAAGATAAGGATAAATGGGATTATTTTAATGGGTTAGAAGTTTCGTATGCCATTAAGAATAAAGACTAAATTAGTTAAGCCTGAGCTAGCTCAAACATTTCAATATTTGCCAATATTACTTTCGCGGATATTTATTGTTACTTCATTGAAGGAATATCTCCTTATAGTAAAGAACAATTAAAAAATCATAAAAGTTTAACTGGGTATAACCAGTTTGTAAGTGGATTTGTTAGAGACGTTATGGTTAAAATGTTCGACTCAAGTAACCACATACTCGTCAAAGGCACTGTGAGTATTTCTTTTATAAGAAGTGAATTCAGACTTTTAATCTAATCTAATCTAATGAATTAATACGTTTCTTATAGGTTATGCATTCCCAGAGGCTGAATGAACCCCCACTTAAACCATGGATCATTGTTAATGAAAGCACTATATGTCCATCTCATGTGGCCATTGCAATTGCATGGCTGGATTAGATGAATCATAGTTTGGGAAATAATAATACCGCAAGCTCTGCCATGTCTTCAAATCTAACCTCAGCGGATAAAAAAATAAGCAATTTGGTTCAAAGGTCAGTACCAAGGGTGACTAATGCTGAGCACAAAATACTGGCGGACAAACTCTTCAGCCGTGGTGTAAAGGGGTCGTACTTCAGTATCGATAAGAACTACCAGGCTGAATATATACCTAAATGCACGAATGCAGCTTTTCCACCATTACTAACGGAGCTCTTTGATGAAAAAACTAGGGGATTGCCTTTCGATGACCTAATGCAACATTGCAACAATATTAACATTGACTTTACAACTGAACCAGCTGAGAAAATTGAACGACAAACTAAATTTCAAAACAAGAGTAAAATATGGCACCACTTTTTTCATCGAGTTTGTCATAGCAGCCCCGAAAAACCATCCACATCTTTGATCTCTGTAATTTGCAACCCTAATGCTAATAAGTTTAACAGTGCCGCAACTTCCGGGTGTGTCTTGAATGAAGAAACGATCAGAAAAACATACATAAATCATATTTAAAAAACACACGTAAATTTTAAATGTGATATAGGAGGACTATACCTAAATCCACGCTTCCCATTCCTAGGAGCATCTTCTGATGGGCTAGTTAGTTGCGATTGTTGTGGCCAAGGCCTTCTTGAGGGGAAGTGCCCTTATTCCTTAAAATACAAATCTTACAAGGAAGGACTGAATGACCCCAAATTTTGTCTAATGGCAAACTCAAAAATTAGTAGATTTTGACATTGAGATAATTTTTCCAGACGAAACATTTTGGCAATCGGAATTGCCGAAGGCAGAAGCCTTTTTTAAAAAAGTAATTTTACCCCAATTAGTTGGTAAATACTTCACTGATGACCCTACATTTAAAGACAACCCGCCCAAAAGAACTAGAGGTAAAAAGAAAGTTGGTTCGCTCCCAACTAGCAAACCTGATAAGAGTCACGCAACACCAGTTCCTACAACCACAAACTCTCCAATTCCCTCAACCTCTTCGCACCATTTAAAATTACGCAATTAATGCCTCTAGCCCAAGATATCTTATCTCCAAGCAAAAAAATATAACAGTAGTCTGATATGCAGTACCTCGGTTACGAATATTCAGATTAACGCTGGCTCAGTTACGAATAATAAACAAAAGAAGACAAATGTAGTAAAAAAGAAACAGAACATAATTTAGATTGATACTGACAGCGATGCTAGTGTGGAGCTGTGGTGTTCGATCAAATGGTTTCACTTTCTTTGTTAGAAATTAAGGTAAATGGTTTTTCCCCAATTGTGCCAAGGATACTAAAAGTACAACCAAATAGCCCCTCCTAGGGGACTTTGTCCCCTCGGAGAGGTAAAAAAGAAGACTACAGTTTTAAATTGCTTTGAATGACTGTTTACCTACTAGGAAAACTACAAGAATATTGAAAGTCAGTCGCTGGGCAATCGTTGTCTCGTGATTACTTTCGGTTGCCCAGAGTGCCACACCGTTCGCAATCCCAATGCATTTAATGGCCGGAATATTGCGACTTTGGCGCTCTCCCTGACGATACAATACGGCTTAGTGGAAGCGAGCGCAGTTTTTCTCGAAACAGTAAAATATTTCTCCGCCACTCGTTTCGTGCGATTATACCGTTCCTCTGCAATATTGGCTAACGGTATTTTCTTTCTTGACCTTCTTCGCGCGTAGCCGGGCCTCTCCAAGCGTTTGTCCAGTTTGAGGCAATTCTAATCGAAATAAAGAGAAAAGATCATTATACGTATGGGTATAAAAATAATGCTAATGAAACCAAATTAACGCGGAAAAGTGCACTACGAGTAATTGCCAAAAAAAAAAAACGATTTCAAAATCTAACGCCGTTAGCCGCGGTCTAAGGCAGGGTTTAAAAAACCCAGCTCATTGGGTTTTATTGGGTTTTTACCTAAAATGATACACTAAATCGATGATTTACTTCATTTTAATTTTTTAGTTTTCAATTTAACACTTCCTATTTCTCGCCCTTCTTCGTAGACGTAAAGTATCGCCTGCTCCATGTTCTACTACATATTGATTGAAAGTTTATTAAAAAGCAATATTTTTATAATATTTAAGAATTTAAAGAATTAAAGTTTAATTCTTGAAATTCTTTAATATAGTTTAACTATTAAACTATAAATTGAAACTTTTTAAGGTGGGTCCATTTGCTCTCGTGATTTTTTAAAAGTATTTTTTGGCACTGTTTGCTGAATTCTTTGGTTTCGTATAATAGTAGTAGGTGTTTAATTGCCAAATTCTTTAGTGTATTAGTTTAGAGCAGGGTTTTGTACCCCCCTCCGCTTGGAAGAAATCCCAACGCGTGCCAAACTTTAATTGTCCCACTTCTATCTATTTCACAGTGTTCCCAACAATGACAGTGCCAGATCAAACCACCTGTTTAACGGCCTTATAAGTCGCTAGATGACTTGGGCCTAAGGTGGTGCCTTGGGTAATAGCCCAGCTGATTACTATTATTATAAACATGCGCCTGATGCACGGAGCTGCAGGGCCTAAGGAGGAAGAAACATAGGTCTCCAGTGAAGACAGTGTTTACCCCAATAAGTAAGGAAAACATAACGAAGCGCAAGGAGCAAGACCAAAGATAAGGATCCCAAAGACGACCAAAACAGAGTTCCCCTAGAATTTTGGGAGCCCATTTTACCTATTCCGTCTCCGCCTATATATATATGAAGACGTTGGAGAGCACGGGAAGAACGAACCGGAAAAAGAATGCTCCCGATACACCAAAAACCCCTACAGCCATCCGCCGAAGAAGTAGCCTATGTTTTAGCACGCCAAGAAAGATAAAAAGCGCTGGAGAATCATGACACAGTTGAAGGCGACCAATCGGAGGCAAACAACCATTAACCGGATTACCACGCGCCACCTAGATGCATCGACCGTTAAGTTAATAGGCGTTTCCATACATCAAAAGTATAAAATATTTCTCTTTTTTTAAGTACTTAATTGGCACGCGCGTTTCGTACGTGCACTTCAAATTTTTTATCAGATTCAGCGCGTGCTCTCTATCTTGAATCACTATGGAGCATACTCTACTCTAAAAAACGACTAAACAACAAATTCTTTTGGGGATAAGTCATATTTGTGCGGAAAGCTCCCAAGATAAATTTTAAATAATGTGTATTTGTTTTCAATTTTTTAAAACAGAATTATCCGAAGACGTCGACTTGGAATTAATAATGAATAAATTCATTGAAGTTTCAGATATCAGAAAGAACACTTTCTTAAAAATAAAACATTAATATTATTTAGTTTGATGTAAATAAATTTTAAAATAAAAATTCAGTCGAGCCCCCACAAGAATTTTTGGCGATCTCCGCCACTGGGAGCAGTACCAAAGATGGACACAGTTCCAATCTAATCTTTCACATAATTTATTTTCGTTGTCTCTGTAAATTTTCTTTTAATTACCTTTCCATTCCTTAAGCAGTATTTTATAATGTAAAACTGTACTAGATTTTTGATGCGAATAAAAACCAGCGTTTAACTATTAGTAGGAGAATCTATTTAGAGGTATTTTACGCGACTTTTAGGAGACTCGATCGAAACTAGGCTTTTGAGGTTTTAAGTATGAGATGGTTTCAAGTGAGTTGAACTTAAGCAAAATTATCCAGCCAATCCCTGATGACCTTTTTGTAAACAGGCTTCAAGATTCAAGTTGCAATCCATCATGGCAGTTGAACAATGAGCTTTCACTTCGATAATATTTTGGGTATCCTGCCGGAGCGTAATAACGAAACGAATAATAAATTACGTTAATAACTGAAAATGAACCAAATATGCTTAGATGGCGTGCAGGCAGCGTTTCATAATCGTTTCCGTCAATAATTTGTCAAAACAAGTGTTATATTTTTCATTTTTTGCAATAAAATCTTTTTGAAGATTTTGAAAAATTATGACTAACTTTTGATCTAATATATCGACTTTTAGAAATAGTTTAGACATACAACAAATTAAAGTTCATTTTAAGAATATTTTTTATGAATGTCTGAAATCGAAGTTTGCCCTCATAGCGATATTGGCCGTCAGAAATGACCCCCCGTTGAATACAAATCTCGAAATTAAAACGGTAAGGTTTAGAAAAAAAACGTCAATGTTTTCGAAACCAGCGATATGCATTACCCTAAAATCGAGAGTTTCATAGTAATCATCGAAATAATCCTCAATTTATTATACAAAATGTTTGAGGATGCGAAAATGGAGCTTTCAAGAGTTTGAAAACGTGACTTATTTTCGAAGGGCTCTAGTTACGCAACTGCTCCGTCAATTTCGCCAAAAAATTTATATTTCTTCATGATTTGGTCGTGGTTTAAATTTTATTTGAATCGGCCGTAACATGGTGGCATGAGTTTTCGATTTGACCTGGGACCATCTCCTAAAAACCTTGTTATTGTTCATAAAAATACGCAAATCATTTTAAACGTCAGACTATTATCTACAACTTAAAGATTATACGATATTTCCAAAATGTTCATACATTCATTTGTAATAGTTGAATAAACATGTTGTAACTTTTGGACTAACGAATGAACACTATCGTCTTCCGTTTCAACATTTGGAAACATAAAGGTTCGAATGGCTGAAATTACAGTGTATCCACTTACGTTGAAGATATTTTGCGAGACAACCCCGTATCTAGATTTAAAAATATATAAAAAACTCAACTGCTTTTTGGCCGGAAGTTGTGGAGGACAAAATTAACGAGAAAGGGTCCCTGATTTCTGGGCTAGTGTTGGCAAAACTCGGCAAGGAAATTCGTCTATCGAGCAGAAACCTATGATGTCAAAATGTCTATCTTAAAAAATAACGTCAAACTTAAGGGTTCTAACATCTACGTTGAACATGATTTTACTCCTAACCAACAACTTGCAAGATATAAACTTCGTGAATTTGCCAAAACCCGTCTCCTTGAACGATATAAATGGGTCGCCACAAGTGCAGTTTCAATCGGCAATGACGTCTTCAAGTTTGACTTCGGCACGGAAAAAGTTACCCCGAAATAGATCTTAAGTTTAATGGATGTCCTACTGGTTCGTTTGCTTTTTTTATCAATGTTGAAACTTCTATATCACAATATCAGAAGTGCAAACTATAACCTCTCTCACCTATTCCCCTCAATTTCCGAAAAACTGAACCTTGAACCAGACAATATAGCGTTAAGCGAAACGTGGTTTAAAGACAAAAGTTATGATTTCTACCCTAACTTTGTTTTTACTGGCCTTGGGCGCACTAATCGTTGGTGACTTTTAGTATAATTTTTAAATAGGAGACAATGGCTCTCGCGACGATAGCACGAGCTTTCTTACCGATAGATAGCGCTTTATAAGGTTAGCCTGCAGAAATTACGCGTTTCTGCTAGCTGTCACCTCCGTATTCACTCCCTTTGATTCCATGGTCTTGTCTTTATTTTTAAATCGATTACGAAATATGTTCACAACATTTTTGATGTTACCCCCCCAAATACCAACAATCGTAGGAAATCATATTTATTACAAATTCCGTTTGCTAGAACTACTTTAAAACTTGGCTCAATTATATGTAAAATTTCTAATATCTTTAACGAAATGAATCCTTCTTTTAAAGAGAGTATTAATACCTTTAAAAAAACCGCGAAAAATTATATTTTATCTACATATTCATCCAATTATTGTATTCCCTAACTTATTGTTATCTATTTTTTTGTTTAAATTTACATTGTTAACCTATTATTGTCAAAACTGATGTACAATTAATATCTTCAGGCTTCAAAGTCGTTAAAGACTTAGCCTAGTCATCCATTGTGTTCAATCATTTGGAAGAATAAAAGCGAGTTAATAATAATATGCGGAATTAGTAAATTAAAACTATCATTCGTAAGTTTTGAATTTAATTGATGAAACAGCGACAACAACCACGATGGGAAGAATTCCGAACGCCGAGCTAGTCTTGAAGAAGATCTACTACGATCCTAAGCACCCTGCCAGCTACGACGGGGATCAATTCCAGATGTATTTGGCTGATATGCGAGACATTGCAAAGTTCAACTCGTGAGCAGAAGAGCCTGGGCTATCCCTATAAAGACCATGGAAGCTGAAGACATCGTAGAAGCAACCAAAAAAAAAACACACACACCAATCTTACCCCTCCAAAAATTCACACTTATTAAGTTCCAGGACTGCCTTAAAAGTAAACCGTTAAATTTTTCACGAGTGAGAATGACGACATTAAGGCTTGTATGGTTGAGAGACTTAATCGAAAACTGAAATCGAAAATATTTTACGGGTAATAATACAAACAGATATTTGGATGTCCTACCCGATTTGATTCATAGTTATAACACTACGGTACACTCTACGATTAAAATGACCCCTTTAGATTTTTTGGTAAAGTACATTAAATAAGTTATGCGCTATTATATAATTTTTTGAAAATTTCGGGTATATATATTGTGGTGACTCTAGTAATTACTTCAGCGATAAAAGTATTCGAAGCTGTAGTGTCGTTAAAAAAAACTCCACACCGCATTAGACCCATCCAAATATTGCCCAGTCCAGCAGCTATCTCAATCCATTTATGGTTTAGGTAGGCGGGTAGTAATTAAGTTCGTGGATCCTTTAAAGTAAAGGTGCGACGGATCAGGTGATTCCGCCACTCGATCGCAGCGACTGCAACTCTGAAGTTTCAAAATTAGGTTTTCGGATAAATTATGGAATTTTTCGACGTATCTTTACAAAATTTCTCAGTAAGGAGGCCATTGGCGTTCATCTGAAATTCTTGATTTTTATTATCGCTTAGCCCAGAAATACAACTTTCATTTAATTTCATGTAATACCCGACTGCATTAATCGACTTTCGTTAAAAAGCGCTATGGTTTTTCTGGACGTACATGTTAAAAATTTCCAACAACCCTAGAATGTTATCAAAATTTAGAAGAGTTGGATGGGTTGCAACATTACGTGCCTTCAGAATACGTGTACAGTCTGGGTAGCCGATTTCAGTCGATGCGTAGTCGGCTAACCCGCTTATTATGGCCAGTCAAACGCCCACGATGATATCTGGCTACCAACCACCTCGCTCCAGCGGCATAGTTCTTATACCGAGTCGATATCACAAATCCCCTTTCCGAATTAAATGACGGCCCAGCTCATACGGAGATTGAGGATGGTATGGACGGGGAGACAAAGCGAAATTAGTTAAAGACGTCGATCCTAATTGAACGACGAGTGAAGTGATATAAGAAAGTTTCTACTCGAACGAGCTGAAAGATATTTGGGGCATGAACGAAGTTATATCGGGCCATTTCTGCCAGCGAAAACAATTTTAGAGCGTGGCAAAATCCGAAAAGCGTAAAATAAACAAAACGAGAAAACTTCAATACGAAGTGGCGTTAGCCGATTTGGTTAAATGGGAGACTGGGGGGAGGTGGCGCTCGTTGAAAAAACACCCCCAACTCATCGTATATTAAATTAACCAAAGCAATAACGTCGAGATACAGCTCCCGACGACTTAAACGGCGAGGACATATGTCACTCGCTTTATATTTTTCACCGAGCTAAGGTCGTAACGCTAAAGCTTTTTTAAAAAATAAATAAATCTTCCGAATACAAGAACGATCTCTTCCACCGAGAGTCTATTTAATAAGACGTTATCTGCGACCTCGTCACCACAGTCCTCGATCTGGCAGTGAAAATGGCAACAGCCGTTGTAGTACACTTTGAATCTTTACTCGGCCGTAATACGTCCCTGGATCATCGAGACTTTGTGATTAAGGAATTACGCGTCCGTTGAAGCAAACTCGGTCACCCAGCACGCGACGTTCCGTCGTCCGTACAAAAAAAAACCCTTTTAGCACCGGAAATTCTTTCACGTAACCTTCGGATTGGGAAAAATATGCATGGAATACTTTGAGACGATGACGAACAACCGCCGTTTCACCGTCGACGCCAAACACGTCTACAGCAAAGGCGAGGACAAGACAATATTCATCTCCGAGATGCAAGGCCACTCGGTAACGGCTGGCATTGGATGCCCGAAAGCAAACGTCATTATCCGGCGATGCGAAATACACAAGGGGTTCCACAGCGACAAAATTGCCTGCGCTCAAGTTCGCGAGCTGATTCTTCGATTACGAAAAATTTATCAAACAGTTCAGATCCGTCGACCATATATTCCAGCACTGGCGATGATAAACTATAAATTGACCTTTCCAGGCGTTTTTTATTGGATGAATTATAGTAATAGCGTTAAACGTTTCTACCTTATTAATCAATGTACGCCCCTACCATTTAATATATTTAATTTTGTAACCTCATTTGATCATTTCAACAATGCGTGTGTGTTTCCGTTTTTTTATCTCATTGCGTGTATTTTTAGCGAGGGGCTGATCACTCCGCGTAATCGGTGTACAGAGCCGTACCTTTGACTGTACTAATGGGACTACGCGTAATCTTTGAAGTCCCTGCCTTTGGCAGTGGTAATCTAAGCGTAGTCCGGTGTACAGACTTTCTAAGAGTGGTTAGCCCCTCGATTTTTAGTTTTTTACGTAAAAAAACTTTTGAAAACCCCGACTAGTTATATTACGTACGCAAACAGCTCCAAACCCGTCTCCCTGCTGTTTCGCTATCATTTTCCTTTTATACTTTTTTGTGAAGCGTAAGCAAAGCTATTGGCTATATTGGTCCTATTAACCTCATACCTAAAGACCTTTGATAGGCCTCTACTTTGCGAAAATACCTGGCCGGAACCTCGCTTTAGTACATAGTGCGTGGTTTGAAAATCCTAGACTTTTTGCCTAGTCTGCCTTACGAATAAAGCTACTTCAACCAAACAAAGATAAGTCGCTTAGCCGCGGTCGAAATCAGACGTTCCACCTTGGATTATTAATAGAAGCTAACGCTTCCTGAATATGACACTTACTTAAAAACGCGGCTCACAAATAACTATACTGAAATAAAATTATGCTTATTTGATTCTTAGTTGGAGTTTTCAGTTTTTCAGTTGGTATAGTCGGTAATATTTTCCCAATAGGAGTATTCTGTGGTGATTCAAAATCTGGTAATCTTAGTGAGTTTTTAGGGCCTTTTTAAATGAAATATCAGAGCTGAATAATAATGGTTTTAACTATGGGGGAAGAGTTTTCAATTGCAATTTAGGATGCTCCAAAGTTGGGTAAAAAAAGGGAGGCATGTCGTTAGACTAAAAGTCAGATGGTTTTAGAGTTTTCAAATAAACTTAAATCAGCTAGGGAATATGTACCTTGTGAGTTTGTTAGGAAGCCTCGATCTCTTAAACAAAAGATCGGTGGAAAGCTACAGAATTTCGACTTTTTGTTATACCTATGCAGGTGAGCTGTTAGAAATGTTTGTATTTACATCTCCCAAATTTTATGGAAAAGAATTTGTTAGCTGGAATATTCATTCCCTGACACATTTATCAGCTGATGTCAAACGATTTGGTCCGTTGGATAACTTTAGCGCTTTTGCTTTTGAAAATTTCTTACAATTGTTAAAAAAAAATTGTGATCCCCAAACAAACCCCTTCAACAGCTGATTAAGAGACTTAGCGAAGGTCAAGTCAGTTTATCAAGTAAACATCAAAATTAAGGGTTGGGACTTAAAAAGAATATAAAGAACGCAGCTTAATCATTCCACGTAATGTGAAGTCTTATAAAAAATATATCAACTCCTTATTTACGCTATCAACTCGTCCTCCTGACAATTGTTGTAAATTAACTACGGATGATATTGTATTTATCAAACCAAAAATAAGGAAATATATATAGTTGGGAACTTATGTAAGTTTTTCGAGGACAGTTTTAACTACCCAGTACACTCAAATCAACTTGGAATTTTTACATCCAGAATTTCCAAACAAGTCAAAACCTTTCCCTTAGATGTAGTTAAAGGCAAATGTTTTCACTATCCAAACAAAACAAACTCATTAGTTACGATAGTACCACTTCTTAATTATTGCTAATTTTCATTTGGGTTTCTAGCGGTATTAAAATCTGATAAATAGTACTCAATTTAAATTAAATTAAATTTATATTTATTATTAATTAAAATATTTTATTAAAACAATATGTTTAAAAACATTGATTTAATTTGAATTTATAGATAGTTGATTCAGTAAAATCAACTATTAATAAATTCGAAATAAATAAAATCATATTATAAAACTAATTTACGTTCTAATGAAATCAATACAGAAAAAACTCGATTTAATTCAAGGTAAAGGCATACTAGTTAGGCCTGTTTTTTAAGTGTCTTTCCAGATGTATGTAATATTTAACTTTGATGATGAAGAGACGGTAGAAGCGGTACCATATACTTGGTGCCCAGATGAATCTTCGTGCTTTTGGCCTCCACAGCGTCATTTAAATGAATTAAATAAGTTAATTCAAGAGTCTGCTTCTCCAGGAGAAGATTGGACACTTTATAAAGGAAAAATTATTTACAAAACAGGTTCGTAACTAAATGTTTGACTTTAATATATTATAAGAAATAACTTATTTGAATTTCCTATAGCACTTTACATAAATGCAAGGTAGAAGAATTCTTAAACGGAAATATCTCCAAGAATTTAATAATGATAGTGATGCAAAATCAGCTGATGGTATGAAATGATCTAAAAACACTGTATAACTAAATCAATTTCTTAAAACATTTATATATAGATAACACGACGATTCCAAAAAGGAATAAAACTGGAAGAAAACCAATTGTTCTGTCGAAACCGCCACAATTTCCCCAAAAAGGTAAAGAATGGGCGATTGTGAAAATTTCAAACTGTTTATTAATAAATCCTTAATTTTTTGTAGACTCCATTGGCAAATATATTTCAAAGAGTTGGTCAAATACTCCTGAGTGTTCCCCAAACTCATCAGTTTCTCTGCAAAAAAGTGGGTCAGAATCATCTGATAGTCTCCAAGCTTCGCCAAAATGTAACTATATTGAAAAACATTTATTTTTTAAAGTATGGTTTAGTGGAAAATATATTTAATTTTTATAGCACGAAAAATGTCGTTAACAGCAAAGACTTCAATTTCAAAAGAGAATATTAAGATGGGAAAGAAATCGAAGAAATCTATTTCAAAGAATTGGTCACAAACTCCTCCCCCCATCAAGCTCGTCACTTTCACTGCGAAAAAGTGGGTCAGAATCATCTGATAGTCACCAAGTTTCGCCAAAATGTACCTTTATTGAAAGTATATGGTTTAGTGAAAAAATATTTTATTTCATAGCACCAAAGACTTATATTTCAAAAGAGAAGACAGGAAAGAAATCGGACACACACTCATCGCTTGTGAAAAAAACCAAGAACGTACAGAAATCTACTGACAAATGTAGAGGTTCACTATCTACTACCTTATCCAAGAAAACGTTGCCATTTAAAAGTACAAAATTATCTAAAGATGTAAATGAAAAAAATACTAGCAAACCAATAAAGAAACTACTCGGACCAAAGAAAATTTAGACCAAACAAGTGTAGAAAGACATTCAAGACCTGTGTTTTCTGCGTTGTTTCTAAATGAGCAAAATGTGAATAATCAAACAGTGCGTTTATCAAGTGAGCTTAGAAGGTCAAATTTGGATAGTGAAATAGAGAATTTCTCTAAGGATCAAAGAGGTTTGATTTTCGATAATGAAGCTGATGATCGGAGAACAACAGCAGAGCCTAGAATTCCAAATGACTATGGAAGAGTCACCCCTCATCGCAACAAGTCTTATTGGGATACCAATCAAAGGATGATCAAAGAAGTCAGTATGATTTTTTAAGTGAAAGCAGAGGACATCCCGCTCCACAGAGGAATGGCGGTTCACCGAGATATTCAAGAGGCCATGATGATTATGAGCGAGAATACCCCCCCCCCCACCCATTATGTCATTTGTGAAGGAGAATAAATCGTTCGACGAAGTTTCTTTAAAATTTGGTTTTTTAAATATGTGCGGTGGACGATCAAAAAGAAAATGGACTGAACTTTCTGAACTAATGTTCTCTCAAAATTACGATTTTATGGCTGTTACTGAAACACATTTACGAGGGGAGGAAATGTCGAATATACCAGACAATTTAAAGTGGATTGGCTTGAACAGAGATGGTGACAAAAAACAGGGTGGAGGAATTGGAGTTTTGTCAAAATTTAATGATTTAATAGTAATAAAAAAGTGCCATGAACATTTGTGGGTTGCACTCCGGATTACCCGGACATTGCCTTTTCAATAGTGTATTGCGCTACGGGAAACACCTCGACTATAACGGAATGGAACAGAAAGATTTACGAGTGTTTGTCGCAGGACGTTCAAGAGTTAAGAAATGTCGCTGGGAAGACAAAATTGTTTGTAATGGGTGATATGAATGGACATATCGTTGAATTGGACGGAACAGATGATTCTAACGGGCGCTTGTTAAAAGAGTTTAGTTCTTACAATGATTTGGTAATGGGTAATCTAATGGACGTGTGTGACGGTAAAACTACTTGGCAAAATCACGGTTCCAGTTCGTCTATTGACTATATCCTACTGAGTGAAAACTTGATACCGAACGTTCAGTCAATTTCGATAAACGAGGACGGTTCCAACAGCCTGGAAAGTGACCATAATTTAATTACGACGTCGGTTTTGTTACCAAGGACCACACGTACCCGGAATTCGAGAATTAAAAGTGCACGATCCGCTGCCGGAGTGAGAGTCTTTTGGGATTTTTCTGATATGGAGAAGGTGGCGAATTATGCTAAAAAAATGGAAAGTTGGGCGACTGAGTCAGGAAGGGAGTGCTCATATGGTGATTTCGTAGAAGCTATTAAATCCACAATGGAAGTGACACTTTCTCGTTTAAAGAGCAAGGGTCATTATACTGGACAGGACAAATGTCTTAAAAGCTGGTGGGATGATGAAATTAAGGAGGCAATAGCTGTTCGTAAAGCGGCATGTCGAGCTCACAGAAAAGCATTACATCAAAAAGAAGAAACGATCAGGACTAAGGCGAAATGGGATTTTTACATGAAAGCTAGACTTGACTGCAAGCTCTTGATTGATAAAAAGATACGCGCCATAAATAAAAAGGCAGAGAAGGACATCATGACCGCTGGAAAAGAGCGCGGAAAGAAATTTTGGAAGTATTTGAAGCGGTTGCGAAAAACAGCGCCAACTTTGACAGCGGCCACGGGTATTAAAGGAAAAAATGGATCTTTGCTATTTCAACGGGAAGCTATTGTGCATCGCATCCAAGAATATGTTCGGGAGCTTGAAAATGAATTATTGAAAGCTTCGTCACTGTCAGCTCGATCTAGTGATGGTGCACCAGACCGATGCACCGCCTACATAGACATTGCCGTTGAGGATTTTTCTTATCAGGAATTGAAGAGTACGTTGCGAAACTTACGTTCGGGCAAAGCCGCTGGTTCTGATGGTATTTACGCAGAAAGTCTCAATCTTTGGGCCCATTGGCTAGGCGGTGTTTGCTACGCTTATGTAATGAGTGCAGAGAAAATAAGACTATTCCGAAGGATTGGACTGAAGCTCGAGTGACTCTTATTCATAAGGGCAAAGATAAACTGGAAGATGAACTAAACTCTTACAGACCTATAGCAGTTACATCTGTGCTGTACAAGGTTTACGCTATGTTGGTGCGAGAGCGTCTGAGTACCGAACTCGAAGCAGCTAACTCTTTGGATGAGGCGCAAGGTGGCTTTCGAAAAGACCGTAGGATAGCTGATAACATATTTTTCTTAACTCATCTAATAGAAATCTCACGACATCGAAATCTTGACGTTTTTCTGGCTTTCCTTGATATCACTAAGGCGTACGATAGCGTGGATAGAGGTCGATTATGGACGAGTCTTGAAGCGAAGGGAGTCACTATGGGAAACATCGAACTCGTTAAAAGCCTCTATAGCAGTTGTATCTATACGTATACTCTTAACGATGTGACGACCACACCCGTCGAAAGCAGAATTGGACTACGTCAGGGCTGTCCCCTGTCCCCTTTGTTGTTTATCGCTTTTCTGGATGAACTTGCGTTTCGGCTGTTTTCCCTCGGGATGGGAGCTTGTGTTCCTAAGTACAATGACATGGAAGAGCAGGTAAAAGGGAAGTTTACCATCATTCCCTGTTTGATGTACGCTGACGATATCGTTTTAATGGCAAATAACGCTGGCGAATTGCAGCTACTTTTGAACGAATGTACGAATTTCGCTGAACAGAAAGGGCTGTCCTTCAGCGCCGAAAAATCTAATGTCTTGCCCATTCTGTCGTCGACTCTGAAGTGTAAACGTGATTTCGTCCTTCAACATAGTACGATTAAAATTGTCGAGTCGTACAAGTACTTAGGAGTTGAGTTCTCCTCAGGGAGGAATTATCTTGAACAATGGGAAAAGTCCTTAGTGCCTAAAGGAAATCAATTTCGGTGGTTGGTCCGTAACCTCGCGGAGAAATCCTATAATTCGTACTCCGTTGCCAGAACTTTGTGGAAGACAGTAGCTGTACCGGTGTTAACGTACGCAAATGAAGTTCTCGACGTCTCTAAACCTATTTTGGAATCTCTCGAATATGTCCAACGTGAAGTCGGCCGATACGCCTTGTGTGCTGGTCCGATGGCGGCGCATATAGCCATTAAGGGAGAAATGGGCTGGAGCTTGATGGTCGAGCGAGAAGCACGCAGTAAACTTACCTCGGACGCTTGAAGTTCATGGCTCCCCACAGGCTGGCGAAGAAAGTTTATGTAGTCGCCCGCAATTTGAGTCACTTCAGCTCTCGCTTCACGAGACGCGCGGCTATTCTCGATCGCACATATGGCGTTGGAACTCAACGATCTGAGGCACGATCAGAAGTGCAGTGGAACTGTTACGTCGACCAAGATGTTAACCGGCACGCGGAGATAAATTGGCTGAAAAAAGTGGAGAGTCACCGCTCACTTCAAGTGTACAAAACTAAAGCAAGACCGAGTGCTGAAGACTGTTACGATGGTAGCTTTCCCAGTGGCCTTCTTTTTCAAGCTCGGACAGGCGCTTTATTAACCGGTGAACATTGTGGCCAGCTATTCGGATCTTCGACAAGATGCGTACAATGCGGTGAGAGAGAAGGGTGTCCCGCCGGTGATTGAGAATTTCATTCTCAATCACCGGAAGGACACAGAGCTTGGCTCCCGCCGTTCACCCGCGCCTCTCCCGTTCCTCCCCCACCCGCGCCCCCATCTCAATCACCAGAATTTCTAATCACCAGATTCTCCCGTTCACGGGTTGCTTTCCCCCAACCCCCATTCACTGGATACTTTATCTCTCGTTCACCAGCTCCTTTCCCCCATTGCTTTCACCCCTTCTAATCACCAGTTGCTTTACCCCATCCCCATTCTCCAAAATTAGTTTTCCTCGCGCAGATATCTGGAGATTAGATTTTTACCCGTTTGCTTATCGCTTCAGAACCCCTTAATTTCTAATCTCTAGGCAATAATAACAAGTTATTTTCAATTTAATTAATTTCCAATTTTATTTTACTTTTAATTACATGATTGCGTAAAACAGGTTCTAATATTAGACCGACATTATAAATAACGCGTTTAAATCGCATTTTATCAATATAAAAAAATTAACTCGATCTTCGTAAGGAATATGTACAATTTCATTTAATGGGCTGAAACGAACTACCTTCTGCAAGTGCGGATTGTATAAATAATTTTAATAAAAGTTCTACCTCACCACGTCTGACCGGAATAGATATAAAATCGTCATCCTCCAGTGCCGCTGCCCTTGGTGGTGCCTGGATCTCCCATTCTTGCGAAAGGTACTTTTTTTCCGATGGTGAATTATCCCTCGACGGACAGTGTGGAAAGAATCTAGCATGTTCCCATTCTGGTACGTCTCCTGATTCCCATCCTTCTAATACGCCATGGCACTTGTAACATCGTACTTCATCGCCCCGCTGAATATAGTAGAATCCAGCCTTCGCTAGTTGTTCCTTAGTAACGTGCGGATTTCTCCAGTGACGAAAAGTTTCAAGTCGATACGCTTCGATGTCCATACTGTAAACTGATAGTTTCTATAAGCTATTGTCAACATTCTTAAGCCTAATTGGTTAAGCCTAAATTTCAATAAATGTTTTTCTATTTATTTTGGTTAGACTCTATGACTATTTGACTAGAATCTAAGTCTATTTACTTCAATTTAAACAAGGCCTAATTTCCCTCTACAGTAAAATAATAAAGTCACTTACTTTTACGGAAATCCTGAAGCCTTTGCCAGTAAATAGAGTCGAGAAGGCGGGGAACGGAGCGCGAAAATCTACGTGTCTCTTCTCGATGAGGTCCAGGAACTAAAAGAACGTTGAGTCGTATATCTAGAGATCAAATAACACTCGAAACTTCAAGTAAATCCTGATTTCTCATTGGCTGAAACCAATTGACGTCACGGGAGAATGTAAAATGTAACCAAAAATAGAGGTTACTGCTCATCGGTTAGCGAAAAAAATTCGTCACGTGTTAAATTAGGCAAATTAGAATAGCTGAAAATACATTGCGCTTACTTCGCACTAATTTACTTCTGATACAACTTTGATAAAAATTAATCCTGTTTCGGGGGGAACCCCCAGGAGGAAATCTTAGAGACTATTAACTCGGTAGAATACACTATTTTAGCAATTGCAATTGCATATAATCCTTGTTATTGTAATGTTTGATATATACTGAAATGATTATTGTTGGATAGGAAAATAAAAGAATCGTGATAAATGTTAATTTTTTTATTATAAAATAATTGGGACGATGAGTAGTATCCTACTGGAATGTATTTCGCCCTCATCGTCCCAATATAATTGATGTTCCCAGACTTGAAGAAGCTTCCTGGGCTCTCCAACCTCAAAGCTAACAGAACAATACATAAAATTTTAACTTTAGTACAGTATAAATAATTCGTGAAATTTAATTTATTACCTTATTCTAATCTCAAATTTAATAGAATCATCGCTCGCACTTTGCATTAATATCCCCTTAATTTCTTCAATTCTACATGAAGAAAATTAAAATCTAAAATTTTTGTTCTAAAAGTTATTTAAATCTTAAAATAATATTTACCTCATTTTTGATTTCGATTTAGTTTTTGCTCCAAGCAAAGAAAAAGGTTGGAATAATTTGTTCTAATTGATTTACTCCCTTTTTATACCATTTTCCATCCCCACCAATTCCTAGCCCCTATATCCTTCTTTTCCGTGATGAAATCTAAGTTAGTGATTGAGTGTGGAATCTATTCAGTGTGTAAATAAGTGGGTAAAGTCTGTAAATTTTTCCATTGGTTAAATAGTGTTCGTAGATAATTAATTTCGTGAGACTGGGAATTTCCACCATCTTCCTCTTAGCGTACGTCACGAGAAGATGGTTTAGGTTCGTGCAAAGTCTAACAAATTTACAGATAAGAGTCCGCATTGTAGTACGTTCTTGCATCGGACTGGTTGACTTAACGAAATTCTGGAAAAAAAGGGTAAGCGATTTTCAATAAAGAGTCTTTTTTTGTTACGTTTTTTAAAGTATTTATTAAGAGTGAAAAAATTTACATAGGAAAAATTGTTTACAATTGTTTTTTTTTTCGCGTACATGAGTTTATATTATTAAATAAAATGGTAGAGTCAAATTTCAATCTTTTTTATCATTACAAGACCCAAAGCTAACTAAATCCCTGTTAAATTATCTAAGGCAATGTTTTTTTCACCAATCTTATTTTGCGTGTACTAAAGATATTTTGTTAATGACGGGTAGAAAACATATTTCAATGGTTCAAGACGGTAACAGATTTCAATGACTTTTAGAAAGTACTTTAAATAGAACGTACAGGAATAATGCAATAATATATTTCTACCAATGTTTTGTTTTGTTTTCATGCTAGATTGCGTAAACCACCCACGTTGTCCTAACTAGTTTACCAATACTTTCTGATTCTATTTTAATTTTTTTGTTTTTGGATGGTTTATTTTATTCGAAAGTAAATGGTTTGGCACTCATAGAAGCGCGCGCATGTTTTCGAGAGAGGTCGGGTCATATCTCTAAAAGATACCAGATAGCGTGGGAATATATTGTTTTATCCTCTGGAACCGGATTTTTTCCAGTCAGTCACCATACCTCTCTCTCTAGCTAATGGATTCGCTAAATTCGATGTGATGATTTTTCTAGCATGATTTGCGAAAGATAAAAATATCTTGCTGTCGTTTTTTTCCCAATTTTTGGAAAACTTTTGGTAGTACGTTTTTGTACTCTGTCCTTTAGTTCTATGCAAAATATACATTACGCAATATTCGCCGCAAACGTTACTAGTTAGTCCTTGCAATCGTCTTTTGCTAAATGTCCACGTCTTACACATTGAATTTAAATATTTTCTGATTGTGGGTAAAAATGGGGGAAGCCCCATTGAATCAAAATAGAATCCCCGTTTTCGGCCATCGACGTAGACGCAAATCCAATGAGAACCTGTTTCTCCCCTTTTATCAAAATTAATGATAAGCGATTGCGGATATTTCACCATGGGTTTTAAATTATCTGAAGAAAACACGCCTAAAAAGTTCGGTGTTTTATACAGTGCCTGAGATAAGTCCACGTTTGTCGTAGTCATTTTAATAGTCTCGAATAATGTTCCTATTTTTATCTATCTGTAAACAAGATTGAAATTCAGCGTACACGATAACGACCGTAGAATCTTTTAAAGGGGTACCAAATCCTAAATCTAAACGTAGTTGCCCTCTCTTTACGGGGTTCCAAAACGTGACGTCACTGGCCGAATTGTCGGGGGTTAAATCAAAAGCATATAGGGCAAAGCCTAGAGGAAAGTGAGCCAACGCGATGTGATTTCCCTCGTCTTGGTAGAGTATCCCAGATCCCGAGAATAGCGAATGATAGGCTAGCGTAAATTGTTTACTATTAAAATTAGGGGTCAACGCTTTCGAAGGGATTTGTTCGTTATCAACGTATAGAGCCAGATAATTTAGGTCGAAATTTTCAAAATTATAAGGATTAGACTTAACGGAGCCCTTATACGCTTTGTTGGTGGCTAAACCAATAATGACTCTGTTGGGCATCGGACCTAAGAATATATTGTCAAAACTATCGTTCTGAATAGAACTAGCTAATGTTTTAACTTTAATTTCAGTACGAGTAAAGGGATATTTGGCATTGCTACGTAATAATCCTTGCTGATGGGCTAATAAAATTTTAGGCATAATTTTAACTTTACGTACAATTAGAGCAGCGTCTATAAATTCGACTTTATACGCGTCGACAGTGTCGCTAAAAAGGGTAAAATTATCGCTATTTCTAGTGAGTGAAACCTTAAGTTGTACGCCATTAATTAAATATTTGTTGAAATTAAAAATGTCACAAAAAATGTTCCCGTAAAGTTCAATTTCTTTTGATTCAGCAGCTAGAACCTGACGTTTTATGAATCCTGCGTTTGTTATCAGATCCATACTTCCAGCCGTGTCATCGTACCATCCAGATGTCGCAAGGTGAGTGTTTTTTGCATCGTACCCAAAGTTGAGCAAGGTTTCGATATAGGCCCTATAGGGGTAATTTGAGGCCGATGGTGAAACCGTCGTATCATTGAGTTTCACTTCGCATTGTTTGAATAGCGAATGCAGAGAATTGTTCACGAGCGAAACGTTAGACCCGGCATCCAAGTTGTCACCGTTGGTTTTGACGATTTTTACTTTACAATATATCATTGTCATTGCCAAATCTGTGTAAGAGTCTCCCGTACCCGGTACCACGAATTCGATGATAGAACTGCTGTCGATAGATGAAATTGGCTTACACCATACCGTTTGACCCTTTTCAACGCTGAGTTGAGTTGGTAGTTCGTTGAAAATATTTAATTCGCTTTTAAGTACTTCCATTTTTTTTAGAGAGCAAAAATATCGCGAACCGTACGCGTGAACTTGCGGCGTTTAACTGAACTCTTTTTCTTTTTCTTCAATGGTTTCTTAGTAGTTTTTCTTCTCTTGCGACGACGCGAACCTTCTTGCGCTGCCATTTCGTCCACAGTTTCTGTCATTCGTTTATTGGCTGACGTTTTTAAGTCCTGACCTTGCAAGACGTCTCCGAGTACTTTCTTTCCTGTAGAAAGGGCCCTTTTTCCCACGTATTTGGCAGACTGTTTTAGGAATGGGAATACAAACCTAGCTAGCCCAGAAAAAAAGCTACCAATTCCGTGTCCTTTTTGTCCCGCAAACCCAGAGAAATAAGGTAAATCTACTCCGCCCCCCGCCTGATTTAAATAATATTGCATGTAGGGACAATTTCTATCGACGTACTGATAAGCCATTCTTTTTTTTTACCGAGCTCGTCGTAAATGTACTTTACACGTGACTGAACCAAACTGAAATGGCACGAATTCACCTAAACTAGTTCTTATATTAATGTCGATACAGTCAAAATAATTTCTACTCAGTTTAAGGTAATGCGGAGAATCGAAAGTTTTTGAAACGGTTGATCCATTGGGGGCGTTTTGGTCTACAACAATTGTTCGCAAAAGGGGGGCTAATGTATCCCCAACCATTTCATTTCCTACCAAATCGGAATACACGAACCTAAGATCGGGGATGAATAAGTTTAATTGCATAGGGGAATCTGATCTGAATGCTACCTTAGGTGTAATATCAGTAACATTATCTCTAAATCCTAAAATTTTCCTCAACTTTGGCGTTAACTCGAGTTGATAATAATGTTTACTATAGGAAGTGTATTGTACGTGTCCACTTTCTAAACTATATTCAAATTTTCCTAATGAATCATTATCGAACTCTGAATTAGCGCTTTCCTTTAAATCAAGGTTCAAACTTTTAATACTTTCATTAAGTACGGCCAAAAGTTCATGAGGATTTTTGTAGTAGCCCTGAGGTATCTCGCGGAAGTCGTAGGTATATTTGTAATCTACTATGTGGGCTGGAGGTTTCGATAGTAATTCCTTAATTTCTATTCCACATCCCATTGGCTCGCTTACGTTATAAAAAGATAAAGGATAAATAATTTCTACCAGAGCAATTTCCCAATCTCCGCGTAAACTAATGGGTTTGGCCAACGTTGTAGAATACGAGGCTAGAGTATTTTCTGAATTATTCTTATTCTTATCTCTAGTATTACTAGGAAGAGTTATGTAAATCCCAGACGTCATCTTGATTAACCCAACTATTAAACGATGGAGGATATCCTAGCCAACTAACGTACAATTGTTTTACTCCGTTTTTAGTTCTCTGACGTAAAATCTTGTTTAACTTGAACGAACGAGGCGCACTGACCTTTTGAAGCTCTCTCGAATAGAACGTCCCTTTTATATCGATTTCTGATAGGTCTTTTATTTTATAAACGGGAGGATGTCTTTTAACTATAGCTACGACTTTAAATATTTCTTCGGTATAATTAGCTTCGAAACCCTTTTGAAATATCATTTTAGTTGTATTTATTCTAACCAAATCCCCTACTTGGAATTGCGGTTTCATTTTCAGTTTCTCGGCATAATATTTAGAGTAGATATTATTGTACACACGTAATACGTTATTTTCCGAAACGTCATTAGGGGCCATTTTAATTGAGCTATGATAAGAGGAATTGTACGCTTCTACCAAGTCCTGTAAGACTTCCAAATATCTATTTGTGGAGTGATGGGTAAAATATCTATACATTTTTGTTTTTAACGTTCTATTAAACCTTTCTACGATAGAGGCTTTTATTTCGTCATTTTCGGTACTAAAAAATTTAACTTTATTCTTTTTGAAATATCCTTGTACTTCTTTATTCCTAAATTCCGTGCCCTTGTCCGATTGAAATTTATCTGGAATTCCGTCTTTAAAAACAATTTTTATATTTTTCAAAACCTCTTTCCCCGATTTAGTTTTAAGAGGTAACCCCCACGCTTTTCTACTAAAACAGTCTATAATTGTTAAAATGTATTTGTATCCGTCATTATCTGCCTCTAACGAGCGCATATCGTTAATATCAGCCTGGTATTGTTCCCTTATATTACTAATTACTATTTTATTTCGTTGAAACTTTTTATATTTCGGCCTATGCATCGTAAAAGCGTCGATTCCTCTTAACCATTTTTCTACAGTTTCCCTACTTAAGCCGTGAGACTTTACGGACTGGAATAACCTTTCAGCGCCTCCGAAAGAAGCCGGATGCTTCGGGTTAAAATATATTTTTTCTAAAATAGCTTCGCCCATACTTTAGACTTTTGCGCGCGACTCCTTGTTTGTTTATAAGAGTGAAGAGAAGAGTCAGACGTGGAGGAGGAGTGATCTCGGTCAAGGCTACGAGTGGGACGGGGCTTATCTGTCCTGCGCGCACGCCCACTTTGAGGAACCGGATACTCGCGCTTAACGGGAGAACGTCGTTGTCGGGTTCTCGGAGCTAGCGGGGAGGGAAAGCCTTGGATAGCCGGTGAAGAGTTAAATTGGGTTAAATTGGAAATAAACGCGAAATATCCGATAGGTTGTGGGTGGGTTTTAGGATTTAAATACGCTTTGGTAATTTCGCTAATATTGGAACCTTTAATAGGTCGACCGTTTATTACGAGCTCCCCGTTTTCATCCCACCGTATTCTTTCGGGTACAGTTTCCAACTGATCCACCATGCTTTGCGCTTTTTGGTAATATATCAAAGGCAAATCGTCTATCCAGTCCCTACTTAGCGAGTCGAATGCGGGGGCAATTTCGATTTCTTTAGGAGCCGAGGCTTGCTTACGTAGATTTCCGTGTGTCATTAAAGCTTGTTCGTATAAAATCCATTTCGAGGCGTCGTCTAAATCTTTCATATTTAATATTTGGTCCATCTTAACGTCTAATTCAGAGACTGTCAGAGCGAGGGGGTGCGGGAACGGGTCTGGCTTTAAAACGCCGCTAGGGACGAGAATCATTTTTCTGGCGTGTTTCATTGTTTACTACCGAATATAGAACCAAGAAGGGTTGAAACGACGG
Organism: Leiobunum rupestre; assembly: GCF_980474605.1. Classification (NCBI taxonomy): domain Eukaryota; kingdom Metazoa; phylum Arthropoda; class Arachnida; order Opiliones; family Sclerosomatidae; genus Leiobunum; species Leiobunum rupestre. The sequence goes on along the minus strand of NC_143385.1, from coordinate 38,167,368 downwards.
GTAGAAGAAACGAGAAAAATCCGCCCCCAGACTGAACTAACAATTTCTTTTTACTTTTCCAAGCTATTTTTATGACGAGATAACCTGGTTTTTTGGGTATTTGATAGTTTTACGTTACCAATTAAAGTGTTATGAATACATTCACTGATAGCGTCTATGAGGGATTTGTCGGCTTTAGCTAAAATGGCTTTTCTTTGAACCGGTTTGCAACGACCGAGATATCGGAGAGCGTCTCTCTCGATACGTACTCTACGAGACATGATTCATAACTGATAGAAATTACGAAATGTTAGTTCTATTTATTTATTTAGGGAGATAAGCGTAGCACGTTTCTCCCGGTAAAATATTAGTCAAGACTCTTTGATCTTCGGGACAAGTTTGAGTTAAATTGAATACTAGGTAACCGTGAGGTCTCGAAGTCGCGTCTTCGTAAGCGTCAACTACAAAACGCCACTTATCAGGGAACATTTGTCTAGCGAGATAAGCCACTTGCTGACGGTCTCGGGGGCTTTTCAGTAAAATTATGTAATGCGAATTCAGGGAAATGGATCTGCTATCTTTTGATTGATGGAATAAGTTCTGTGTAATAAAAATAACGCTTAGAGAACGGTGATGGGTCCCTTTCACGAATAAATCACCAATTTGACCTTTACTCTCGCTCATCTGGTCGTCGATAACTAATAATATAGGATCTTTTCCGTCATAATCAGATAAAACAGGCAATCCTTCTTTAAAAACTACCCTGTGCTTCTTTTTATCGTATAGAGCTTGCCATTCTCCGTAATACCAATGTATTTCTTTGAAACCCGGAACAAACATTTCTTCTTCGTGATTAATTATAGATTCAATTAAATAGCTTTTGCCACTCTGACTCGGGCCTGCCGTTACGCAATTAAACGGATGAATAAATTGCATGGTTATCTCCCTTCGAGTACTAGCGTACAAATGAAAATTGTACGTTCTCAGCTAAGCGCTGAATGCTGTCCGTACTGAGGGACGACATGATAAAATTATCTTCCAAAGATAAAGAGTGACATGTGTCATCTGATTCTAGAAAGGGTGAGGGAGCATCCATAGGCGTATACGAGGGCGAAAAACGTACTTCGTCAGGTGGAATAGAACTAGGTCTTAAAAGGGGTGAAGGTAAATTATCGATAGGGGGCGAACAGATTTGATGGGTTAGTTGATATTCTCTAAGATAATCTCGTACCATTGTCATTTCTTTTAAACGTTCCAATTGCGAATCAGTTACTGTAGTTAAGGAAAGGGTAGGGTCTTGGGTATCAGTTAAATCTATTATTTCCATTTCTGGAGAATTGGGTAAAGTTACTATGGGTACTTCCGGGAGCTCGTTATCAGTTATATCAATCAATTCAGGGGAGTCGATTATAATCATTTCCGGGGTATCAACTAAATTAATTTCTGGGTATTGTACACCTTTCATTTTAATGCCGATTTACTTAAACCTTATTCAAAAAATTACGATAAAAAAAAATCAAAATAAACTTACGTAGAGAGAGAGCGCGCGCTTCAAAAATCCTGGTACTAGACGCACAAAGAACAACAATAGAGTGACGTTCCCCCGGTTCAGGCACCCCCCTTATATAGTGCCTAGGGGAAGATAGTAAGCTTATCTCTTATTCCCAAAGAACTTGTTCAGTTCTCGAGAATATATTAGGGTTATGCTAAAATTTATACTTATTTCCGCAAAATATTCCATTTAACTTCATTTCCGATATGGACACTGAAGTACAAACATCTGCCATAATCACCGTCCTGAAACAACCTTCTAAAATTATAGCCGTAGTGATTATTTTAATTACAATTTTCTTATTTGAGTTCATTTTGTGGTATTTTGAAAACGTTTCTACCGTAAAATTGTAACTTTTTTCACTGTAGTTCACAAAATGGTATTAAAAGTATACTAATTTTATGTTAATTTCTATTAATTGTATTGTTTTTTAGGATATGATTGCATCACAAGCTCTCGAGAGGAAACTACAATGGGTTTTTTTTCTTCTTCCAAGTGGATTAATATGTGACGTCAATGGGAATAATTAGAGGCAGTTTCGAGCACGGGACGGTTTAATTTCGAGTGTCTAGAACTGTTATCTCAGAGAGAGAGAGAGAGAGAGAGAGCCGATAGAATTTGAGGGTTATTTGAAGTTTAGATCACGTGATGAATTAATCTCAACAAGATAGGAACTGCGTCATTTCTCTCTGAGACGCTGAACTGAAAAGAAGTGCATCCTCATCTACCGTAAACATGGAAAAACGATCTATTGGTAAGCATTATTTTATTAATACTATTACTATTTCAATAGACAAAGGCTTAACATTTTCATTTTCTATAGCCGAGACGCATACCGTATCCAAACGCAGGGGCCAAGAAAGACGTATCAACATAAAAATCACGTTAGGAGGATCAGTCTACATTTCTTTTGGTTTCGACGGATCAAAATTACAAGTTCTCTTCTTCAAAAAATCGAACGAAAATATTCTGTTCCTGACCTCCGAAGCTTTCACCAATCTACTCTCTCTTTGGGGAGAGCTTTTCGCCGCTACGCAAACCGGAGCATCGTCTCTAACCCACAACATCATCGACTATCACGACAACAACGTATCCGTCGTCGCCACTACCAACAACATCAAATTGAACTCTGCCTACGGTCATGTTCTGGATCTGGGAGCTCGCGAAATCGGTGAGTTCCAAAAAAAAATTGATTTTATTCGGTTTCAAATAAATCTTTTAAACGAACATAAAAATGTTATCGAATGCATGTACTTAGCTATTGTTAAAAACCTTAAAAAAATTCACGAATTATTATATGGAAAACCTTTCGAGGGTTTATTTTTGTACCCTGATCAATTTAATTCGTACCATCAAGTAAAATCTTATTTTGGCTGTTTTAAATCACCCTCGGAAGTACTACAAGATTTTACTAATTTACTCGTAGATAATCAATTAACCTGTAAACTTAGCTACTTTAATTTGTTTTCATTGTGTAATGCACAAGATAACCATCTAATGGAATATCTGATAGTACCTACTAACATGTAAACAAAGTTCTAAAATAAAATAAAAAATTAATTAAATTGAAAATAACTTGTTATTATTGCCTAGAGATTAGAAATTAAGGAGTTCTGAAGCGATAAGCAAACGGGTAAAAATCTATTCTCCAGATATCTGCGCGAGCAAAACAAATTCTGGAGAATGGGGATGGGGGAAAGCAACTGGTGATTAGAAGGGGTGAAAGCAATGGGGGAAAGGAGCTGGTGAACGAGAGATAAAGTATCCAGTGAATGGGGGTTGGGGGAAAGCAACCCGTGAACGGGAGAATCTGGTGATTAGAAATTCTGGTGATTGAGATGGGGGAGAGACGCGGGTGGGGGAGGAACGGGGGAACAGAGGGAGCCAAGCTACAGCCCCGAAACAGGATTAATTTTTATCAAAGTTGTATCAGAAGTAAATTAGTGCGAAGTAAGCGCAATGTATTTTCAGCTATTCTAATTTGCCTAATTTAACACGTGACGAATTTTTTATCGCTAACCGATGAGCAGTAACCTCTATTTTTGGTTACATTTTACATTCTCCGCTAACCGATGAGCAGTAACCTCTATTTTTGGTTACATTTTACATTCTCCCGTGACGTCAATTGGTTTCAGCCAATGAGAAATCAGGATTTACTTGAAGTTTCGAGTGTTATTTGATCTCTAGATATACGACTCAACGTTCTTTTAGTTCCTGGACCTCATCGAGAAGAGACACGTAGATTTTCGCGCTCCGTTCCCCGCCTTCTCGACTCTATTTACTGGCAAAGGCTTCAGGATTTCCGTAAAAGTAAGTGACTTTATTATTTTACTGTAGAGGGAAATTAGGCCTTGTTTAAATTGAAGTAAATAGACTTAGATTCTAGTCAAATAGTCATAGAGTCTAACCAAAATAAATAGAAAAACATTTATTGAAATTTAGGCTTAACCAATTAGGCTTAAGAATGTTGACAATAGCTTATAGAAACTATCAGTTTACAGTATGGACATCGAAGCGTATCGACTTGAAACTTTTCGTCACTGGAGAAATCCGCACGTTACTAAGGAACAACTAGCGAAGGCTGGATTCTACTATATTCAGCGGGGCGATGAAGTACGATGTTACAAGTGCCATGGCGTATTAGAAGGATGGGAATCAGGAGACGTACCAGAATGGGAACATGCTAGATTCTTTCCACACTGTCCGTCGAGGGATAATTCACCATCGGAAAAAAAGTACCTTTCGCAAGAATGGGAGATCCAGGCACCACCAAGGGCAGCGGCACTGGAGGATGACGATTTCATATCTATTCCGGTCAGACGTGGTGAGGTAGAACTTTTATTAAAATTATTTATACAATCCGCACTTGCAGAAGGTAGTTCGTTTCAGCCCATTAAATGAAATTGTACATATTCCTTACGAAGATCGAGTTAATTTTTTTTATATTGATAAAATGCGATTTAAACGCGTTATTTATAATGTCGGTCTAATATTAGAACCTGTTTTACGCAATCATGTAATTAAAAGTAAAATAAAATTGGAAATTAATTAAATTGAAAATAACTTGTTATTATTGCCTAGAGATTAGAAATTAAGGGGTTCTGAAGCGATAAGCAAACGGGTAAAAATCTAATCTCCAGATATCTGCGCGAGGAAAACTAATTTTGGAGAATGGGGATGGGGGAAAGCAACTGGTGATTAGAAGGGGTGAAAGCAATGGGGGAAAGGAGCTGGTGAACGAGAGATAAAGTATCCAGTGAATGGGGGTTGGGGGAAAGCAACCCGTGAACGGGAGAATCTGGTGATTAGAAATTCTGGTGATTGAGATGGGGGCGCGGGTGGGGGAGGAACGGGAGAGGCGCGGGTGAACGGCGGGAGCCAAGCATGACTTCGTTGGAATAGATTTCAGTAGACCTTTTTCTTTTGATGGCGAAATATCATTCAGATTTCGTTTTCTCTGTTTTGTTTGTGAGCACTCGCCGAAATATCTTTTACCACTTGCACAGCCTTTTTCAGTATTTATAGCTTATTTCTTTAAGTTCGATAAAGCCGAACGAGTCGCTGTGGTCTTGTTTGAAGAATTATCATTTAAGAAATTAAAGGTAGTATCTTCTGATTCACTTGAAGACAGGCAGGCTTCAGATTCTGATAATCTGTTTTCTTTTCCATCACTCTCCTTCAGAGTTGCATTTTCGTGAACGGACGTCTTTAAGGGGCCATCTTCAATAACCTGCTTTGAGGGAGAAACATTTGCACTCTTCTACATGATTTCAAATGAATTAGTGATTTTCACTATAAAATATAAATAAAATTACATTATAAATCAAACTAAGCTTTCGAGGTTTTTATAAATTACTAATTATACAAAAAACGTTCAATTACCTGGATTTAAAGGCATAGGAGGGGGCTTTGGTAATCGAATAGGCTTTCTGCCTCTCGTAGTTTTTTGTTTATTGGCCAAAATGGGTTCATTAGCTGTATTATTTGGAAAAGTAGGTGGATAAAAATTCCGGTACTATACATTTTTGTGGAATTACACACATACCTTCAGAACTATCTGTGGGTTCAACTGATTGAAAATTTTGAACAGGACGCTTTCGCCTTTGGCCTTTACCTGGTTCCCCTTCGCTGGCCAAATCAGAGGTGACCTCTGATTTCTTTAGTTTCTCTCGGGCTCTACTATAATCAGCTATAATTGTTTATACATTAAGATAAGTTCATTTTATGTATCTATAAATGTTTTGGAGGCAACACATACGGGTCCTACAGATAATTTTCCCATCATACAAATTCCAGTTAGAATCTGGTTTCGCGGATTCCTTTACTAGTTTTGTTATTTCATTGTTTAAACGAGATGGTGGCCAATAACAGGATTTTTCCGACTTGCACCATTCTATAGGAACTGCTTCTACCGTCCCTTCAGAAAAGTTAAATATCACGAACATCTAAAACAAACAAAACAGAAAGCAAAACACTAACTCGAATAGATGGGTTTTAATTGTTTCCCTGTTTTTGGCAGTGTTATATATAGTTTAGAATTTTCCTTTAAGCTGAATACAAAGTTTAAAAAAATATTAGTTATATCCCAACTGAAAATTATAATTATTAATATTAGCAAACTAAATTGAAATTTGTTTTTTTACATATAGCTTTATAAAAAAGGGTTTTTACTTAAAAAATTGAATAGCACCATAATTAACAAATAAGTATTACAATTAGCAAATGTTACCACCGATATTACTAAGAAATCAATATGAAGTGTCATACCTATGGCTATTATGCCACTAAAGAAAAACTAATACAAAACTAAACCCTTTCTATTGCGCTACTAGTACGTAAATTATGAATTTAAAAAGAACTAACAGTCGTGTAGAACCGGAATAACTGTGGCTAGAGAATCTTTCTGGTTTAAGTAAAAAAACCATTTACGCTCAAACATAGTTACAGGGTACGATTTCACTTTGCTGGAAATTCGGGCAACAAACATACCTAAAACAGATGAATTTAAAGGATACTTAAAAATATTGTCATAAAATTTGCATAAATTTCCCACTAACATTATTTCTTTTTCTTTTGTCTGGTAGATATGTTTTACTAAAATCACTTCACCATTCGTTAATTTCACACAATTGTTGGCTAAACGAGTGGTTATAGAATAATGGGAAGTCTCAACTTTCTTAAACGACTGGACACCATTTGGTACTTCTTAACTTTTGTTTGTAAATGGCTGTTTAAGAACTATGCCAGTATTTTTATGATGTTTAGGGTAAATTCTTTGACCTTCATTAAGGCGTTTACATAGTTGCTGTAGAGGCTTATTTGGAGAACGAAGTTTTTTTTTAAAAGTTGTAGATGATTTTCGAAAGGAAAAGCACTGAATGCATCTAAGGGGCCAAACCTTCGTACATCTGCAACTAGATGTGTTAGGGCGTGAACATTAAGACTGACAAATTTTTCCCCATAAAAATCGGGGCAAGATGAAACGTATAATTCTAACAGTTTCTCAGCGTAGTCAGCTAGGATTACGCTTAAGGTAGGGGAAGCTAAAATGTATATTGCACATTGCAACAATCTAAAATGGTCCAAAACATCTATCGCAACTATTCCCTTACATACGACAGGGGCAGTGTAGAGTAGAAATTGTCGATATTCAGTCGCTTTCCATCGATCTATGTGTTTAAGTGATCTAGGTTTTCTTGCAAACTCACTAGGGATATGTCGTGAGCAGTTTTTAAGCCTGGACGATAATTCTGTCATCTGATAGCCACTAAGACGGACAGTTAATTTTCCTTTTTTAACCCAAGCCCTTAAAAACCTCCTTGTTACGCCTAAACACACAAGGTGCATGTAGTCCAAGGGAAATTGAGCTACAATATCCATATCTAGATTTTCAAATGGAGACTTATCACCATGTAAATGATGCTCTTCATCATCTTGATTTCGGAACGTGGTGTTAGTACGAAGAGATACAACTTCATCTGAGCACTTTTCTAAAAAAAAACATATTATGGCCTGACATATAACCTGGAATCGTACATTTGTCACAAGAACGATACCCTGTATGGCCCTTTGTATTTTTTGCATAAGATTTGGCTGGGGTGTCCAAAATAAATGGTCCATCTAAACTACATTTAATAGTCCTTTCCCCATACGAAAATCCATTTTCACTGAGATCAGATAACTCGTTAATAAATGGACCTAGAAACTCAGCAGTAGACCCTGGCTTACTATCACCACAAAATACACCCACTGGGAAAAGATCACCAATAATTCCTGTCTTAAAACTGTACACTACGACCAAAATGGGCCAAAAGTTTTTGTTTGAGCCTTCAAATAATGGGATACCATCAATATTTGTTGCAAAGGAGATGTCATCTGGGTAATCAGAATATAAATCAAAAAAATTTGTTAATCCACTTTGAAGACCAATGTGCCAGTACTCCCCATTTGTAACTTGAGAAATTCCAGTAGTATGCCTCATAGTTTTCAAAAGAGTTCGTGAATCTCTTGGTAACTCGCTATGGCCATGTTTTCTAAAAATTTTAAGTAAGCTGTTTACTTTAACCGTATCAACATTGTGGTTAGTGACCCAATCTCTTAAATCTGTAAGTTCATCATCGGAACTTAAATTAGAAGTGTGACTCAAAAAACTAACAGAGCTATCAGATTCAGAAGACTCAGAGTTATTGAAAGCACTACGGATGTCATTATAACCAGGTACATCTGTATTAATATTGCGTTGTTCCACGCAACCATCACCCTCACCAAAATTAAAATCAGTTTGAGCTTGAACTTCAACAGCTTCAATATTGTCAAATTCGTGGCAAGCCGCAGAATTTTGGTTTACCCTATCTAACACACTTTTCATATAGTTAGCTCGTTTTCTTCTCATATGTCGTTTACTGAGATTAACTACTTTGTTCATAATGCAACACTATTGTATTACATTTAAAAACTAAGAAATGTTAGTATCGCTTGTTTAAACACTAATGAAAATGTACAATTAAGGGAAATCTAAAAATACCTCAAGTAAAAAAGCCACTTTTTGGTGTAATTGAAATCTACATAGATTATTTCGCTCCCTCTTACTCTTAAATATTTCAATTCCCCCCCCCTTCGTTTTCAACACAAGCGAATCCCGTCTCTCCCAACCGCCCGCCATAAATACTGAATTATCCGCCCCCACCACACGAAAGGGATATTTTTTCGATTTATCCTCTACTCTTTTCAGGCGCCCGCAGACTGGTAAGTTTTACAGTCGTTCCTTATTAAGTGAAGTCTAACACAATTAAACTTTAATACTTCTGATATAAAACACTGCCAACTATACTACTAATTCCAATTAGTACTTCGATATTATTGATACATTTTAAGTCACATTACTAATGCAGGCCAATTATTTTGAATTAACACTCAACATAAAAAAATTTCCTTTAAGCCATTAAATTCCTACACCCCTTCCCTCCCCTATCACCACCCAAACGAGTAAAATATTATATATAACTACCAACTTAGCCCCCCCCCCCCCCCCGGGCGACCGCGAAGTAGAAGCTCAAGCCCCTTCGCCTAAAACCGGTTCACGGAGGAACGAAATTCTCGGATCTGGGAACAAAACAAATACACGAGTACGTCACTAGTGTATTTGGCGTTGGCGCCAAATTTAAAATGCTTCCCCAAGGTGGCCTTTTGATTCACCCTGATTCGGAGGAACAAGTCGGGTGCATAAAAGCTGCCACCGCTTTTGGAGATTTTCAATTCACGGTCGAAGACACTTTGGCAGCACAGGATGTAGCCCTTCGGCGCATTATTCATGTTCCGACGGACCTGAGGGAGAAGAAAGGGGGGTTCAGAATGTAGCTCACAATACCACGTGATCAACAAAACTGGCGAGGTTGATTTCTGGTTTCACGATTTTGTAACCACCACCGAGAGCCGGGGTCATTATTTCAACTATTTACACTGGAATATTATTATTATTTTACTTATTTCTAACATTTTATTAGGTACTGTAAGCCACTGCTTGGAGTATACTTTCATAAAGCTTTATACCCAAAAATTTGCCTTTCGTTTGGAGAGAGAACGACTACGAAACCTTTTTTACAAACTTAGATGCAATAAAAGATGAACTAGTTAAATATATTATCGCTAAAGCTGAAACTTTAAAATATGAAAACTCCACAAGGGAGGAAAACCTAAAAGAGGTACATAATATTTTAAATATAATTACGACAATTACGGCTTTTTCGTGGGCTATTTTTAGCGAAATTATCATTTTACCCGGCCATAGGGAAGATTGGTCAGAGGGCCGTTAGGCCGTCTAGCCAGCAGGAGTAGGGCTGACGTCTTTAAAATGCCCGGGCCGGTTTTAGGTCCCAGTCCGAGCCTGCTTTTTACTATTTTAAATCTTAAAAACATTTTTATTTTTAGCTCCAAGCCAAAATTTTCAGGGGAATTGTATCCCACGTTCAACATGAATGTCACATTAGTGCCGGAACATAACCGCAAGAAAGTACCAAGGGGGAGATTTAAAACTACTCTTCATAATCATGGTTTTATTCTATTCGCTGTCGAATTCCGTAAAGACTGGGATTCAGAAAAGCTTCACGAAGAAGTAATAAAACTGTTTCCCAGAAAATTAAACCAAAAGTTGAAAATGTTATTGTAAAACATTTTTGACGGTAAATTTATCACATGATGAAATGGAAAAAGAGGTCTTGCTCGTGATTAATGGGTTGGGAATCTTTACTATAAATGACCAGTTTAAAAAGAGCCAACAGATATGCCTACAAACCGTCTTTAAGTACCCAGTGGCGTGAATAAAGGGTCCTATTCTCCCAATAATGAAATGATTTAATGATTTCAAGTATTGTATGTCAATAACCACATAAATCATAACGTGTCTAAGGACTGACAACGCTCCTGAAAATTGATCTTATTCTTTAGAACTATCAAAAAACGATGATCGAGAAATCGCCGCCGCCAGCATTTTTAACCTATTGAAAGTTGATAAGTTTTAAAAGTGCACACAATGGTAATTTTGGGTAAAATAATGACGAATTATAGAATCGGAAACTATATAAACAATTGATTTATTTCCGAAGCTATAGTTATTTTCAAATTTAAAACCTTAATGCTTTTACATTAGTTTCTATGACCATCAAATTAACCTGTCAGCAAAAGTGACATAATTACCAAAAGTGTGACAATCCCTGCACTGTCGTATGCTTTAGGTTAATGCTCGACTCGAGATCGACCACATAAAAGACTATTTATTGACGCCTTTCTGGATCTTTTTTAGTCTATGGTATTATCGTAGGTAGATGGCGATAGCGTCTCCACAGAACGACGAAAAATAAAAAATACACTAACTTTGACCAGTGCTACTTACAAGGAGAGTACCCGAGGTGTTTATTGCCGATTTCGTTCAAAGTCGGCCGTAATGTAGACCTATATGAGATATGAAATTTCCCAAAAGGAGACGTTGCACTACCCATTCGATTTGCCATGACAACCGAAAATGTTTTTGACCACTTACAACCAAAATAAGATTTTTTCCTTATTTTACCCAAAATTTGTTACAAATTTACCCTAAAAATGTTTCAATTTACCCAAACTTGATGAAACTTACCTAAATGTGGTCCAAATTACACATTTCGTGATTTTCAAATTTTTTCAAAATTTTCGTAGCTACGACCCTGTGAAACCGATAAAATCCCATCTTTTTTAAATGGAGATTTTATTGTTTTAAGTGATCAAAAACATTTTCGGTTGCCATAGCAAATCGAATGGGTAGTGCAACGTCTCCTTTTGGGAAATTTCATATCTCATATAGGTCTCCATTATGCCCGACTTTGAACAAAATCGGCAATAAACAGCTCGGTTACTCTCCTTGTTAGTTCCTCCGTTCCTCACTACGAGGCGTTATTTGTCGGTTTTAACTTCCTTCTCTCCAAAAGGCATACTTTCCCTTCTCTCCTCCCAACTTGTATTTCGCTCGTAACATTCAGTAATAATAGGTCCGATTGGCACACTTTAGGTAATTATGTCACTTTTGCTGTCAGTTATTTTCCCCAACAAAGCGAGTACGAGTGGGTGCGTTTCCTGTTCCGCAACTTCCAATTTCGCAATCGTCTAACGACCGACTATCACTAACCGAAACCATACTTATCAGAATTATGTTACTTGTCCTAGTTCACTTAGAACTAAGAAGGGGGGGGGGGGGTTGGAAGACGTTGCGTTTCAGCTCCGCTGGCTAACTATACCCGAGGGGCAGATCACTAACATGATTATTCAGGCACCCTCAAATGATTACATCGGGATTGAAAGAATTAAATCTCGATTTAAGTGATTAAAATGATTAAATCGTGATTAAATCGATTAAAAGTACTAAAGGGACTTTCAAGTGAGCTCTTTAGTCAATTTTAAATACGTCATACGGTCGCCACTCGTTATTGTTCCCCAAAACGCCGCTTCACTTTCCGCGTAGAGAGGTGGCGCTAGTAATCCGGGAAAATTTGAATTGAGTGATTGCAACATCGATTTACGATTACTGTGTTTATAATTTACTTCTTAAATAAAAATATTCTAGTAAAGCTATTCTATATACATGTATTTAGGCTACAATAACACGTGTTTAGACTCTGGCGTTTCTGGGAATTATAGTATTCGTCACCCGCCAGCGAGGAAGAGAACAAAGAAGAAGAAAATTCATTATTAGCGCTGGCCTCGAGTGAAAAGACACGATTTTGTTTTTTTTTTGATATACACAATGTGGTGTCAGCCCAAAGCCTTAGACACCAACACAAAACAAAGCATTTACGAAGAAAGAGAAGTAAAACACCGTAATAATTTTTAAAAACGCTGAAGTATACGCAAAAGCCCAGACAGCCATTTCATATACGCCGCACGAGAACAACCTTCGGGAAGAACTGAAAATCGAGACACGAGGGTCGAAAACGAAACTAAAACAAAACGGCGACGTAGCCGTACGGGAGAGACGGCAAGACGATCGCCCACGCAGGTGCCCTTTCGTCAGCGGTAGAGAAAAGCTGAAGCACGTGTTTTGATTTTGCCCCCTCCTCTTCGCGAGAATTTACATGTGCTTTTATTAATATTTTATTTTCAATTTAGTTTTTCTTCGAAATAGTCTTTGGTGATACAATTTTGCTTCTTGAAAGGTACGAACGCTGCTTAACTTTATTGTAATAATACAGAGTTACTCCCGGTTCTTCCTACTAATGAGCCTTGACCAAGTGTGCCTTGGTGTAACGTTTTTCGACGTTGGAATATATCTAACCACTCTGCATTGTTTTTTTCCGTTCGTTGAAAGTTAACTGTTATTTATTTATTTTTATAGCGAATGAAAGTAATAAAATGGGAGATAAATTCTCGGATAAATTTGATGTCCAAGTAAATGAAATTTGGGATACAGTCGAAACCGCATTATAGGTTACAATACCTCCATTCATCAAATATGCTATGAAAACCATGGGATTCGACAATAGAATTTCTTTAATGGATCTTAAAGAAAGCGACTTTAATGAAATGGAAGAATTTGCAAGGAAGGGCATGTATGAACTATTGAATGACGATGAAAAACGAAAACTATTTTTCGGATTTTTTTTTGAAAAATCCCTCAAAATTCAATTTTTTTTTCGGGCCATAGAAATCTTTAATTCAAAGTAAGATACTTTTTGAGAAAACCGAACACATTTAATAAAATAACCGAGAAATCTGCCACTACACATCGCCTACGATCCGACGAGACACCTAGTATCATGCCTAACAATACAAGTACAATTGCAGACGAACAAAATCGGCAAAGTCCCACTTTCGCGCTTTACCGTGAAATAAAGAGCATAACAGAAAGACGCCCAAATTTAAAAGAACTAATTGACAAAATATCATTTGATGACGTGTCTTATCGTTTGGAAACAGACTCAAAGCCAGCTGGTTCAGTTTACTGTCCAGGGTGCAAGAAACAAAAAAGCAATATTTTGATGGAAAGCCATGGGTTGTAACAAATTTTATAGCGCAATTAGAAACATTACATCTAAACAATCCTCAAAAAGAAGGACAACTCTCTGTGTCATCGTTTTTAAAGAGGTCCGCCAGTTCTAAAGAAGATTCCACCTCTGATCTACCTTGGGAAAAAATCAGTTCCGTAAACTCGTTGAGTAATAATTTTAGATTTATGCGGATTTAAGTTAATCACCCTCGCTTGTTTAGTTAAGATTAGTTTTTTTATGGGCTATACATGTATGGTTATTTAATTTGCTAACGCTTGGCCGTTCCACTTTAAAGTGAAACAAAAGTGGCGTTGGGAAAAGTAGATAACGTAACGCGATTTAGTTAACATGCAGCCTACTAAGGGCGCAGGTCTCTCGGCAGGTCTAAAATGCTGGAAATAGGGGCTACTGTGACGCATAGGTTGGCAAGACTTTCAGTCTCCAGTATCCGCTGGAAGGGCTGGTTTCTGGTCTCCAGCTCTCCGGCCTCCATTGGAAGATTTGGTCTCCGGTCTCCAGCTCTCCGGCCTCCATTGGAAGATTTGGTCTCCAGTCCTCCAGCTTCCGCTGACGTCTTCTCCTCGGTCTTCTCCCATTGCCACACGCCACTTTCGTTGCCCTTTAAGAGTCACCAATCTAAGCTAAGATTATTTTCCTTTTTAGTTCGGTTCCTATCGAACGGTATCTAAGGACGTTATCTTCTCGGTTATTTCTATTGATGATGAAGAGCCTTCTGAAAACAAAATAACAAGTCAAACCCCAACACTAACTGAGACGAAACCTACAGAGAATATGGATAAAGAATCGCGGGAAGTACAAGGGAGAGTACTAGAGGGCCAATCCTCTCCCAAAATGTAAACTAGGCCCTTGTTAAAGGGATAATGAAAAGCTACACTATCTCGTGGCATGCAGGGCTTGCCTCCACCCTCCTACGCATTGTAACCCGGCCACCTGAATTAAGGGCTTTAAAAGTCACATGATGACTTAGGCCTAAGGTGGTGCCTTGGGTATTAGCCTAGCTGATTATTATTATTATATTATATCTATTCCTACTCCTAAATTAAGTATAAAAATGATACTCACGGTTAAAAAAAAATTGAATTCTATTTTTAATACAAGTTTAACTTTTGCAAAAAAAGGGCCTTGGCCTTTCGTTCCGCTGAGCTCTGTATTTGCGCGAATTCCGAAATATAGCAACCGGCCAATCACAGAGCGTTTCCCCTTTTCAAAGCGCCGGCCAATGAGACGTCGCATTTGGGTCCGAGTCGAGAAGGTATACGGAAAGAAGCATCTCTCGCCAGCTAAGCCTTTTTCTAATATATTTGTCACTTTCTTGGTAATTTTAACTAAGCAGACGCTGATTTTTAGGATTGCTACAGCTTTCAAAAACCAAAAAATATGGAAGAGGAAAATTTAGGTGCCCAGCCATATATGTTCGAGCCGAGGTTAGCCCAAAATCGAAATAGGACTACGACTAGTGAGGGTGAAGAGGAAAATAACGAAGTAAATGTAGATGTGAATAATGAATGTATTGGAAATACAAACTGGTGAGATAAGTTATCTTTGTTTATAGCCTCCTGATTTACTCCTGTATCCAAATTAGGTGCCGATGCAACAACCGTAAGGAAATGCCCACAGCCACAGAAAGTTTGTTGTCAGGAGATTCGAAATATTAGAGAAAAGACAGTTGGGCATGAATGCATCTTGACGAATCGGTAGCTCGTGGTCAATTGTACAGACATAGATGTTCTAGAAAATTTGCCCAACCAAATTTGATGTAAATGATTACAACATTCATGAGTGAGTAATGTTCCTCGCAGAATGTACAGATTTGTAGCATACATAAATTATATTTATGTTGTGCATGGTAAAATGGGAAGAAACAGGAGGACACCAATACCAAGTTGTGTAGTTAATTAAATAAGAGACCTATTTCCAGAAGCATATGACAAATATACTGGAATTAAATATCCCAGATACTTAGATTTTTAATTTGTTTGCTTGTTACTAAAAAAAAATTATTTACTAAACATGCTTGGTTTCAAAGTTTTATTAAATGATATTGTTTAATTTTGGCAATTTTCACACGTTTCATTGAAATCTGCAACGTTTCTTAGCTACAATTTCACTCTTCTCTACTCCATCAGAGTATTTAGAAGCTAACGTAGTAGCTTTACAAGAAGGTGCCATTTAGTCAATGCCTTTTGTATTTGCCAAGGCATTTTCATATGACATTTGCAAAAGTGTTTGGACATATTCTGGAAAAAAAGAAATTATATTTAGTACAAAATATGGTTACAATTTGAACTTACCAAAGAAATCTTTTTTCACTCACCATAGGTGTTTTCTTCCAAAATAACTTTTGCAGTGGCTTCACCAGTTTTACCTTTAGGATAAGCCACGTAAAATTCTTCTTCGCCCTGCTGGTTGATTCTTCTTGCTTTTTGCCCATTTTCATTAAAATGGAGCGCTGATAAATATGTTCTGAGGATCGACAAAAAACTATTACATTAATATTGAAAATGTTCAACAAAAACCATCTTTATGAACTTACCTAGACATCATGGAATCCCAGTGGAAATGAATCCTCTTAGTGCAAAAGAATTTAAGACCGAATGAAACACCTCTAAATAATAAGTTTGGTACTTTTCCGAAAGTTGGACTACTGCAGCAAGAGTGTGTGGAGCGTTGATTATTGGCGCTTTTTTTCATACACAATGGACTCTGTTCCGTTATGTAAATATATTAATATAAGTACACACCTACTGAACTAAATGAGAAAAATATTAATTTTTAACCTCTGTGAATCCAAAAACGTTCTTCTTCAGTAGGAATGTCATCATGGGGACAATTTGGAAATTCTTTACTGTGCCCATGATGTATATTGCAGATATGGTTTGGGAGAGAGGTCCATTTTGCAATACGCCGTTCTTAGGTTTGAGATGAACGAGCAAGTTGCGGATCTTTAGGAGTATTATTACAGTTAAAAACTGCACATTTATATGCTTCTCCAGGCATCTTGTGAAATCTAAGCAAAGGGTTAAAAGTTAGAGAAAATTCTTTATATTGAATTCAATAATACATTTAAAAAAACTTACCAAAAAAGGCTGTTCTTATTCTTCAAATCACTAAATATAAAGTAATATTTAATACTATTAAAGTTTTGTAAACTCTCACTCAATTAAAGTCTGAGATTAATTCCCGAATGTCGAAATTCAATGATTAAATATAAGAAGTAGGGGACTCGGACTCAAATGCGACGTCTCATTGGCCGGCGCTTTGAAAAGGGGAAACGCTCTATGATTGGCCGGGTGCTATATTTCAGAATTCGCGCGAAA